>NW_028270144.1:39895447-40254947 GCF_037043375.1 Chiloscyllium plagiosum
AATCTTGCACAGTCTCATATTACAAAGAGGTAGTTTCGAAGATCTGTTACAGTGTGGAATGGCATTGAACAGATTGAAAGCAGATACCATGATACTTTGAGCTGTAGGACTGAAAGTATGAACAAGCTTCCAAAGCCTGGTACAACTTTTCAGCCTGAAGGCAGGTACAGGGCAAGAGATTTCCCAGGGACTAATATCAGGACCACCATTCCTCTTGGTTTATATTATTTACTTAGACTAGGGAGTTCAGGGAAAAAGCTCAAAATGTGTATGTGTCCCAAATTTTGGAAATGATGTGAACTTTGAGGATGACAATTAATTTGTGTTGCCATGAGGCTTGTGACTACACATTAGAGAAATGGCCAACCTTGGTTCTTCTGGTAGCTTGCGGCCTGATATGATTTCTCCTTACCTAAGAGTAACTGCTGCTTGATTTGAGTACACTATGTTACAGAATCCTGTTCTTTGTAACTACATCTCTTACTAATATGAGCTATCTCAACTTTTTTGCATAGTGTGTGACATGCATGCCACATCATAATATACATCACCATCTCTTTATCACATCCCTTTTCATTGTACTACAATAGTACACTTTAAGATGATGTGGATAGGCTGAAGAAATAAGCAGAGGCATAAAATATGAAATTTAATGTGTAAAATGATATGTTTAAATTCATAGTGGTATATAGCACAAAAAAGGATTGGAGATGTTTGGAAGAGAATACTGAGAGGACATTTAACAAAACTGTTCAAAATCACAAGGACCTTAGGCAAAGTAAGTAAAGAGAACAGCTGAGGAGAAAAAGAAGACACCAATTTAAAATGATTGACTAAAGTACCAATGGCAATAGAATGAAAATCATTTTTCTGCAAAGAGTGGTTAGGAAATGGAATGAACAGCGTGAGTGTGTGACAGAGGTAGATTTCAATAGAATTCTCAAAAATTGCTTAGGCACCTAAGAAGATAACATGAGCACTGCTGTGGGGAAAGGTTGGGGCAACTGTTGTCAGCATAGACACAACAGGCACAGAAGGTAAGAGAGGATGAAAGAAAGGAGGCAGAGAAAAATGACACTATGAATAGAAAGATGCCTTTTTTGCACAGCTAGATGGACTTGCCCTGCAACGCTCCAAGCAGAGGGTTTACATTCTCTCCTTTACACTCTATCCAGGTTGACAGCGACTAAATGAGGATGCTTGGCTTCCAGTAGACCTGCATCTCTCTCTCTTTCTCTCTTTCTCTCTCCTTGGTGTTAACACTGGCAATGTCAGATTTCTCCTGTAGTCTCCAAGGTTCTCAGTGGTTGAGCCCCCAGTGTGTGCATAAGATCTTGCCCTGCTATCCGTTTGCCAGTTTAAGCCCAGAAATGTAATGTGATGCTTTTAATAGCTCTGCACTTAACATATGTATGTCAAAACAGGTTTATTGGTATCCTAGGCAGACATTGTTCTGCTGCGCTAACGAAGATCAAGCACATTTGAGCAGTTAATTTGCCTGTGTTGGTAAGTTGTCTAAAGTGGTCAGTAATGATCAGCCTAGAACAAAGAGTATAGATGTCAATCAGCTAGAGCACATTGGGATCTTGTGAGCTGTAATTTTAATCTCTATGCTGCTCTTGCCATCTTCTATTTGAAATGAGATTTTACTGTACTTTTAATACTACTTATCACTCAGAGGCTTGGCCACCTCCAGATGAACAGCATTATCTGCCTTATCAAACTGTTCTGGTCCCATGAATCACATTTTCAATTCCATGTGAAATTATTAGTTACTCTTAAAAGTTGTATCACCTTCAAGAAGCAATCGCTCACAGATACAACTCCTACATGTTCTGCACTAACTGTTTCTTCAGCGCTTTATCTACTATGACCAGATTTGCAAGGCATGATTGTTTCCCTGAAAGTTACTATACAGTGAGCAGCATACAATGATCAGTGGCCATAGCATTTATCTTTAGAATACAGAATGCCTTAAGCATAGTTGCATCATTTATGCAATAGCCACTTTATAATACAAGGAATTACAAATATTTTGACCTCTGTTCCCAGTCAATAAGCTAAAAAAAATACGGGGCAACGTTTGATCTTAATATCTAAATCTGTCCCCAAAGGTTAAGATGTGCTCAGAATCCTGTTTAAAAATGTAACTGGACATATTGCTGAATTCATCAATCTAAGCTCCTAATGATTCATAGCATTTGATGCAGAAACACATGAGTCTCAGCTGGGCCATGTTTCATGAAAGACAAAAGTTATATTGTGGATCAACTTTCTAGGACTGTTGACAATTGAAGGGTAATGTTACAATAAGGAAAGCAAATATTCTGAAAACATTTGGAAAATGTTAGTAGGCCTCTGGCGTCATCGGCAAACTTTTATCAAGGGTAAAGGAGAAGAGACTGAAGAAATTGCAAGTAAATTTGAAAGGAAAAGAAATCTACGAGTGGGAGGCTGAGTTGTCTTTACAAATGTAACTGCGGATTGATCAGTCCTCATGGATTTCTCTGGTTTCTATCCTGCATTGTTGAGAGATAGCTCTCTTAGATTGTACAGTCCCCACTCTAAGTGTAGTTTTGATCTCTGTCTTTTCTAAAGTGATAATTATTTGATGGAGAAGTTCTCATTCTTACATTTACATATTATTCTACATAAGGAAGAAGAAGTGGTGGAGGCTAGTACAGTCGTGACATTTAAAAGGCTTCTGGATGGGTATACGAATAGGAAGGATTTGGAGGGATATGGGCCGGATACTGGTGGGTGGGATTAGGTTGGGTTGGGATATCTGGTCGGCATGGACGAGTTGGAATGAAGGGTCAGTTTCCGTTCTGTACATCTCTTTGACTCAAAGTACAGTTTCTGTAATTAGGCTCTCTCGTGATTTGGAGACAGTGAGAACTGCAGATGCTGGAGAGTCAGACCGGGTGAAGAGTGGAGCTATAAAAAGCACAGCATCTCTCTTGTAATTGTTATTCCATAGTCTCTTCTCAGAGTCTTTATAGAATGTGTTTATAGATGTCAGTGTTCCAACATAGTATAATGCACCATGTTATTAATATATGCATTGTCATACTACAGAGAGCTCAGTAATTAACTCCACATTTGATTGCTGCATGCTGTAGTTCTAAGGAGATTTTGCTCAGTGTGCACCATGTCACCAACTCTGTAGGTCAGTCGTGCATGAAGTCTGCTTGGAGCTGTAGCCAAGCATTCGACTGCATCTGACAGTATTGTGATATGTTCCAGCCTTTTGCTGCTTAGTGGTGCACAACATGTAAGGAAACAAATGTCCTCTGTGATTGGCATGGATATGTGTCAGCTTCAGTGAAAGTTATTGCAGGCCCCTTGACAGCTGCAGTCAACTGGTACGGTTGTTTTCAGTCATTTCTGATCCTCATAGGCAATGAGCAATTTTTGTAAGTGCAAAAAATATACTTAGTTGACTCTCCCGTGTTCTTCGTACAAACTCTTTCTTGTTGGAGATGATCATTACCTGACACTATTCTGGTGTGAACAATCTGCAGGTTGGAAAATATGGCCTTCAGCTAGGCCTCCAGTTAGAATGGAAAATGCCTTTCATTGACAGCAATGATGATGGTGGTCAGCCCACACCTGAATTGAAACACTTAAAGCTGACGTAATATTGGAATGAGGTGCAAATTCCTTTTTCTTAAAGCACAAAAATCCCTCCACGTCCTGCCCAACTATTCTCACTGCTTGTCACAATTTTAATATAGCCTTCACACCTCATAGGTACCTGGACAAGCTATGGCTTCAGCATCAGAATTCTTGCCAGCAGCAAAACAAAGGGAAAAAGTGCAGACTGCAGATGCTGGAGATCAGAGCTGAAAATGTGTTGCTGGAAAAGCGCAGCAGAGCAGGAGAATCGACGTTTCAGGCATGAGCCCTTCTTCAGGAATGAGGAAAGTGTGCCAAGCAGGCTAAGATAAAAGGTAGGGAGGAGGGACTTGGGGGAGGGGCGTTGGAAATGCAATAGGTGGAAGGAGGTTAAGCTGAGGGTGATAGGCTGGAGTGGGGGTGGGGGCAGAGAGGTCAGGAAGAAGATTGCAGGTTAGGAAGGTGGTGCTGAGTTCGAGGGTTGGGACTGAGACAAGGTGGGGGGAGGGGAAATGAGGAAACTGGAGAAATCCGAGTTCATCCCTTGTGGTTGGAGGGTTCCTAGGCGGAAGATGAGGCGCTCTTCCTCCAGCCGTCGTGTTGCCATGGTCTGGCGATGGAGGAGTCCAAGGACCTGCATGTCCTTGGTGGAGTGGGAGGGGGAGTTGAAGTGTTGGGCTACGGGGTGGTGGGGTTGGTTGGTCCGGGTGTCCCAGAGGTGTTCTCTGAAACGTTCTGCAAGTAGGTGGCCTGTCTCCCCAGTATAGATGAGGCCACATCGGGTGCAGCGGATGCAGTAAATGATGTGTGTGGAGGTGCAGGTGAATTTGTGGCGGATATGGAAGGATCCCTTGGGGCCTTGGAGGGAAGTAAGGGGGGAGGTGTGGGCACAAGTTTTGCATTTCTTGCGGTTGCAGGGGAAGGTGCTGGGAGTGGAGGTTGGGTTGGTGGGGGGAGTGGTCTTTTCGGAACGCTGATAGGGGAGGGGAATATATCCCTGGTGGTGGGGTCCGTTTGGAGGTGGTAGAAATGACGACGGATGATATGATGTATATGGAGGTTGGTGGGGTGGTAGGTGAGGACCAGTGGGGTTCTGTCCTGGTGGCGATTGGAGGGGTGGGACTCAAGGGTGGAGGAGCGGAAAGTGGAGGAGATGCAGTGGAGAGCATCGTCGATCACGTCTGGGGGGAAATTGCGGTCTTTGAAGAAGGAGGCCATCAGTCCCAACCTTCGAACTCAGCACCACCTTCCTAACCTGCAATCTTCTTCCTAACCTCTCCGCCCCCACCCCCACTCCGGCCTATCACCCTCACCTTAACCTCCTTCCACCTATCGCATTTCCAACGCCACCCTCCCACCCCCCAAGTCCCTCCTCCCTACCTTTTATCTTAGCCTGCTTAGCACACTTTCCTCATTCCTGAAGAAAGGCTCATGCCTGAAACGTCGATTCTCCTGCTCCTTGGATGCTGCCTGACCTGCTGCACTTTTTCAGCAACACATTTTGAGCAGCAAAACAAAGCCAGGAACTCTATTTCAGTTTAAACAAATATAATAAAGCTATTGCCTACTTCCATGCTGACCTCAATTATGCTGTAAATTATGACTAAATAAAAACTATGTAGATGTCACATAGAGAAAATTAGACCTCCTTTCTAATGCATCATAGCTCATTTCCCCCAAAATCAGGAGTTACATAGCACAAAAACTTTGGGTTAATGTTTCTTTACAAGTGTCAGTCTTGGCTCCGTTATGTCTTTAATTCAGAAAATCATGGATCCAAGCTGTGCTTTAAGATTTTAGCTCATACAGTTAATTCTGTGGAGTCATGATTGAATGTAGTACTGTCAGAGGTCCCCATTATTCCCATAAGATATTAAACTGAGATTAAATGAGCCCACTTCGTTAGTCATTGAAAGTTCTTTGGTATTATTTGAAGGAATGCTTTCTTTGGTGATTGGAGCAGAAATAATTAAACCATAGAGTCATAGAGATGTACAGCATGGAAACAGACTCTTCGGTCCAACCCATCCATGCTGACCAGATATACCAACCCAATCTAGTCCCACCTGTCAGCACCCGGCCCCTATCCCTCCAACCCTTCCTATTCATATACCTATCTTAATGCCTTTTAAATGTTGCAATTGTACCAGTTTCCACCACTTCCTCTGACAGCTCATTCCATACACGTACTACCCTCTATGTGAAAAAGTTGCCTCTTAGGTCTCTTTTACATCTTTCTCCTCTCACCCTAAACCTATGCCCTCTCGTTCTGGACTCCCCGACCCCAGGGAAAAGACTTTGGGCGGCACGGTGGCACAGTGGTTAGCACTGCTGCCTCACAGCGCCAGAGACCCGTGTTCAATTCCCGCCTCAGGTGACTGACTGTGTGGAGTTTGCACATTCTCCCCGTGTCCGCGTGGGTTTCCTCCGGGTGCTCCGGTTTCCTCACACAGTCCAAAGATGTGCAGGCCAGGTAAATTGGCCATGCTAAATTGTCCGTAGTGTTAGGTAAGGGGTAAATGTAGGGGTATGGGTGGGTTGTGCTTCGGCGGGTCGGTGTGGACTTGTTGGGCCGAAGGGCCTGTTTCCACACTGTAAAGTAATCTAATCTAGTCTATTTACCCTATCCATGCCCCTCATAATTTTATAAACCTCTATAAGTTCAACCCTCAGCCTCCGACGCTCCAGGGAAAAGAGCCCCAGCCTGTTCAGCCTCTCCCTATACCTCAAATCCTCCAACCCTGGCAACATCCTTGTAAATCTTTTCTGAACTCTTTCAAGTTTCACAATGTCTTTCTGATAGGAAGGAGACCAGAATTGCACGCAATATTCCAACAGTGGCCTAACCAATGTCCTGTACAGCCACACATTACCTCCCAACTCCTGTACTCAGTACTCTGACCAATAAAGGAGAGCATACCAAACGCCTTCTTCACTATCCTATCTACCTGCGACTCCACTTTCAAGGAGCTATGAACCTGCACTCCAAGGTCTCTTTGTTCAGCAACACTCCCTGGGACCTTACCATTAAGTGTATAAGTCCTGCTAAGATTTGCTTTCCCAAAATGCAGCACCTCACATTTATCTGAATTAAACTCGATCTGTCACTTCTCAGCCCAATGGCCCATCAGATCCAGATCCTGTTGTAATCTGAGGTAACCCTCTTCACTGTCCACTACACCTCCAATTTTGGTGTCATCTGCAAACTTACTAACTGTACCTCTTATGCACGCATCCAAATAGTTTATGTAAATGACAAAAAGTAGAGGACCCAGCGCCGATCCTTGTGGCACTCCACTGGTCACAGGCCTCCAGTCTGAAAATCTACCCTCCACTACCACACTCTGTCTTCTACCTTTGAACCAGTTCTGTATCCAAATGGCTAGTTCTCCCTGTTTTCCATGAGATCTAACCTTGCTAATCAATCTCTCATGGGGGACCTTGTCAAACGCCTTACTGAAATCCATATAGATCACATCTACTACTCTGCCCTCATCAATCCTCTTTGTTACTTCCTCAAAAATCACAATCAAGTTTGTGAGACATGATTTCCCATGCACAAAGCCATGCTGACTCTCCATAATCAGTCCTTGCCTTTCCAAATACATGTACATCCTGTCCCTCAGGATTCCCTCCAGCAATTTGCCCACCACCAACGTCAGGCTCACTAGTTTATAATTCCCTGGTTTGTCCTTACCACCCTTCTTAAACAGTGGGACCACGTTAGCCAACCTCCAGTCTTCAGGTACCTCACCTGTGAGTATCGATGATACAAACATCTCAGCAAGAGGCCCAGCAATCACTTCTCCAGCTTCCCACAGAGTTCTAGGGTGCACCTGATCAGATCCTGGGGATTTATCCACCTTTAACTGTTTCAAGACAACCAGCACTTCCTCCTCTGTAATTTGGACATTTTGCAAGATGTCACCATCTATTTCCCTGCAGTCTATATCTTCCATATCCTTTTCCAAAGTAAATACTGAATCAAAATACTCGTTTAATATCTCCCCCATTTTCTGTGGCTCCACACAAGTGGGACTGGGACATCATAGCAATTACAGAAACATGGCTCAGGGATGGGCAGGACTGGCAGCTTAATGTTCCAGGATACAAATGCTACAGGAAGGATAGAAAGGGAGGCAAGAGAGAAGGTGGAGTGGTAACTTTGATAAAGGATAGCATTACAGCTGTGCTGAGGGAGGATATTTCTGGAAATCCATCCAGGGAAGTTATTTGGGTAGAACTGAGAAATAAGAATGGGATGATCACCTTAATGGAATTGTATTACAGCCCTCCTAATAGTCAGAGGGAAATTGAAAAATAAATTTGTAAGGAGATCTCAGCTATCTATAAGAATAATAGGATGATCATGGTAGGGGATTTTAACTTTCCAAACAAAGACTGGGACTGCCATAGTGTTAAGGGTTTAGATGGAGAGGAATTTAAGTGTGTACAAGAAAATGTTCTGATTCAGTATGTGGATGTACCTACTGGAGAAGGTGCAAAACCTGACCTACTCTTGGGAAATAAGGCAGGGTAGGTGACTGAGGTGTCAGAGGGGGAGCACTTTGGGGCCAGTGACCATAATTCTATTTGATTTAAAATAGTGATGGAAAAGGATAGACCAGATCTAAAAGTTGAAGTTCTAAATTGGAGAAAGGCCAATTTTGACGGTATTCGGCAAGAACTTTCAAAAGCTGAATAGGGGTAGATGTTCGCAAGAAAAGGTACGGCTGGAAAATGGGAAGCCTTCAGAAATGAGATAACCAGAATCCAGAGAAAGTATATTCCTGTTAGGGTGAAAGAAAAGGCTGGTAGGTACAGGGAATGCTGGATGACTAAAGAAATTGAGGGCTTGGTTAAGAAAAAGAAAGAAGCATATGTCAGGTATAGACAGGATAGATTAAGTGAATCCTTAGAGTATAAAGGCAGTAGTAGACTTAAGAGGGAAATCAGGAGGGCAAAAAGGGGACATGAGATAGCTTTGGCAAATACAATTAAGGAGAATCCAAAGGGTTTTTACAAATATGTTATGGACAAAAGGGTAACTAGGGAGAAAATAGGGCCCTCAAAGATACCAATAATGTCATTTTTCACATTTCTGAATTTGAAATCTTGTTTCATGTAATTTTGCTGCTGAGTTTCTCTTCATTGCACCTGTAATCACTCTTCAAAGTAATTTATTGAGTGTAACGCATTGTGGGTTTTCCTCAGGTAATGAAAAATGGTGCTTTCTAATTGCAGGGTTTTTCTTTTCCACGGTACTGATGCTTCTGTAATGGGATTTTAACAATTTTCAATTGTTGCCTTCCAGCTTTCACTTTTGATAATGTTTCACTTAGACACTCATTGTTGTATGTTAGGATATAAATATGCTAATGATGAGGTAAATATAAATACAACTCTGACTTTAGCACTGGTGAGAAAAGCAGAGTAAAACATGCGATGGAGCCTCAACGAGGATCAGAAGAGAAACACTGAACCAGAGAACTGTATTCAATATATGTATATTATGGTGTAAGTAAAGAGCTGAAGAGAGGGAGCCTTAATTTAGGATGAGGACCAACTAGGGATGGTAGGAACTCAAAACAGTGTATAGAGAACAAGAAAGTATTGAATCCATGAAGGGACAAAAGACAAACAATGATAAAGTGTCTGCGAGAGAAATGGAATCCATCGGTTTAGCTGTAGCAGCCCAAGACATAGTTACTACATCATTCTCTCAGAACACCCATGAGAGCAATTTATGACTGAATTGAATTTTTGTCACCTTAAAGCCTTAAAATCCAAAAGCAAACAACCTCAAATTGCAAAATCAAGAGCAGACAAAGAAAAGTTTAAGAAATGAAAGCTACATTTTGTGTGTAGATCAAAATGCGTTATATGTTTGAGCTCAACAAATTTATTAACCCCAAAGGCATAAACACTTGACTATCTAAGAAATGCACTACTCCGATATATTATTTATAAAAATAGGTGCCCTCCATTATTTGCCTAAAAAACAAGAAACTTTCCTCTTCTTTAAAGATGATTACTTATAGCTAAACACTCCAATGATGTTTGAAGGTCATAATTAAGATCACAAAACATTGTTTTATTACCCAAAACTCCTGCTAAACAAAACACGGGACTGGATTTTCATGTTTGGAGCTGGTTGCAGGTCTCAGGAGATTTTCCAGCTTGGAGGCCTATCTATGTCAGGAGTCATTGATAACAGAAGTGGAATTTCTGTTGAGGGGCTGGGGAGGTGATCAGGTTTGGGGTGACTGATAACTGTAGACTGGCCCACTGGCCCACTGCCCAAAGGATGATTTTGGTTTCAGCCACATAGGTCAAGATGGGCAGGTTGAAAAGATCATCTTGCTGCTTGGAGACTTTGTCCAGTTGTAATAATAATTGTAAAACAAAACAAAACAGCCAGCCCTCACACTCCTTCATTGCCCACACACTCCATGTAACCCCATTCATGCAAACTCCTCCTACTTCAGGCCAAGCTGTAGCACTTCCTTGTTTATTACGCACTTTGTGCAGAACCAACCAGTTATATCATGTTGTTTTGCAAATATTGATATTTCAAAGTTTCTGAATGACATTCCTGAAGGGCTGTAGCAAAAACAGATTGGTTGGAAGGAAATGATACAACATGATGAATCCCTTTAAAAAAGGTATTTTTTTTACACAGTCAATACTACAT
Organism: Chiloscyllium plagiosum; assembly: GCF_037043375.1. Taxonomy (NCBI): domain Eukaryota; kingdom Metazoa; phylum Chordata; class Chondrichthyes; order Orectolobiformes; family Hemiscylliidae; genus Chiloscyllium; species Chiloscyllium plagiosum. Next base: position 39,905,760 of record NW_028270144.1, read on the forward strand.
GGTTCATTAGCTCTGTACAAAGTATGTTGTAAATGCCTGCAGAGGTATCATAGCTAGGCTTTGAAATTGTGAGAGGCCATGGGAATAGTGGGAAGAGGGTGTAGAAAGGAAGAAATCAGGTGACATGGAAGATGGATTGATGGTTAATAGTTAGGCATGGCGAGTATCAGTTAGATTTCATGAATGCACCTTTTAAAAGGTCCATCATGAAGATAGTGATTAGTGACACATCTGAGGGAACATGAACTATATGTCTTTTAAATTCAGGCCCAACTCCATGGGAGTTCTGGAAGACCAGGTGATGCCCGAACTCTCAATGGAACCAGCTATGTCAGCAATACAGGGAGCAGGCTCACATAATATACTGGTCTGGACACTTAAGACACTGGTGAAAATTGGGCATACTGAGGAGAGGTCAAAAATCCTGGAATCTGGCCCCAGCAGCCATTTTTAGTACTCCATGAACACAATGAGACTGTGTGTTGCTCCATACCCCTACATACCTGGATCAATGTAGATCAAAATGAAATCAGGGAGAGAGGTTGGATGAAGGTTAAAAACCTCTTATAAAGTCATAGAGGGAGTCACACAGCACGGAAACAAACCTTTCAGTCTGACCATGCCCTGCTGAACATAATCCCAAACTAAACTAGTCTCACCTGCCTGCTCCTGGCCAATTCTTTTCAAACCATGTCTAATCATGCACTTATCTAAGTGATTTTTAAATGTTTTAACTATTCCCACCATTTCCTCAGGAAGTTCATTCCACATGCCAACCACTCTCTGTGTAAAAACAAATTGCCTCTCATATATCTTTTTAAAATTTCTCTCCTCTCACCTTACAAATATGCCCCCTCATCTTGAAATCTCTCATCCGAGGGTAAAGATACCTATCGTGAACCCATCCAAAATTCTCATGATTTTATAAACTTCTATAAGGTCATCTCTCAAACCACTCCTACACTCCACTGAAAAAAGGCCCAACCTTCTTTTATAGTTCAAATCTTGCATACCCAGCAACATCCTGACAAATCTCTTTTGAATCTGCTCTCGCTGAATAATATCCTTCCTATAACTGGGTGACCAGAATGTACACAGTACTCTAGAAAAGGCCTCACCAACAGAGTCATAGAGATGTACAGCACAGAAACAGACCCTTCATTCCAACTCATCCATGCCAACCAGATATCCCAACCCAATCTAGTCCCACCTGCCAGCACCTGGCCCATATCCCTCCAAACCCTTCCTAGTCATATACCCAACCAGATGCCTTTTAAATGTCGCGATTGTACCAGCCTCCACCACTTCCTCTGCATGAAAAGATTCCCCACACACATAACCCTCTGCATGAAAAGATTGCCCCTTAGGTCTCTTTTATATCTTTCCCCTCTCACCCTAAACATATGCCCTCTAGTTCTGGACTCTCCCACCCCAGGGAAAAGACTTTGTCTATTTACCCTATCCATGCCCCTCATGATTTTATAAACCTCTATGTGGTCAACCCTCAGCCTCTGATGCTCCAAGGAAAACAGCCCTAGCCTATTCAACCTTTCCTAATATCGCAAATCCTCCAACCCTGGCAACATCCTTGGAAAGCTTTTATGAACTCTTTCAAGTTTCACATCTTTCCAATAGGAAGGAGACTAGAATTGCACGCAATATTCCACAGTAGCCTAACCAATGTCCTGTACAGCCGCAACATGACCTCCCAACTCCTGTACTCAATACTCTGACCAATAAAGGAAAGTATACCAAATGCCTTCTTCACTATCCTATCTACTTGAGACTCTAATTTCAAGGAGCTCTGAACCTGCACTGGCCTTCCAGTCTCTGGCCGCCATGCACACTGACTGACCCTCCCCAGGCCTGCTTTCCTCCAGGTCGGTCGTCAACTACCCAGCTCCCAGTCACCCTGCATACTGTCCAGACTATCCCAGGCCACGTTCCTATGAGCTGGTCATTGGCCTTGCAGTCTCTGGCCTTCCTGCATATGGACTGACCCTCCCCAGCCCACTTTCCTCCAGGAGGGAGGTCAGACACCAGCTGCCAGTCACCTCACGTACTAACCAAACCACCCCAACCTGTTTTCATGCAGCCGAGCTGTTGGCCTTCCAGCACCTGGTCACCCCGCCTACTACCTGACCCTTTCTCCTGGCCAGCGTTCCTACAGACCAGCCATCAGCTGTCCAGCTCCCAGACTCCTTGCGTTCTGACCAATCCTCCCCCGGTTGGCTTTCCTATGGGCTGCCGTCGGCTTCCTGGCTCAGCCTCCCTGCATACTGACTGGCCTGCCCAATACTTGCAAGGACGCTATCAGTTGTCTGGCCCTGCCCACCCCATGTATTGACAGATTCCTTGTTAATATTATTTTATTAAACAAGTTACAAAAACAGTTTACAACAAACAGTTACATTTACAGCTGCATACAAGAGACAGCAATTTTACAAGGGAGAGGAGCAGCAAAGCCAGGCCCCAAACCCTACCATACATTTTTCAGGGACATGAGGACAAACCTCAAATCCCAGTTTAGATTCCTTGTTAATATTGTTCAGCCAGTGCCTCCTGATTGGCCCAGGTTAACAACCCGAATCAAGGATCTTGTCGTCAATGAATTCCACCTAGTTCCAAATACTCCACCCTTCATCACAAGTCTGCCTGACTCTGACCTGATCTGGTTTAAGATGCAACTTGTGTTAGAGTCAAGATTGGATTGATACTCTATTTGATTGCAAGGTCCTGTACAACCTCAACATGACTTCCCAACTCCTAATGACCAAGCAATGACCAAGCATACTAAATGCCTTTTTAACCATTCTGTTCATATGTGACACAAACTTCAAAGAATTATGTACCTGTATCCCTCAGTCCCTCTGTTCTACAATACTACCATGGGCCCTACCTTAACTGTATAGGTCCTGCCCCTCTTTGTTGTACCAAAATGCAATACTTCACATTTATCGAGATCGAACCTGTGAGATATTATATATTAGGTCCTTCACTAACTCACTCACAAGCACTTTATGTCTATTCATTTATAACTCCTTTACTAACCCACTCACAAGCGAACACCGTGTGCCCAGTTCATTCATTCATAATTCCCTACTATTCATTCATTCATAAAACCGTGATTCTGGAGTTTATTTTACTATCATAAAATAGATCAAATTTAATCATAAGATAGATCTAATTTCACACAATTCTTTCAAAACCATTACTGCATTTTTCACACCTTATCAGTCCTTGCTACAAGCAGTGTTTATACTGAATAAGTATAGCATACAGTACAATACCATCCTCACTATTATGTTTCCATGAAACACTATAATATTAATCAGCCCTTACCAACCATTTCCGGACCCGAATAGATTACAGAACACCAAACAGTTTCCCCAATTAGTATGAGATTGTTAAATATCTTTTAACTGGGCCATTATCACTCTAAGAAATTAACTGTCAAAACAGTGCTTAAGTGAAATTGCATGAATGAATGAAATTCACATGGTAAATAGTAAACAAATTTCACAACTCAACTGTGGTAATCAATTTAATGCTGTGGTTCTGTTCGCCGAGCTGGAAGTTTTTGTTGCAAACGTTTTGTCCCCTGTCTAGGTGACATCCTCAGTGCTTGGGAGCCTCCTGTGAAGCGCTTCTGTGATGTTTCCTCTGGCATTTTGTAGTGACAACCGGAAGCGGCAGGGACAGGCCACTATAAATGCCGGAGGAAACACCACAGAAGCGCTTCACAGGAGGCTCCCAAGCACTGAGGATGTCACCTAGACAGGGGACAAAACGTTTGCAACAAAAACTTCCAGCTCGGCGAACGGAACCACAGCAACGAGCACCCGAGCTACAAATCTTCTCACAAACTTTGAATCAGTTTAATATCCTTTATTCTTTTAAGTACAGGTACAATTTCTGATTTACTTAGAGCATACAGGCCTAGTATTTGTACTAACATTTACTAACGTAAAAGACAAAAGGACTAACACTTAAGTATGCAAGCAGAGCAGACAGACACTCTCAATCCCATCAGAAGTAGCAGCCAGCACTTAGCATGTGTATTAACCCATCTTCTGTCTCCTGGGACAGAAGCCCCTCAAGACTTTGTGTATTATGTGATGAAACAGTGTAACACCATTGTAAAGGAATTTTAATATATGTAAGAACTGTGTAGAAAGGGGGTCTTGTAAGAACTGTATTTCAGGATTCAATTGATATATCAAATTTGTGCTCTTGTTGTTTCTGAATAAAGAGGCTATTTTTGACACTCACCAATTTCAATCTTTATTTGAACACGATCCCACAAATTCTATTTTCCATTTTCCAGTCCATTGACCATTTGATCAATATCCCTTTGTAATCTTAGAAAACCTTCTACACTGTCTACTATACCACTATAGTATAGTGCCGTCTCCAAACTTATTAACGATGCCTTCTATCTTCTCTTCCAAATCATTAAATAAGTGACAACAAAAGAGGACCCAGAACTGAGACCTGTGGCGTGATGCTAGTGACAGTCAGAAAAGCAACCTTCCACCACCACTCTCCATCTCCTGCTGTTATGCCTTAAATTTAACTCTTAATGACAGCAAGCTTTCATCTGTTTGTAAGATTGGATTCAGAAACTTTGGTCACATGTACATGATCTCAAGCACTGGGTGGGATTCTTCAATGTTCAGGATTTAGCCTGAACATTGTTCTTAAACATTTTGTAGGGTGAGACATCTTATAGGGATATATCATATGCCACATCTACTCAGGATCAGGACTTATGCAAAGTATATGGCAAGCAATTTATGATCAATATGTGTTAATAAGTAATATGGAAACCTCCAGGGAATTATAATAGGATTTACTTAGTCTCTCCATTTCAGCAGTAACCTCATGGGTACCATCAAAAGCTACACCACTCTATGTAATGGTACTATGGCTTTAAAGAGGTGTATTTTGTCCTTTTTTTTTTGAGAGGTTGAGAGAGATGTTTATTCCAAGCCAAAAAACTAAACAGCTAGTGAGGCCCTGGTTATTTTTGAAAGTTGGAAAAATAGAAGCAGCATGAAGGGGTGGGGATCAAGCTTACATAGAACCAGGATTTTAGTTTACCTTTCATTAGCTGTTGAGGTTTAGAAGCTGCTATAAATCTCTCCCTATTACAGCAAATCACTTGAGTTCTTTCTCCCTCTCAGGGTTTCTTCGTGGTGGTTCGGTGGTTAGCATTGCAGCCTCACAGTGTCAGGGCCCCAGGTTCAATTCCAGCCTTGGGTGACTGTCTGCTTGGAGTTTGTACATTCTCCCTGTGTCTGTTTGAGTTTCCGTCGGGTGCTCCAGTTTCCTCCCACAGTCGAAAGATGTGCAGGTCAGGTGAGCTGGCCATGCTAAATTGCCCATAGTGTTAGGTGCATTAGTCAGAGAGAAATGGGTCTGGCTGGGTTATTCTTCAGAGGATTGGTGTGGACTTGTTGGGCTGAAGGGCCTGTTTCTGCACTGTAGGGAATCTAATCTAATCTCTTCTTTCCTCCTGGACTGGAGCAATGTGTGTGAGACAATCAATTTTACTGAATTTGCCTTTGCCAAGGGTGTGTTTATGGGATATTACTATGTTGAAACACTTGGCATTTAGTAGTGAAACAATCTAATATCCTGTAAAGTATTCCAATAAAGTCACATTGCTCCAATTCTTCTTTTTATTTGTATTTTAACTATACTGTAAGAATAAAGCGTGTTTTGCTTCAAGTCTAGTAGTATAACCAATCAAATTGCTTCCGGAACACAACACCTTACACTTATCTTTAAAATTAAGAAAAAGTTGGGTCTATGCTATCTTTTTAATATACTTTGAGGGGGTTTAGTCTGGTCCATAACACCTTTTTGTTGACATCATATTCTAGAAAATGTCAGACTTATCACATTACAACCAAAGTGTTCCTGAATCACTATAACATTATGTTGTATCTGCACTGGCAATTTGCATGTGCATTTATAGATTAAGGTGAAATCACATCCTTTACAGGAACAATTTACAAACATGTGCTTCCAGCTTTCAATGATTTGCATTGTCAGAGCACTAGATGAAGTTAGCAGAGCTAAAAAGACTAAGTGATCAAGAAAATATGTTGAATGAACTGTGCACAATTCAGTGGTTGTCAGAGGTGATTAATTTCAACTGCCACCAATTGTTTTTGGTTCTATTATCTTTACTGCCTTTCTCCCTGTACCCAGCAAGGTAATCCCTCCCAGTCAACTTTGCTGTCAGCATTGAAAGAATCTAGTCAACTTTACCAGCCATTGATTAGGTCCTAATGAAATTTCCTTTCATCCCTGAGTTTCCAAACCACTAAATTATCTCAGGGAAGCATATACCTAGAATAACAGCAACAACATTTTTTAAAGTTTATCAATATCTGATTTTAGAAACCTAGCATAAGAATTCTAAGATATTGACACAATCTCATGAGGATTTAGCATAAGACTGCAACATTTTTACAACATTTGTTTATATAGATATTAACTAAAACTTTGGTGGGCGAGCTGAAATTAAGTTATTCAAATGCTGGGTATAGTAGACTTTAAAGCTACCTAGATTACACCTCCTCCCACCCTGCCCCCAATAAAAATGCCATCCCATATTCCCAATTCTTTCACCTCCACCGCATCTGCTCCCAGGAGGACCAATTCCACTACCGAACAGCCCGCAATGTCCCCTCTGATGTGGTTGACAATGCTCTCCACTGCATCTCCTTCACTTCCCGCACCTCTGCCCTTGGACCCCGCCCCTCCAATCGCCACCACGACAGAACCCCACTGGTCCTCACCTTCCACACCACCAACCTCCTGGTACATCGTATCATCCTCCGTCATTTCCGCCACCAACACCAGGGATATATTTCCCTCCCCACCCCTATCAGCGTTCCGGAGAGACCACACCCTCCGCGACTCCCTCGTCAGGTCCACACCCCCCCCACCAACCCAACCTCCACTTCTGGCACCTTCCCCTGCAACCGCAAGAAGTGCAAAACTTGTGCCCACACCTCCCCTCTCACCTCCCTCCAAGGCCCCAATGGATCCTTCCATATCCGTCGCAAATTCGCCTGCACCTCCACACACATCATTTACTGTATTCCGCTGCACCCAATGTGGTCTCCTCTACATTGGGGAGACAGGCCGCCTACTTGCGGAACATTTCAGGGAACACCTCTGGGACACCCGCACCAACTAACCCAACTGCCCCGTGGCAGAACACTTTAACTTCCCCTCCCATTCCTCCAAGGACAGGCAGGTCCTTGGCCTCCTCCATCGCCAGACCCTGGCCACATGATGCCTGGAGGAAGAGCGCCTCATCTTCTGCCTAGGAACCCTCCAACCACATGGGATGAATGTAGATTTCTCCAGCTTTCTCATTTCCCCTCCCCCCACCTTATCTCATTCCCAACCCCCCGGATTCAGCACCACCCTCTTGACCTGCAATCTTCTTCCCGACCTCTCCGCCCCCACCCCCTCTCCGGCCTATCACCCTCACCGTCACCTCCTTCCACCTATCGTATTCCCAGCGCCCCTCCCCCAAATTCCCCCCCCCCTCACCTTTTATCTCAGCCCACTTGGCACACCAGCCTCATTCCTGAAGAAGGGCTTATGCCCGAAACGTCGATTCTCCTACTCCTCGGATGCTGCCTGGCCTGTTGCACTTTTCCAGCACCACACATTTCAACTCTGGTCTCCAGCATCTGCAGTCCTCACTTTCTCCTTTTAAAGCTATTTCTGTTAACTTAATTAACGCTCCCATTTGTGGATCAATTTAGCATATTGTTTGATATTATGTTGCCTTATAATTAAAGATAAAATCAGTCTGAGACAGTCTGAGAACCTGCAAAACATCTGTATATTTTAATCTACTTTAATGCTGTAAAACACTGCTGTAATAGAAATAGATCATTTACTCCATGTTTGCCATGAGACCATTCACTGCCCCCACGGCCACCCCCTACCAGGCCCCAATTCATCCCACCGTCTTTTTAAATCTCTTAGATCTCAATCTGAAAGAAGATTTCCTGGGTTGCTATATGTCTTATTGACCTTAGCATGACTGAACTTCCAAATCTTGTTTAGATTGAGGCAAAAATAAATTATCATTGTTCAACTTCCATCATATGTTTTTAATGCCTGGGACCTTTCATGGACTGATATTTAAAGAAAAAAATGTTTGGGATGGCCAGAAACTGCAAATGATCTGTATATTATGCACTTTAATATTTCAAAACATTACTACAGTGTAAAACAAAATATTTACAAATAGAAATAGGCCATATTTCAATAAAATTAAGTTTTAAAAAAGGAAAAGCACTTAAGGTGGCTACAGTGGTCACATGACCTGGTTAAGCTGGCTCATGAAACCATCAATAAACAACACCCAGTCTAAGCAGCAACTAACATGACAAAAAAAAAACTGTCAAAAAGACTGAAACCAACCACTCAAATAGTTACTTCCTGAATGATTTATACCTTTCTGGAAGTTGCACATATTGGGATGAAACACTCCGACAGATTATTTAGCTTGTAAAAAGTATGAAGCCAAACACAGGAAGAAACAAAGTAGCTGTATTTCAGACAATAGGTTTTGTGACAGATCAGAGGCGTAACAGCAGAATTAGAAGACTCTCTATCTCTCTGCACTCCTCTTAGTCTCTCTCAAGAAAGTGTGTTCAATGGTTAAACAAATCAGAAGAACATTCATTTACTGAGACCTCTAAAGGTATTTACATATGTTGTTAATCCTGAGGATACAAGTGATAACTTAAACAATTGTAGTCTCCAGTTAAATATTAACATCTCAAGACCTCAAGGAACTTTTCTCAATTGTATACTCTTTATCATCCCTTTTGTATAAGGCATGTTTTAAGCTTTATACCAATGTTTGACATCAGATTTTATTTTCAGAACCAATATGTATTAAAATTCCTTCCCTTCAATCAAGAAATCCTTGTAATTGGTTCCTTAATGCTGACTAATACAATATATTAATTAAAGTGCAATGCAGCAACATGTTAAAGAAAAGTAAAATGTATTTGTTGTAACCAACTAAGGGGTTTTTAAAGAAAGGGAACTGATTCATGCTCCTTGCATAGTCATAAGATTAATTTATAATACTTCAAAAAAATCTCAGTATATACAGAATTTCCAACAATTTTTATTTCAGTTCTCCGATTCTTTCTAAAAGTCTTCGTGTGAAGTGGGTCACTTGACTCTGTCATTCCATCAAATGGTTTAAGCAATTGAGGTGCATAAATACCATGCTAATCAATCAAACATAGAACAATTAAATCATTGAAAACCTAAACGTGCTGCTGTCAAATTCACTTCAAGATATAGCACTGATTCAGTATCCTTCAGATATTTTTTAATCTAACTTTATCACTAGCAATTCTAGGTAGTAAACAGGGGAGTGTCAATAGATATTGTTTGTATGGTTTTCCAGAAGATATTTGATAAAGACCAGTATAAAAGGTTGTTATCTAAGATAGAAGCCCACAAACGTGAGGGAAAATTACTGACATGGCTGGGAAATTGGTTCAGTGTTATGTGACAGAAAATAAGGGTATTGGGTAGGAATTCAAATTGACAGGATTTAACTAGTCAAGCCCCAGAATCGGTGTAAGAAACTCAATTATTCACAGTATTTATGAATGTCTTGGAAAATGACATGGAAAGTCATTTGCTGATGATGCAAAATTAGGTAGCATTGTAGACAGTGTAGATGATAGCGTAAAATTGCAAAGTGATATTGATGCCCTGAGTGAATGGGCAATTGTAATTCAACATAAGCAAACATGAGGTATCCATTTTGGACCAAAAAAGAATAGGGTACTTTCTAGATGATATAAAGTTAAATATAGTAAGTGTCAAAAGATTTTTGATTGTTCAACTACATATTTTTTAAATGTGACAAATATGTGCAGAAATTAATCAAGAAAACTAATGGAATGCTGGCCTCTATATTCTGAAAACTGGTGTATAAAGCTATAGAATTTATGCTACAGTTATGCAAAACCCTGGTTAGATCCCACCTGAGGTTCTGTGAACATATTTGGACACCCTGACTTCGGAAGGATATGTTGGCCTTGAAGGTAGTACAACATAGGCTTACAAGAGTGAAAGGTCTTAAAGGCTTAAGTTATAAGGAGAGATTATATAAAGTAGATCTGTTCTCTCCAGAATTTAGAAGGATAAGGTGTGATCTAATCACAATCTTCAACATAATAATAGGAAAAGGCAGGGTGGATAAAGATAAACTAATTCCACTGGTTGGAGATTCTAGAACTAGGGGGCATAGTCTAACAATTAAAATGTGGAGGTACCGGTGCTGGACTGGGGTGAACAAAGTCAAAAATCACACAATTCTAGATTATAGTCCAACAGGTTTATTTGGAAGTACAAGCTTTTGGAGCACCAGTCCTTCATCACATAGTTAGTGGGACAGGATCCAGGACACAGAATTTATAGTGAAAGATCAAAGTGTCATACAATGTCAAACTGACATTACATCAGTTGTATGATACTTTGATCTGTTACTATAAACTCTGTGTCCTATGATTCTGCCCCACTAGCTACCTGATGAAGGAGCAATGCTCCAAAAGTTTGTACTTCTGAATAAACCTGTTGGACTATAACCTGGTGTTGTATGATTTTTAACTAACAATTAAGGTCAGACCACTCAGGAGAGATATTAGGAAGAAATTCTACACACAAAGGGTGGAACCCTTTTCCACAAATGGCAGTGAATGCTAGACCTATTGTTGATTTTGAATCTGAGATAATGTTAGCAACAATAATAAGGAATATGAGCCGTTGGCAGTTATAAGGGGATAGGCCATAGGTCAGTCATGATCTCGTTAAATGATGGAACATGCTGAAGGTACTGAATGGCCTACTCATGTTCCTATGTTCTTATTTTATGATCTGAAATTCTATTGGACCTATATTCATACATTGGAAAGGAGAACAAATAATTTAAATGTGAAGATTGTGTCAAATAATCATTAACATAATAATGGATAGTGACAAAAATGAATTGTCTTCAGTTTCAATCAGCAATGCAGCAACAAATCAATTTCTACCTAAGCACAATATTTTCTAATTAGAAGACTTTGGGTTCATATTCTAAATCATCTTTTCAATACGTAATCTACACAGATAATCCAGTGCATTGTCAATGGTACATCCTCTAATATGATATCAAGACGAAGGCCATTTAGCATGTTTTAACAGTTCATTTGGGCATTAAAGAGTCCCATTCAAACAAAAGTAAGGAGTTTTCTGAGTGTCTGCCAACATATGTCCCTCATTCAAAGCCATCAAAAACAACTTTGTAGTCATGTAGATCGCTGTCCTTTGAAACATTTTGCTGCATACAACATAGCTGATATTTATAATGAATCATATTTCAAAATAATTGAATTCTTAAGAAATGCAAGAGAAATGCTTGAGAACTTTCAGGTTTGATATCAATATATGCTATTAAATTAAACATTGCACGATATATTTATTATTCGACTATGGAACAAACATACTACAGAAATAGTTAGAGTTCTATGTAATTAGTTACCAAGTGGTAGCATAATTAATACACTGGTCTGGATATTCCAATGGCCAGATGGTTATTCAAGCAGCTTGGTTTGATGTTGTGCATCAGGACAATGCAGAATCTTCAATGCAACTGATTCCATGGGAATTGCTTTGGAAATTGAAGCTTCCAATATGTAATTCTCCACTGTGTGCAACGTTCTGAAAGAATGCTTAGGCTCACTTCTAAGGCAAGGACACAAGTTTCAAATCCATCCGAGCCAGAATGGTGAGTTGAACCCTGAGTTGTTGGTACTAGTTTAATCCATAATGGTTCTCCAGGCATTTGAATTGACCAGCCCACCAGCGAGCTTGATTTGCCAGAGCTGGTGGCATCCAAGAGGCATGTTGGGTTAGCTGAGGGTGTTGGGATAATGTTAAGGCCAGCAATGGTTGAGGGGATGGGTGGTTTGTCTTGTGGGTAAGAGCAGATGTTCTCCTGGGTCTTCTTGCGTTGGCATGATGTTCTGCCACAAGTCTTGCCGTGAGACTTCATTGAGTGGGTTGCTTCCCAAGTGTGTGTTATTATCTCTCTCACCTTGGACCTTCCTGAATGTTCTGTAGCCTTTGGGGTCATGAACTTGTTTCAAAGATATAATGGGGTTTCCCCAACACTTTCCACTGTGTAAAGTGCACATCCTCAGGCACTGGCTGGAAGTCATGGTGCCAGAAAGACTAATCAATACTTCTCCAATACACCACCCTCAGGCCAGTTGTAACTGATTCCCCTGAGCTTCTGTGTCTTCTTTGACGTTGGTTTCCATTTTTTTCTGTAGCCAATTGCTGTTGGCTGCTAGTTAATTTAGTTTGGCCAATTTTTCCAGCTGAGAGTGATTTCAGAATGGCCAAATTTTGGCCTATGGTCACTTGACAACAACAGTGGCAGTGGCACCTATGGAGGAAGGGTTCTGATGCATATTAGTGATTCCTGTTGATGGGATATTGAACAAATGTTAATATGCAGACAGTAATTGAGAAAGTTAATAAAATGCTCTGATTTGTAGTGTTGAAAACATTGTAGAAGAGGTATGCTTCAGTTATAGAAGATTTTGGCAAGGTCACATTTGAAATGTTATCTATGGTATTCACCTCCCTTTACAGAAAAGATCATAAAGCAGGTCAGAAGATTGTTGCTATTTTTCTGGATGTTGATATCATTCTCATCATGGTATTTGTGATTTTAGATATCATGGTCCTTCACATCGTACATTGTCATTACATTGATTCTGAAACTCAGTAGACTTGCTGCATATCATCTACCTATGTTCAAAGTTTGGGAGAAGATTTATAGCTTGGATGCTCGTTGCTGTGGTTCTATTCGCCGAGCTGGGAATTTGTAGACGTTTCGTCCCCTGTCTAGGTGACATCCTCAGTGCTTGGGAGCCTCCTGTGAAGTGCTTCTGTGAGGTTTCCTCCGGCATTTATAGTGATTTGTATCTGCCGCTTCCTTTGTCAGTTCCAGCTGTCCACTGCAGTGGCCGGTATATTGGGCCCAGGTCGATGTACTCATTGATTGAATCTGTGGATGAGTGCCATGCCTCTAGGAATTCCCTGGCTGTTTTCTGTTTGGCTTGTCCTATAATAGTAGTGTTGTCCCAGTCGAACTCATGTTGCTTGTCATCTGAGTGTGCGGCTACTAAGGATAACTGGTCATGTTTCGTGGCTAGTTGGTGTTCATGGATGCAGATCGTTAGCTGTCTTCCTGTTTGTCCTATAGTGTTTTGTGCAGTCCTTGCATGGGATTTTGTACACTACATTGGTTTTGCTCATGCTGGGTATCAGGTCCTTCGTCCTGGTGAGTTGTTGTCTGAGAGTGGCTGTTGGTTTGTGTGCTGTTATGAGTCCTAGTGGTCGCAGTAGTCTGGCTGTCTACTGCCAGCCAGATGTATGGTAGTGTGGCTAGTCCTTTGGGTTATGGCATGTCCTCATTCCGTTGTCTTTCCCTTGATGAAATTGCGGGGATATCCGCTTTTGGTGAATACATTGTATAGGTGTTCTTCTTCCTCTTTTTGCAGTTCTGGTGTACTGCAGTGTGTTGTGGCCCTTTTGAACAGTGTCTTGATGCAACTTCTTTTCTGTGTGTTGGAGTGGTTGCTTTCATAGTTTAGGACTTGGTCTGTGTGTGTAGATTTCCTGTATACCTTTGTGGTGAATTCTCTGTTCGGTGTTCTCTGTACCATCAAGTCTAGGAATGGGAGTTGGTTGTCCTTTTCTTCCTCTCTAGTGAATCGGATTCCTGTGAGTGTGGCGTTGATGATCCGGTGTGTGTTCTCTATTTCTGTGTTTTTAATGATTGCAAAGGTGTCATCCACATGTCTGACCCAGAGTTTGGGTTGAATTTGCAGTAAGACTGTTTGTTCTAACCTTTGCATTACCGCTTCTGCTATGAGTCCAGAGATGGGTGAGCCCATGGGTGGGCCGTTGATTTGTTCATATATTTGGTTGTTGAATGTGAAGTGTGTTGTGAGGCACAGGTCCAGTAGTTTGAGTATGCAGTCTTTGTTAATAGGTTCCCCATCTTGTTGTCTGTTCTGTATGTCCAACAGGTTGGCTATTGTTTCTCTGGCTAGGGTTTTGTTGATAGAGGTGAACAGTGCTGTTACATCGAATGAGACCATGGTTTCTTCCTTGTCTATGTGTATATTTCTGATGATGTCCAAGAATTCCTGCGTTGATTGTATAGAGTGTCTGGATCCGCTGATCAGGTGTTTCAGTTTCTGCTGTAGTTCTTTAGCCAGTTTGTGTGATGGTGTCCCTGGTAGTGATACTATGGGTCTGAGTGGGATGTCTGGTTTGTGCACTTTAGATAGTCCATAGAATCTGAGGATGTTGTTGCTTTCAGATTTCATTCTCTGTAGGTCAGACCTGGTTATCTGTCCGTTTTTTTGTAGGTTCCTCAGTGTGTTGTTTATCCTATTGGTGAGCTGTGGGGTGGGGTCAAACTCCCTCTTTTGGTAGGTGTTGGTATCTGCCAGTAGTTGTTGCGCTTTTCATCAATAGATTAGATTAGATTACTTAGTGTGGAAACAGGCCCTTCAGCCCAACAAGTCCACACTGACCCTCCGAAGAGCAACCCACCCAGACCCATTCCCCTACATTTACCCCTTCACCTAACACTACGGGCAATTTAGCATGGCCAATTCACCTAACCTGCACATTTTTGGACGGTGGGAGGAAACCGGAGCACCCGGAAGAAACCCACGCAGACACGGGGAGAATGTGTAAACTCCACACAGACAGTTGCCTGAGGCGGGAATTGAACTCTGGTCTCTGGCGCTCTTCAGCCCAACTGGTCTGTGCTGAACATAATCCCAAACTAAACTAGTCCCACCTGCCTGCTCCTGGCCCATATCCCTCAACATTTCCCAAACATGTAAAGAACAACATCGATTATCCCAAAAAGACAGGCAGGGAAGTATTTGGCTTGGATAACTGATCTGATCATAAACAAAGGAAGCCATACGGGACCTGGAGATCTGTTCGAATAATCCGAAATTCAGATAACTGATGTTTGGATAATTAAGATTGTTCTGTACTTATCCAAATATCTTTGGAATGTTGTAACTGTACCCACATCCACCACTTCCTCGACGTTAATTCCACACACAAACCAGCCTGTATAAAAGATTTGCCTCACGTCTTTTAAAATCTCTCCTCACCTTAAAAATGTACCCCCAGTCTTAAAATGCCCCAACCTAAGGAATACCCCTCATTTTATAAAATTCTTTCAGGTCACCTCAAATTCCTATGATATTCCAGGCTCTCTTTATGACAAAGAGATGAATTGGAACTTAACCTGGAGCTACTTCAGGACAGCATGTTCCAATTTTAAAATTCACTTAACTCCTGATGTATACGGGAAAGTAATTTCATTCAAAACTAAGGTAATGTTGCATGCTCTGGACATCAATTTTACAGTGGTGGAGTCTCATTTTCTTTGAGAGAAAGTGAGGACAACAGATGCTGGAGATCAGATTTGAAAAGCATGGCACTGGTTGGGGTGGGGATGAGGGAATGGCTATGATCTTGCAGTAGATGCAGGTTGGGGGGTGGTGAGGTGGTGATAGTCATAGGTCACTATCTCAGACACTTCCCTCCTCTTCCTAGACCCCTCTGTCTCCATCTCCGGTGACAGACTCAACACAGACATCTACTTCAAACACAACAACTCCCACGACTATCTAGACTAAATCTCCTCCCACCACACCCCCTCCTGTAAAAACGCTATCCCTTACTCCCAATACCTCTGCCATATCTGTTCCCAGGAGGAGCAATTCCACTCTAGGACATTCTAGAAGGCCTCCTATTTCAAGAACCACAATATCTCCTCCCACATGATCAACAATTCCGTCCAGCACACCACCTCCATTTCCCGCACCTTGATATTCACCCTTCCAACTGCAACAAGGATAGAACCCTCCTGGTCCTCACTTTACACCCCACTAATCTCTCAAATCAGTGCATTATCCTCCCCCATTTCTGCCACCTACAATCAGACTATACCATGAGAGATTATTTCCATCTCCATCCCTATCTGCATTCCGTTGAGACCAATCCCTCAGTGACTCCCATGTTAGGTCCACACCAACTCACCCTCCACTCCTGGAAGCTTCCCTTGCCGCTGCAAGAGGTGCAAAATCTGCACCCACACCTTTCCGCTCACCTCCATGCAAGGGCCCAAAGGATCATTTCACATCCGGCAAAGATTTTTCTGTACATCTAACATCTCATCAACTGTATCCTTTGCTCTCGATGTGGTCTCCTCTACATTGGGGAGACAGGAGGCCAACTCACAAATGTTTCAGGAAACATCTCTGGAATACACATACCAACCAACCCCACCTCCTTGTGGCTGACCACTTCAACTCCCCCTCCCACTCCAGCCAGGACATGCAAGTCCTGGGCCTCCTCCACTGCCAAATCCAAGACACCCAACGACTGGAGGAAGAACACCTCACCTTCTGCCTTCAAACCCTCCAACCACACAGCATCAACGTCGATTTCACCAGTTTCCTTATCTCCCCTCCCCCAACCCTCTAACTCTGCACTGACCTCTTGAACTACCATATCTGTCCATCTTCCTTCCCACCTGTCCACTCTACCTTCCCCGATCTATCACCATTACCCCCTACCTGTTGTCTTGCCAGCTTCTTGCCAGCTAACTTCCCCCCAGCCTGAGATGTTAAAAGGTTCATTTGTTCCGCTGACTTACAAGAAACCGGATCTCCCGAAAGTAGGGTGATATGTCCCCGTCCCAAGGGTAGAATGCAAGGAACCCACACTCCTATCTCCTGCCATTCAGAGCCACTTGCATGGCCATCTCCCAGTTATTCAAAGCAAAAGGATCCCACCACCATCCCCCATTCAGAAATCAAAACGAACATTGCAATCAAAATTCCGACTACTCCCTGCAGTCAAACAAAATGATTCACAACAGATCTGGCCATTACGGGATGATTTACATTAAAATGTGATAACTACATTGTGTCTTGAGTGGCATGTGACTGTGAGGGAATGACTGGGGGTTGTCTTGTGGGCGTTACTGATTATAATGTGAAACTCTTGTACTGCATAAAGGAAGGACAGTTTCTTTTGTTCAGAGAGCTCCTCTTGACATGCTTTGCAGGCATTGCGAAGAGTGTTAAGTGATCCTCCAAAGCTTGTACTTAGTCATAGAGATGTACAGCACGTAAACTGACCCTTCGGTCCAACCCATCCATGCCGGCCAGATATCTCAACCCAATCTAGTCCCACCTGCCAACACCTGGCCCATATCCCTCCAAACCCTTCCTATTCATATACCCATCCAAATGCCTCTTAAATGTTGCAATTGTACCAGCCTCTGGCACTTCATTCCATACACGTACCACCCTCTGCATGAAAATGTTGCCCCTTGGGTCTCTTTTATATCCTCCCCCTCTCACCTTATATTTTGGCTGTTCATAGAAATTGGCATATTGAAGTTGCATCAAGTGTGTAGGAATCTCAAGAGAAAAGAACTCAACATTTGGTGGCAGTTTTTTTTTAACTGCAGGGAGAAGTCAGAATCCTAACTGCAATGCTCACCTTGATCTCCGAATAGGGGGATGACAATGCAACTCTCCCACTCTGAATAACCAGGAAATGGCTCAGAATGGCAAGAGGTAGGAATGCAAACTTCCCACACTCCACCCGCAAGACAGAAACCTACCACCCCACCCCCGGGACATCCAATTTCCTGCAGATCAGCAGAACAAATTAATCCTTTAACACCTCACATCCTCCTATTTATCTCTCAGCCACCCTCCCACTCTCACCGCCCCCTTCCTGATAAAGGGCTTATGCCCAAAAGGTCAACTCTCCTACTCCTCAGATGCTGCCTGACCTGTTGTGCTTTTCCAGTGCCACACTTTTGGACTCTTATTTTCCTGGAGCCAGTGTGTTCACTGGTAAAAATCAGTTATCCAGGTAGATTCTGAAATTGACTCTTGACTTCTCCTTGAAACTTCTTGCAAACTCACTCTGAACCTTTCAATCTTGCTCTCACCACAATTATCTCAGCAATACCTTCAACTGCTTTCCAAATTTTAATACTTTACACTCTCTTGGGAAGGTAATTTAACTGTATTGCTTTGGCATTAAAAGAGTAGATGGTGCAGCTGGTCTTCATGGATAATGACTGCAGTGTGCAGTTTGTTAATTTGCTCATGGCCAGGATGCCAACGTTGTTGACCCAAGTACAAACCATTAATGGGAGATTAAATCATTTAAGTAATTACATCACGATCAGTAAACATACTGTTGCTGAAACAGCATCCTCAACATGACCAGAAATATTTACAGCAGTGAGATAGATAGATTTATGTTTGTAATAACGTCACAACACCAGTGATTTCATAAACAGAATGTAGAACACTGCAGCACAGCACCAGGCCCTTCTGCCCACCATGTCTGTGCAAAGCATGAAGCCATTCTCAACTAATTCCATCTGCCTCCATATGGTCCAATCCAATTAGGCTGGCCATGTTTTCCTCCAAATCATTTATGCAGTCCATGTACAGCAGAGATCCAGCACTAATCCCTGTGGAACACCACTATTCAAAACCCTCCATTCCAAATATACGAGTTAAGATTTAGCTTGATCTCTCTCCTTAACTAACCACTCATCAAACCCTCATCCCCTAGAACTCTGTGGTGACAGAATCTGAGTTAACTTACGAGCTTGCATGCCAATGATTTCAACATCATAAGCTATTGGGAAGGGAGGTTAAAGTCCATCCTTCCACCACTATCCTCTATCTCCTATGACGCAGCCAGTTCTGTATCTATCTTGCCAGCTCACCCTTGATACCATGTACCAGTCTGCCATGAGGGACCTTGTCAAAGGCTTTCCTGAAGTCCAATTAAACATCAAACTGCTTTTCCCTCATCTGTGTCACCTCCTCAAAAAACTCAATCATGCTAGTGAGGCACGACCTCCTTGGCACAGATGCCTAAGGGAAAGACAACGGAAAGAGGACATGCCACAACCCAAAGGACTAGCCACGTTACCATACATCAAAAACATTTCTGAACTGACAGCCAGACTACTGCGACCACTAGGACTCATAACAGCACACAAACCAACAACCACTTTCAGACAACTCACCAGGACGAAGGACCCGATACCCAGCACGAGCAAAACCAATGTAGTGTACAAAATCCCATGCAAGGACTGCACAAAACACTATATAGGACAAACAGGAAGACAGCTAACAATCTGCATCCATGAACACTAACTAGCCACGAAACGACATGGTCAGCTATCCTTAGTAGCCGCACACTCAGATTACAAGCAACATAAGTTCGACTGGGACATCACTACTATTATAGGACAAGCCAAACAGAAAACAGCCAGGGAATTCCTAGAGGCATGGCACTCATCCACAAATTTAATCAATAAGCACTTCGACCTGGACCCAATATACCGGCCACTGCAGTGGACTGCTGGAACTGACAACCGGAAGCGGCAGGTACAAATCACTATAAATGCCGGAGGAAACCTCACAGAAGCACTTCACAGGAGGCTCCCAAGCAATGAGGATGTCACCTAGACAGGGGACGAAACATCTACAAATTCCAGCTCGGCAAACAGAACCACAACGTCTACTTATGTTTTAAAAGAATTCTTTCCCTGCCTTTTGAAGAAGATTTTCAAATTCTCACACACTCTGAGAAAAGAAAATATTCACCTGATCTCTGTTGTAAGACAACCCACTCAATTCAGGTTTTAGTCAAATAAATGGCTTCTGACCTGCTTTATGACCTTTTCTGTAAAGGGAGATGAATACCATAGATAACATTTCAAATGTGGCCTTGCCAAAACCTTTTGTAACTGAAGCATATCTATTCTACAATTGTTTGCAACACTACAAATCACAATATTTTATTAACTTTCTCAATTACTGTCTGCATATTAACATTTGCAACTCATATACAAGACATCAGATTGCTTTGCATCACAGAGCTCTTTTCTTCAAGTTATAACTATTCTTGTCTTTCCTGGCAGTTTGTGACTTGCAATTGTTTCTCCTACCTATGAGTGACTTCTTTCTCACACTAGGGTGACCTTTGGTTTAACATTTGATATGATTACCAATACTGAGTTCCCCACCAACGACATAGAGTCATAAAGTCAAACAGCACG
This sequence comes from Chiloscyllium plagiosum, assembly GCF_037043375.1. Taxonomy (NCBI): domain Eukaryota; kingdom Metazoa; phylum Chordata; class Chondrichthyes; order Orectolobiformes; family Hemiscylliidae; genus Chiloscyllium; species Chiloscyllium plagiosum. The sequence goes on from NW_028270144.1 coordinate 39,926,038, forward strand.
GAAACAGACCCTTCGGTCCAACTCGTCCACGCCGACCAGGCATCTCGATCTGACCTAGTCCCATTTGCCTGCATTTGTCCCATATACCTCAAAAGCCTCCCTATTCATATGCCCATTCCAGGTACCTTTTAAATGTTGTAATTGTATCCACCTCTACCACTTCCTCTGGCAGCTCTTTCGATACATGCACTACCCTCTGTGTGAAAATGTTACCTTTCAGGTCCTTCTTAAACAGTTGCCCTCTCATCTTCAAACCTATGCCCTCTAGTTTTGGACTGTCCCATCCTAAGAAAAAGACCTTGGCTATTTACCCTATCCATGCCCTTCATGATTTTATAAACCTCTATAAACCTCACCCTGCAGACTTCAATTTTCCAGGGAAAGAAAACCCTCTCCCTATATACCCTCCAGCTGAAGCTACATCTTTGTAAATCTTTGTAAGTAATTACCATATCACCACATGTGGAATCACCACATAAGTGTGTGGCCAAAAGAGCAAGTCACAGGCTAGGAGTATTGCAGCAAGTTACTCAAGCCCTGACTCTGTAAAAACCTACTCACCATGCACGGCACAATTCAAAAGTGCACTAGAATATTCCCACTTGCCTGTATGAGTGCAGTTCCAATAATGGTCAAAACATTTGACACAATTCATGATAATCAGGTTAATCTTCATAATATTCACAAACGTACACGCGCTCAACCAATGATGCATAGTAGCAGCAGTGTGTACTGTCTACAAGATCTACAGAAATTCACCAAGACATCTTAGACAGCAACTTCCAAATCCACTACCATTACCATTTTGAAGAACAAGGGCAGTAGATATATGGGAATATCACCACTTGCAAGTTCCCTCCAAGCCACTCGTCATCCTGATTTGTAACTAACTGAAATACAGGATTTATTTACTTTTGCAAATGAATGGACTTGTTAGTGATAGGCAACATGGGTTTGTGTGGTTAGGGTCACATCTCACGAACTTGATTGAGTATTTTGAGGAGGTGATAAGAATGTTTGATGAGGGAAGGGCAGTGGGTAAGGTACCTCATGGCAGGCTGGTACAAAAGATAGAGTCTCATGAGATCTAGGATGTTCTGGCTAGATGGATGGAGATCTGGCTTGGTCATAGAAGATAGACAGTTGTGGTGGCAGGGTGCTATTTCAGAATGGAGATCAGCAACCAGTGGTGTTCTGCAGAGATCAGAGATATTGTTTTTTGCAATATGTGGGAAATATAGGTGGTCTGATTAGTAAGCTTGCGGATGACAACAAAATTGGCAGAGTTGCAGGTAGTGAGAAGGATTGTCAAAGGATACAGCAGGATATAGATAGTTTTCAGATTTAGGCAGAAAAATAATAGATGTAGTTTAATCTGGACAAATGAGAGGTGATGCATTTTGGACTGTCAAATTCAGGTGTGAATTCTGTAATAAATAGCAGAACCATTAGGAGCATTGACACACAGAGGGACCTGGCATACAGGTCCCCACATCCTTGAAAGTGGCAAGACAGGTGGATAAGATGGTCAAGAAAGCATGCAGAATGTTTGCCTTCATTGGCCAAGACATTGAATATAAAAGTTGGCATGTTATGTTACAGCTGTATAAAACTTCAGTTAGGCCACATTTGGAATATTGTGTGCAATTCTGGTCACCACACCAAGCGAATGATATGCATGCTTTGGAGAGGGTGCAAGGAAGGTTTACCAGGATGTTATCTGGTTTGGAGGGTTTTAGTTATGAGGAAAAGTTGGATGAACCCGAATGGTTTTCACTGAAAAGGTGGAGGTCGGTGGCGGGGAGGCAGGGTGACCTGAAAGAGGTCTACAAACTATGAGAGGCACAGATAGGGTGGATAGTCAGAGGCATTTTCCCATGGTGGAAAGCTCAATTACAAGAGGGCACAAGTTCAAGGTTAGGGGGAAAAGTTTAGAGGAACAAGTGTGGGGAAAAGTTTTCACTGAGTGGGTGCATGGAACGCACTGCCAGTGGAGGTAGTGGAATGTCAGCAATTTTAAGGCGTATCTTGATTGACACATGAACAGGAGCTGGACAGAAGGATAGAAACTGCATATGAGCAATAGGGGCAGCATGGTGACTCAATGGTTAGCATTGTTGCCTCACAGCGCAGGGGCCCGGTTTGATTCCACCCTTGGGTGACTGTCAGTGTGGAGTTTACACATTCTCTCCGTGTCTGTCTGGGTTTCCTCCGGATGCTCCAGTTTTCTCCCACACTCCAAAGATGAGCATATTAGGTGGATCGGCTATGCTAAATTGCCCAAAGTATGTGTCCAGGGATGTGCATCCTATGTGTATTAGCTGTGGGAAATGCAGGGTTACTGGGAGTGATAGAGGGGGTGGGGATGGTTGAGATGGTCTTCAGAGGGGTGGTATGGATTTGTTGGGCTGAATGGCCTGTTTCCACACTGTCGGGACTCAATAAAAACAATGGGTCTAAATAAGGACTGGAAAATGGTGAAGGCATGTAGGCTTGTTCCTGTGCTGTATTGTATTTTATAAATTACAGTTCCTTTGGCATTGATACGTTAAAGTCCTGGAACTCCCACCATTATAGTGTTGTCTAGCCTCTCCTTGAAATAGTTTAGACAACTCCAACCAGAATGTTGTCAAAGAATTCACCCAGGTGTCCCACAATACTGAAACGCGTGATTCTATGACTCTATGAATATGAACGCAAGCCAGTACCGAAGCAAAACAATTCCAACTTTATTAGGAAAAAGGTTACAGTAACTTTTAATACTAAACATGCTAACCCTAATCTTATTTGGCCCTTTAATGTTACAATACATCTCGAGTTCTTGTAGATTTACACAGTTGCACAATCTCCGACTCTGTCACTGGGTCTGTAAAGCTGCTTTCTTCCTCTCTCTCTTTCTGCATGGTCAGCTTGTCTCTGCCTCTTGCCATGCTGAAGGCCTCAGAGAATTCCGAAAGGGTGGTCTGCAGGCAAGCCCTGTTTTAAAACCTTTTTTGATGGCTTCCTGGAACTTTCTATAGTGCTGACCAATCACGGAGACTTATTAATAGTTTGAAATAGAGTTGATCATGTGGATGGCATGCTACTGTTAGTTTCTTTTTGTAGCCAAGATGCAGTGCCTTTCTCATTGGACCCTCTTTTGTTTAGTGGATAGAGTTGTTGGGGTTGGGGGTCGGGGAGTGGTATGTCTGACCAGAATAACTGAATAACTGTTGCCTTTTTACATTATGGTAATGTAATTAGCACCTGCTGTTGTGTTTGCTTTGTGTCTGGTAGTGGGTTTTAACATTTCAGACTGTTACTTTGCCAATGTACCCAGCATCCCTTGCTGTTTTGCCACGTTAGCATTCTATCTGTGCTTTAGCAGTCAGGAGGCTACTACATTGGCATCAAGGATTAACCTACAGCACATGGACTACACCAATTCAAGAATACAGCTCAGTGCCATATTTTCAAGGGAAATTTGGGATGGTCAGAAAGGGTTGAGCCAGCCAGTGAAGCCATATCATCTGAATGAATTTGAGAAAAACATGCTCTCATTAAGTACATCTGTCATGAATACAGACGATCCAGCATCTTGACTATCACATGACTGTTGATGTCACTGCTACATTGTGATGTATAGGTGCATATCCTTTCTACTTGTGCTTCAGGGTTTACATCGCAGAAGTAAAATAATGACATTTCACATAAAATACTTCTGGATGTGATTCCAAGTGTTTTCAAAAAACAAGTAAATCTTGAAGTCTCATCTCAAATTCAGAACATCTCTGCACTGATTTTTTAAAAGTGTGAGTTGGGTGCTTTTTAAAATCAAGATGCTTCAATTGGAACAAATAATTATATTAGTGAAGATGGATATATAGGTTACTTTGTTGTAACATATGAGATAAAACAATTGGGAGGATCACACTTTGATACAACCTGTCTAATTTTTCATGCATTTATATAAAAAAATGACAAAGACTTGCAAGATTTATGACATGGAAAATGGTCAATAAGTTTATTCAGTGACTGCATTGAACCAATAGGTTTGAAGTGTATATTCTCAAATCATATTGAGATCACTGATGGTGACTGTACAGCTAAGAAATGGAATTTTGTCAGGGAAACTAAATAAAATAGAAGAAAAATAAACACATTTTAAAAACTGAGGTAACATTTTCTTTAGTAGAAATGACTGCTTATAATTTTTAAATAAAATATTATTTTCACAAACCCCTGGCTTTTAACAATAATTTATTCATCAGTATAACAGTTTTGTATAGATGTAGTATGTATTTACAACATAAAGGTTATTTTTAAACAGCTTTTCTGGAGTTTTGCAAATTAAAAGCATTTATATATTATGTTGTGTGGCTTTGGGCATTTTAAGGAGTTTGGGTTTAAGACAGACTGGTCAAGGAGAAGACCAGGTCAAGAAGTGACTTCAGCTGAGGCCTCTGCAAAATTTTATTTAGTGCATGTTTATAATATATACAACTTGATATAACAACCTGAGATATAGCTGAATTTAACATTTCCTTGTTAAGTGATGATTCCCTGAATGATATTAGTCTACCATCTTCAATCGATGTGACTAACTCTGGCTGCACATTGTTAGGTATTTCCAGTGGAAAGTGGCTCTGTGACATCATAAGGCTTCTCTCAGTTCTTAAAGCCTTTACACATTTACAAATACCTATTTTGCTTTATAGCTTTTCCTCTGCTGGACTGGAAACAATGGATGGCCATCTCACAGCATGAAATTTTATCCTATTTCACCATCAGCAAAACAAAATCCAAGGGTACGGGAGTGATACAATGCAATTCAGAACCTGTAAGTTGCAGAGTTCTGATATTGTTTCAGATGCGGTGACATGCAGTACTATGGAAAAGGTGCCTCTTGCCTGTCTAAGGCAGAACGTTTGGATACAAAGACCGTTTTGCCCATAAGTGCAGAGGCAAAGTTAAATAAATTGGGAAATCTATATAAAAGAAAGGGCGATGCAAATAGCACAACTGGAAGATGAGTTGAAGAAAGGTTGCAGAGAGTGAGGGTGCGAATAACAATGATGAATACCTATTTTCCATTAGCAGCCATTAGAAAGGTCCAATGATTGATGGTTGTGCTGAATTGAGCATTATTGTAAATTCTGGCAGTGATGGCTATGTTGACGGCAGAACACTGCAGAAGGAAAGAAGGCAATGAGAATCAAAATCCCTTCTCTTAAGCATCTAAAGCCTCACATATCCAAAACTTCACTTCAAACTGTTGATTTGTGATGTGGGAATTTGGACTGTAGCAGTAGAAATCTACCATGATTGAGGATATGGTAAGTCTCTTCTAAGGGTAAAAAGCTGAGATTAGTGTTGGCTCGTTTACTATCAGCATGAATTGAGTTAAATGCAAATTGGGCTTACCGAATGTGACAGAACTAACATTCACAGAGTTGGCATTAACTCACAAGGACTGAAGTGCAGACAAAGACAAGCCAGAAGCAGAAGCAGAAGAACATGAGCCACAAAAAGCTAGCAACATGAAACTGGTCCGAAGACTGATTGTTACTTCCATGTGTAGAGGAATCAAACATCAACACACTGTATAATGATAACAATTGCAATGATATCATGAAGATGTAAATAATGTATTATGGTGTAGAAATAACTGAAGTGGGGCAGCATGTCCAAGAAAATGTGTATCTGCTGAGCAGTAAATAAAGAGCTGTGTCATGGCATCGATATCTCAAGATGGAAGTTATTGGCCAAGATACTGAGGGACAAGACCAACCAACATTTGGATAGTCGAGGCTATGGATAGTCAGCATGGATTTGAGCACAGGAAGTAATGTCTGATAAACCTTTTAGAGTTTTCAAATAGATAACCAAGAGGATAGATGAGGGTAAGGCAGTGGATGCTGCCTATATGGACTTTAATAAGGCCTTTGACAAGATCTCGCACGGCAGGCTAGTCATGAAGGTTAAGTCACATGGGATCTAGGGAGAGCTAGCTATCTGGATTCAAAATTGGCTCAATGGTAGGAAGCAGAGGGTGATGGTTGAACGTTGTTTCTCAGATTGGACACCTGTGATGAGTGGTGTGCCATAGTGGTTAGTGCTGGGACTTTTGTTATTTACATAAGTGATCTGGATGTGAGTGTACAAAGCATAATTAGTAAACTTGCAGATGATACAAAGTTAGGAGGTATCGTTGATAGCAAGGAAGGTGATCAAAAATTATGGATGGATCTTTATCAGTTGGGGAAATTGGCTGAGGACTGGCAAATGCAATTCAATGCAGACAAGTGTGAGGAGTTGCACTTTGGAAAATCAAACCAAGGTAGGATTTATACAATAAATGGTTAGGTCCTGAGGAGTGTTGTGGAACAGCGGGACCTAGGAGTATAAGTACATAGTTCGCTGAAAGCAGTGTCACAAGTAGACAGGATGGCGAAGAAGGCATTTAGCATGCTGAATTTCATCAGTCGAGGCATTGGGTATAGGAGTTGGGAACATAGGAGCTATGTTACAGCTGAATAAATCATTGGTGAGGCTGCACATGGAGTATTGTGCACAGTTTTGGTCACCCTGTTGTAGGAAAGGCATACGTACATTGGAGAGAGTGCAAAGAAGATCTACCAAGATATTGCCAGGACTAGTAGGCCTGAATTATAGGCAGAGGTTGGCCAAGATAAGATTTTATTCCTTAGAACACAAGAGAATGAGGGGTAATCTTAATGAGATGTATAAAATCATGATAGGCATAGATAGGATGAATGCATGCAGTCTTTACCCTAAGGATGGGAATTGAATACTAGAGGGCATAGGTTTATGGTGAGAGAGGAAAGATTTAGAATGGACCTGAGGGGCAACTTCTTTGTGCAGAGAGTGGAGCATGTATGCAATGGGTTGCCAGAGAAAGTGGTTGAGGCAACATTTAAAAGACATTTGGGTAGGTACATGGATGGAAGGGGTTTGGGGGTTGCAGATGAAATGCAGGCAGTTGGAACTAGCTGAGTGGGTACCAAGGTCAGCTTGGACCAGTTTGGGCTGGAAGGCCTGTTTCCACGCTGTATTACTCTATGACTCTATTACTCTCTATGACTAAATACTATTTGGGAGACTAATTGAACATAGACCCCACATTCTTGCTAGTAAAACTGGTAATGATAGTGGCCCCAGAAAAGGAGGTCGACTCTGTGGTCAAGAAAGTAAAAATAAATCATTTTCAAAACTCACCATCAGGGACATCGTGAACAGAGAAAAGACTGAAAACTGAAAGCCAGACATCAGTAAATGCTGACTTAAAATAGCAGGACATTTCAGTTTGTGGACATTCCAGTTGACAAATTGACCATTGCTGATTCAGGAATGGGATGTTTTGAAGAAAAGGTTTGTGAGGTGTAAAACAGCTTCAGGCTTTTCCATTAAGGACAAAAAGACCTGTTCGCTATGTTATTGCCTTCAATGGGAGTGATTATGAATGATCAAATGAAGACAGAGCATCGACACAGGGGGCGTACACCTTCAACACATTATCTGGGTTGACACCAATTGTTAAAGTTAACCTGAGAATGTAACTTTTTAAAAAACAAGTGTGATTTACATATGAAAGAAGTGAAACTAACATGGCCATTCTAACGGATGAGAGACTTAACAAACAATTAAGGTTTTTTTTAAAATGTATAATTTCAGTTACGTAACACTGTAAACTTTTGCTATAAATTTTGTGTCTTACAATTATGTGCTTCACAACCACCTGATGAAGGAGCAGCGCTCCAAAAGCTAGTGCTTCCAATAATACCTGTTGGACTACAACCTGGTGTTGTGTGATTTTTAACTTTGTACTCCCCCATGTCAATCCCTTTATCTGTCCCAATAGTCAATGGGTCGAATAAAAATATAATTTCAATACAAGTCTAAATGTAAATATATACAGATATAATCATTCCTTTATTCTTTCCTTTGTTGTATTTTAACTGTGGTGTAAGAATAAAGTGTGTTTTGCTTCAAAGTTGATAGTTTGATCATTCGAATTTCACAGGAATGCAACAGCTTACCTTTAAAATATGAAAAAGTTAGGGTCTGGGCTATCTCCTTAATCTATTTTGAGGGGGTCTGGTCCATAACTAATTGGGAGCTCTTGTCAGGATCAAACTCTCTAATTCCAGGTTTTGTTTAGGATTGTTGGTCTCAAGTGGTATAAAATAGCGTTTGTTTTTGTTTTGGGTGTTGAATTGAGTTGATTTAAACAGAGTGTGCTTTGTGTAGTAATGGCTCTTTCAGTCACTAAGAGTTTCCTGGGGTTGAAGAAGTCACTTTGGTTGTTTTGCAGCAAGTGAGTAAGGCAAAACTTTTGGAATTAGAAAACAAGCTGGAATTGGAGTTGGCTGTCTCTGAGGAAAGGGAAGATAATTGTGGCAAAGTCACAGCCCCGAATGCCAATGAAATCTTTCAAAATAAGGTAATGATCAATTGTAAATGAAGCAGCTTAACTTAAAGGCAATAGGAAAAGAAAAAGAAAGAAATTTTAAAAAGTTGGCTTGGCTATAACTCTCTTGAAATGCTTACCTAAATAACAGATACATTAACTATTACTAATTACCTTCTCCAATATAGTAACATCCCATAAGCACCCTCTATGAAAAGGTAAATTCTTAAAAATAGATGGTCTCACATGCAAATCCAGCAGTGTGAAGAAAATCCCCAGTTTTTAGCTGTGACTGAGAGCTTCCACATCTTCAAAGTAGACAAAAATGGAGGCTGGAAGAACACAGCAAGCCAGGCAGGATCAGGAGGTGGAGAAGTCAATGTTTTGGGTTGAAACTCTTCATCAGGGTTGGGGAGAGGGAAGGAAGTTCAGAAACAAATAGAGGGAGTGGGGTGGCTTAAACAAAACATCCTGATTTTGTTGGAGTTTGACCCTTCCCATTTAAGTTGCTTCCATTGTCCCACTTTCAAGAAAAACCCAAGGCTGACAAACTGTTTACTCTAGTAGCTTTGTGTAGACTGCTCAATGCCTCTGCCTTCAAACCTCTCTTTAAAAAATGGACAAGATACACCCATTAAAACCTATATTACTATCACAGGGATCACACCTATCCATTTTCTAAAAATATCCACGATGATCAAAATATACTTAAATCCATCTTTACAGGGTGGTAAATGGCCAACATGGTCTACTTGAAGGTCAGACTTCAGTTCTGCATGCATAGTATACTAATACTTAGTATGCATAACTCTCCTTTATTGGATTGTTTCTGGCACAGTTAATACAATTCTCAACATTATGTTTTATGTTTTCTCCCAATTCCAGTCACCAACGTAGTGTCTTAATTTTGTCAGTTATAGTTTCTGTCCCTGGGGCATTGACAAATTACTTGATTTCAATTCTGGACTGGTACCATGTCTCATCTATCAGTGAGAACAAATCCATCATTAGGACTTAACTTGTCCTCCAACTTACTAGACATGGTGGGGATCATTGCCTCCTGTACTTGCTTTAAGTTGGCATCACTCCTCTGAGCCTATACCAAATCTTTGATCTTGATTTAGCTCACAGCGATGGCAATATCTTTTAATATTAGCAAAATGCTGTACTGCCCAGAGCAAAGCCAGCAAGTGCTTCTCACATGTAGAGAAGCCCTGCCTCACTTGTGAAATAGTCTAGAGGCATATGCTTCTGGTCTGTGTGAAAGTACAACTGTCCGTGTGGCACCCATAACTGCAACATCCAAGGTGAAATAAAGTACTGGGGCAGGTACCTGCAACGTGGGGCCTATGGTAGGACTTGTTTTAATTCAGCATTTGTCCATGTGCTGGTCAGTCCATTCCCACAGAACATTCCTATTAAAGAGGTTGGAGAGTGGGGTGGCTTTAGTGGCAAAACCATCAATGTAGTTCCGACAGTATCCCATGAAGCCCAGATAGGAACACAACAAGTTCACATCCCTGGGGAAGGGAAAAAGGGTTATGGCCTCGATTCATTTCCTTCCATTTCATGGAAGCCATCAGAGTTCCCAAGTATGAGACCAGGGACTCATGATCTGTGCCTTCTTGGGGTTAATGGTTTCTTTAACAGAGTCAAATGTTTGGTCCTTGTCTCTGTCTGTGCCAAGCTGTCTAATCAGAAAATGTCACTTGCCCTTTAACCAGCTTCTCATGAAATATCAATCAAGAATTGTGAAAACATTGAGAAGCAGGTCCATATGTATCACTGGCCCTGAAATATAAAGGTAATTTCTTATTGACTGTAGGTGGAGGGTTTGAACAAAATCCATTACTAATATCCAGTAAAGCTTGTTCTTCAATTTCCTCTCAGTTTGTTCTATAATCACTGACCCCCATCTGATTTTACAATCATAAATCCATGTACCATTCCCATTTACACGAAAACCTGGGAGTTTAATTTTTCAATCTTATCCTGGCATTTTGAACAGTGCTCCATGTGGGCTCTGTTTTATTTGCCTGCCTGGTGCAGGTCTCTGAGAAAAACCTGTAGGTTTTTACATTTGTCAGTCAGCTTGTCCATAGCTTTTTGACTATATATTGTTCCTCCTGGTACATGCTATCACACTGGGTCTGAAACTGTCCCAAGTGAACCAACATTCACCTGGTTCCTCTGCTCCTGCTCGGCTGTTTTGCCTCTTACTTTCTCCAGTTCCTGCTTCACTTTCTCCAGCAACTTTACAGCAGCAGTGGGAGTGGTGACAGCGAGTACCAGGGGGCTGCTGGGAAGGTATATTTTCCACTTAAAGACTTACCTGGTGGATCAGCGGCCTCTCTTTGCAGCAGGAATGGTGAGAGCGGGGACCAAGAGGCTGCCGGCAAGGTAAATTTTACACTTAAAGATTTAACTCATGAATAGGTGAAGCGGAGGCACAACAGGAGCTGACATGGGCATGTGGATTGTTGGACATGTGAACTGATACATTCAGGCTGTGGCTACACCTAAGACACTGCACGTGTTGTGTTTCCCATCCATCCATCTCCTCTAATCAAAAAAAAGTGTGTGGAGATTGGGTAAGTAAGTGTTTTTTTTCATTTATTCAATCTCTCTTGGTAATTTAGAACGGGGGTGGGGGGATGGAGGCTCAGGCAGTTGCATGTTCCTCTTGCAGGATGTGGGAGGGAAGGGTCACCACTGGTGTGTCCCTGCTGACTTCACCTGCGAGACGTGCACCCAGCTTCAGGTCCTCACAGACCGTATTAGGGCACTGGAGCTGGAGCTGGGCTGGATGAACATTGGATCATTCAGGAGACTGAGGGGGTGATAGGTAGGAGTTATAAAGAGGTAGTCACAACTAAGTTACAGGACAAAGGTAGCTGGGTGACCGTTAGGAGAGGGAAAGGGAACAGGCAGACAGTGCAGGGACTCCTTGTGGCCATTGTCCTCAGTAATAAGGATACTGTTTTGGATACTGTTGGGGGGGGTGGGGGGGGATGATCTACCAGTGGAAAACTACAGCAGCCAGGTTTCTGGCACTGACCCTGGCTCTGTAGTTCAGAAGGGAAGGGGGCAGAATAGGAGAGCGTTAGTGATAGGAGATTCAATCGTGAGAGGAACAGACAGGAAATTCTGTGCTCGCGAACGAGACTCCCAGATGGTGTGGGGGGGTGGGGTTGGGGGGGGGGGGGGTTGGGGGGGTTGGGGGTGGAAGTGAGGTGGAACCTGAGCTACGGATCAGACAATGGAGTAGGTAGTGAACAGCCAGAGAGTGTGATGGGTTGGCGTATGTTTACTTTAATGCAAGATGTATCAGGAATATGTGTGACAAATTCAGAGCTTGGATCAGTACTTGGAACTATGATGTTGTGGTCATTACGGAGACTTGGATAACACAGGGGCAGGAATGGTTGTTGAATGTTCCAGGGTTTAGATATTTCAAAAGCAATAGGGAAGGAAGTAAAAGAGATGGAGCAGTGGCATTGCTAATCACAGCTACAGAAAGGAAGGTTTGTCTACAGAGTCTGTATGGGTGAAACAAGAAAGAAGCAGCTACTTTATTGGGAGTTTTCTACAGGCCCACAAATAGCAACAGAGACACAGAGAAGCAGATTGGGAGGCAGATTTTGGAAATGTGCAGAAGCAAAAGGGTTATTATCATGGGTGACTTTAACCTCCCTAATATTGATTAGAATTTACTTAGTTCAAATAGCAGTTTGAGCAGTTTTTGTCAGGTGTGTCCAGGAAGGGTTCCTGACGCAATACATAGATAGGCTAACTAGAGGGGAGCCCATATTGGATTTGGTGCTTGACAAATGCCAGGTGTCAGATCTCTTGGTGGGAGAGCATTTCAATGAAAGTGATTACAACTTCCTGTACTTTACTCTACTCATGGAGAAGGATAGGAGCAGATGATATGAGAAAATATTTAACTAGGGAAGGGGGAATTACAATGCTATTAGGCAGGAACTGGAGTGCCTAAATTTGGAACAGATGCTTTCAGGGAAATGCACAACAGAAATGTGGAAGCTGTTTAGGAAGCACCGGCTGATAGTGCTGGGCAGGTTTGTCCCACTGAGGGAAAGAAGGGACGGTAGGTTGAAAAAACCTTGGGTGACAAGAGATGTGGAACATCGAGTCAGGAGGAAGAAGAAAGCTTCCTTAGGTTGAGGAGGCAAGGATCAGCCAGGGTGTTAGAGGGTTACAAGGTAGTCAGAAAGGAATTGAAGAATGGACTGAGAAGAGTTAGAAGGTGGCATGAAAAAGCTTTAGTGAGTAGGATTAAGGAAAACCCTAAGGTATTCTACACTTATGAGAGTAACAAGAGAATGGCCAGAGTGAGGGTAGGGCTGATCAGGGATAGTCAAGGGAACTTGCGTATGGAGGAAGTCCTCAATGAATACTTTGTTTCAGTATTCACTATTGAGAGGAGTCTTAACATTTCTGAGGATAGCGTGAAACAGACTGATATGCTTGAACAGGTTGATGTTGGGAAGGAGGATGTGCTAAAAATTTTGAAAAACATAAGGATAGATAAATCCCCTGTGCCAGACGGGATATTCCCTAGGTTTCTACAGGGAGCAAGAGAAGAGATTGCTGTACCTTTGATGATGATCTTTACATCCTCACTGTCCACTGGAGTAGTGCCAGATGATTGAAGTGGCAAATGTTATTCCCATGTACAAGAAAAGGAATAGGGATATTCCTGGGAATTATAGACAAGTCGGTCTTACGTCAGTGGTGGGCATAGTATTGGAGAGGATTCTGAGAGATGGGATTTATGATTACTTAGAAAACCATAGTTTGATTCAAGATAATCATCATTTCTTTGTGAGGGGCAGATCAAGCCTCACAAATCGTTTTGAATTCTTTGATGATGTGATAAAACACATTAACGAAGGTAAAGCAGTGGATATGGTATACATGGATTTTAGCAAGGTGTTTAATAAGGTTTCTCATGGTAGGCCCATTCAGAAAGTAAGGAGGCATAGGATTCAGGGAAACCTATTGGTCTGGATAGGAATTGGCTAGCCCAAAGAAGACAGAGGGTGGTGGTAGATGGAAAGTATTCAGCCTGAACATTGTTAATCAGTGGTGTTCTGCAGGGATCGGTTCTGGGACCTCTGCTCTTCGTGATTTTTATAAATGGCTTGGATGAGGAAGTGGAAGGATGGATTAGTAAGTTTGCCGATGATGTGGAGGTTAATGGAGTTGTGGGTCATGTGGAGGGCTGTTGCAGATTGCAACTGTTCATTGACAGGATGCTGGGCTGATCAGTGGCAGGTGGAGTTCAACCCGGAAGAGTGTGAAGTCATTCACTTTGGAAGGTCATATTTGAATGTAGACTACAGGGTTAAATGCAGGAGGAACAGAAAGATCTTGGGGTCCATGTCTATAGATCCCGCAAGGTTGCCACCCAAGTTGACAGGGTTGTTAAGAATGTGACTGGTGTGTTGGCTTTGATGGGGGATTGAGTTTAAGAGCCATGAGGTTCTGTTCCAGCTCTGCAGAGTCCTGGTTAGACCACACTTGGAATATTGTGTTCAGTTCTGGTCACCTCATTATAGGAAAGATGTGGAAGCGTTAGAGAGGGTGCAGAGGAGATTTACCAGGATGCTACCTGGACTGGAGGGTATGTCTTATGAAAAAGGGTTGAGGGAAATAAGGCTTTTCTCATTGGAGCAAAGAAGATTGAGAGGTGACTTGATAGAGGTTTACGAGATGTTGAGAGGCATGTATAGAGTAGATAACCAAAGATCTTTTTCCATAGCAGAAATGTCTATCATGAGGGGGCATAATTTTAAGGTCATTGGAGGAAGGTTTAGGAGAGATGTCAGAGGTAAGTTCTTTACTCAGCTTGGTGGATGCATGGAATGCACTGCCAGCAGTGGTAGTAGAGACAGATATATTAGAAACTCTTGGATAGGCACATGTAAGTTAGAAGAATGAAGGGTTGTAAATTAGTTTGAGCTTAGAGTAGGATAAAAGGCCAACACAATATCGAAGACCGAAGGACCTGCACTGTGCTGTACTGTTCTCGGTCCTTCACGTTCTCAATTCTTAACCTCACAGCTGCTCCATGCAGTTTGGTTACTGCTATAGCTTTGCTGGGGTTTAAAAAATGTTTATTTTCAACTTTCCACATTGTTCCTACCAATTCTGTCCTGCAGGTCCCAGACTTGATATTTGCTCACTGAAATGGTTGATCCTTTAGACCACTTCTTATTTACAGTATGTACTTTCTTAGCACCTCCTTCCACTCTAGAGATGTGCTGTTTCTCCTGTTGTTTCTTTGTAATTTACTATTTTCTCTTTCTTTGTCTCTTTCTTTCTTCCTCCTCGGTCATTGACCCTACATCACTGCTTTTCACTGTCTGCAACTCTATGTCCCTAAGCCTTTTCAAAACTCTTTTCTTATGGGACCCAAGCCCTAATCTTGCTTCCCTGCAATCTCGTAGGTCCCCAATTCCAACATTTGATTTCTCGCCATCTCTCACATCCTCTGACTCATATTTGGCTTCCTGCCCTCTGTTTTCTGTGAGTCCTCAAGCCTATGCGTACTAGCCGATGTTACATTTCCTTTTTTAATGGATCACTGACCCTGTTTGTCCTCCTCATGTTACAAGCACTTGGTTTGTGGCTCAATCACTGGTCAGAAATTTTCATCCTCTTTCATCCACTTGAATCCTGGCCATCACATGGGGTAGCTGTCCTCTTAATCCAGGCTCAGGTTCGATGTCCAAGAGTTCAAGGTTGGAGGCAGTTGACTTTGGAGGTTATACAAACACTTCTAATAGAAGACCTTCCGGGGTGCCAATGTTGCTGAAGCATTCTTGCCAATGAGTTGGACAAAGGGACAGAGAATTCAGTTTCCAGTTCAACTTGATTTTGTTAATAAACTATTCATTATTAAAACATGACATGAACATTCCTAAATTCCCACAATATTTACTCTATCTTATCTTCCGACTGGGAACCCTCCAACCACAGGGGATGAACTTGGACTTCACCAGTTTCTTCATCCCCCCTCCCCCCACCTTGTCTCAGCCGAATCCCTCCAGCCCGGCACCGCCTTCCTGACCTGCAATCTTCTTCTTGACCTCTCCGCCTCCACCCTACTCCGACCTATCACCCTCACCTTGACCTCTTTCCACCTATCACATTTCCAACGCCCCTCCTCCAAGTCCCTCCTCCCTACCTTTTATCTTCTCCTGCTGAACACTCTCTGCTCATTCCTGAAGAAGGGCATGTGCCCGAAACGTCGAATCTCCTGTTCCCTAGATGCTGCCTGACCTGCTGTGCTGTTCCAGCAATAAAGTTTCAGCTTTACTCTGTATCTAATCTATCCATCTGAGAAAGGATATTAGCCACAATGATTCATGTGTTTGAACTGGACCATTGGAATCTCCTTCCTCTTCGACCTAGGGCTGGCTCTCTTCCTTGAAATGGGCCTCGCAATTCAGGATGGATCTCTCTTTCTTTCTCTTGAGGTGGTTGGAAATTCATTGCTGACAAGTTAAGTCTTCACTGAGTCTTCATTGAATGGGAGACACCCAGGTCTGTGTTCATTTCCCCCCTGGGCTCAGACCTTCCAGCATGTTCTGTGGCATTTGACCAATAAGATCATGAGCTAGGTTCAAATCATCCAATAGGACCATGCCAACACCCTACACTGCCATACCAGGAGATGTAAGGTGCATATACTCAGACAGTCAAGGTGCCAGAACACCTGATCAACACTTTTCACTTTTCTAATACACAACTTTTGGTCTTGTTGTATCTTGATTTCACTGTCCTGTATAGCCTTTAGCTGCTGACTGCTGTCTAATTTAGTTAATTTAGCTTGGGCTAAATTCTGTCAGTCCCAATGTCTCTGGCCATGGGCCAATTTAGAATGTCCAATGTTAGACACATGTTTACTTGACAGCATCAATATACCTCAAACAGAAAGAAAAGAAAGAACATTGAATATCTTGAAAATCTTTACTGATAATAAAGTATTTTGGAAGTATATTCACTATTGTAATATAGAAATGATACTAAACACAAAAAAACCTTTTTCTTCCTTGACTGACTCTGATTAAAACTCCATCTATTTCTTATCCAGAAGCACTTTGTTTCAGTTTGTGTTGTTGCTGCAACATTTGCTCTTTCACTTTCAATGCTGAATGATTTTAGCTATTTGGATTAGCTGCACTATTAGTTGGTTTACATAATGGCAGGATGACCTTGTCCATATGGAATAAAGCATCGTTTTGCATTAAAAACTGTCAAGAAGAATAATATCTTTCATGCTCTTGAAATGACCCAATGACCTTTTTCTTCTCTGTTAAAGTGCATTGTTTTTGTTCCCACAAAATATTAGACTTTTGTTTTGATGTTATCAAACGTTTCAGTTTCAGCTAAAGATATTGGGATGGAAATGTACATTAAATGCTAATGTGAGCAGAATATGACCCCAATCCATTGAAATAACAAGAACTGATTAAAAGGCAGAATGTAATGCTGTACAATAACAGCCAAATTTACCCAACTGGTGAAGACTAATTTATTTTCCAATGCAAGTGGGCAAATACCAGGGTAATAGGTAAGTGAGATTTGGTGTGAAGTAAAGTATTGACTGTGGAAATTTGCTTGACCTTGAGTGTTTGGAGGTGGAAGAGAATGTACAGCCAAGAGCCCATTAGAGGAGTCAAGACTGAGGTGACATAAGTATGCCTGAGGATTTCAACGGTAAATTGTTGATGGAGGAATGGAGACTGGGAGTGAAGTTTGAGAAGAGTACACATCATTGCTAGACAGTTGTCATCGATCCAAGCTCCTTTAGTGTAGGAATACCATTCGAACAATGCTTGCACGGCTGAGGGAAGTGGATTGGTGCTACAATAATGAAAGGTGGTAACTGATGGAAGCAGTGCTTTCCACTTCATGTTCCAAGTAACCAGCCAGAAGACCTCCAGCCTTGTTGACTTACCTAAAAAAAAAAACTATTGAAGAGTGGAATGGATTATAGCATTATTTTTCTGATTTTGCATTCTATGAAAAATGAATGCAAATATCAAACAGCAATGATCATTCTGGCTTCTGGGCTCCACTAGAAAGAAGGCCAAGACAAGAAGACATATTGAAAACATTCAATTCCTGTTATTGCACTATTCTATTTGGGGATGTTCCCAGAAGAATGCAGGGAAGATTAAAGCTTGTTGTAACAGATCTCTGCTTTTATTACCCATTTGGTGAACCTGGAAATAGACATATTGTCCCAAATTCTCAATCCTGACAGTTCCCAGCACCACAAAATCTGATACTGGAGAATGTATCCGAGAAGATCAGATTTTGGTTCTGGGGTTCTATGGGTGAAAATGGGAGCTATGGCCAGTGATGTGGGAAAAGAGATTGGAGGTTACAAAATGTGGAGGTACATTGGATATAAGATCTAACTTTGTTAATACCAAGTAAACAAGCAATAAAACAAAAACCAAAAACATTCCAGGCCTCATCTCTCAAGTATCACAATCCCTCCACATACTCCCCATTGACCAACCATGCCAAGTTATACCACCTTCATAATTCTCTAGCTACTCATACGTGCCATGCAGGAGAGGCAATGGTAGTGGTAATGTCACTAGACTACAAATCCAATTGCTCAAGCTAATGAACTGAAGAAGTGGATACCAGTCCCACCACGGCAGATGGTAAACAGTTGAATTTAATAAAATCTGAAATTTTAAAAAGTGACCATATCTTTGCTGGCAAGTGTTGGATAAACCCATCTGCTTCAGGAAATCTGCCATCATTTCTAACTCAGTATGTAGATTGTCCGACCAGAGGGGAGGCCATATTGGATTTGGTACTCGGTAATGAACCGGGACAAGTGATGGGCTCGTTAGTGGGTGAACATTTTGGTGATGGTGACCACAATTCTGTGACTTTCACCTTGGTTATGGAGAGAGATAGGTGCGTGCAACAGGGTAGGTTTTACTATTGGGGGAAGGGTAATTACGATGCTGTAAGACAGGATCTGAGGAGCATAAGTTGGGAGCATAGGCTGTCAGGGAAGGATGTCGTGGAAATGTGGAACTTTTTCAAGGAACAGATAGGACGTGTCCTTGATATGTATGTACCTATCAGGCAGGAAAGAAATGGTCATGTGAGGGAACCTTGGTTGACGAGGGAGGTTGAATGTCTTGTAAAGAGGAAGAAGGAGGCTTACATAAGGTTGAGGAAACAGGGTTCAGACAGAGCAGTGGAGGGATACAGGATAGCCAGGAGGGACCTGAAGAAAGGGATTAGGAGAGCTAAGAGAGGGCATGAAAAATCTTTGGCGGATAGGATCAAGGATAACCCAAAGGCATTTTATGCGTATGTGAGAAACATGAGAATGACGAGAACAAGGGTAGGTCCGATCAAGGACAATAATGGGAGACTGTATATTGAGTCGGAAGAGATAGGAGAGGTCTTGAATGAGTACTTTTCTTCAGTATTTACGAACGAGAGGGACCGTAATGTTGAAGAGGAGAGTGTAAAACGGACTGGTAAGCTAGAGGAGATACTTGTTAGGAAGGAAGATGTGTTGGACATTTTGAACAACTTGAGGATAGACAAGTCCCCAGGCCTGACGGGATATATCCTAGGATTATGTGGGAAGCAAGAGAGGAAATTGCAGTACCGTTGGCAATTATCTTTTCGTCTTCACTGTCAACGGGGCTGGTATCAGGGGACTGGAGAGTGGCGAATGTTGTGCCCCTGTTCAAAAAAGGGAATAGGGATAACCCCGGGAATTACAGGCCAGTTAGTCTTACTTCGGTGGTAGGCAAAGTAATGGAAAGAGTACTGAGGGATAGGATTTATGAGTATCTGGAAAGACACTGCTTGATTAGGGACAGTCAGCACGGATTTGTGAAGGGTAGGTCTTGCCTTACAAGTCTTATTGAATTCTTTGAGGAGGTGACCAAGCATGTGGATGAGGGTAGAGCAGTGGATGTAGTATACATAGATTTTAGTAAGGCATTCGATAAGGTTCCCCATGGTGGGCTTATGTGGAAAGTCGGGAGGCATGGGATAGAGGGAAATTTGGCAAATTGGATGGAAAACTGGCTAACCGGTCAAAGTCAGAGAGTGGTGGTAGATGGTAAATATTCAGCCTGGAACCCTGTTACAAGTGGAGTTCCGCAGGGATCAGTTCTGGGTCCTCTGCTGTTTGTAATTTTTATTAATGACTTGGATGAGGGAGTCGAAGGGTGGGTCAGTAAATTTGCAGATGATACGAATATTGGTGGAGTTGTGGATAGTGAGGAGGCTGTTGTCGGCTGCAAAGGGACTTAGATATGATGCAGAGTTGGGCTGAGGAGTGGCAGATGGAGTTCAACCCTGCCAAGTGTGAGGTTGTCCATTTTGGAAAGACAAATAAGAATGCGGAATACAGTAGGGTTCTTAGTGAGGTGGAGGAACAGAGGGAGCTTGGGGTCTATGTTCATAGATCTTTGAAAGTTGCCACTCAGGTGGATAGAGCTTGTAAGAAGGCCTATGGTGCATTAGCGTTCATTAGCAGAGGGATTGAATTCAAGAGTCGTGAAGTGATGTTGCAACTGTACAGGACTTTGGTTAGGCCACATTTGGAGTTCTGTGTGCAGTTCTGGTCGCCTCACTTTAGGAATGATGTGGAAGCTTTGGAGAGGGTGCAGAGAAGATTTACCAGGATGTTGCTTGGAATGGAGAAATAGGTCGTACGAGGATAGGTTGAGAGTGCTAGGCCTTTTCTCGTTGGAACGGCGAAGGATGAGGGGTGACTTGATAGAGGTTTATAAGATGATCAGAGGAATAGATAGAGTAGACAGTCAGAAACTTTTTCCCCGGGTACAACAGAGTGTAACAAGGGGACATAAATTTAAGGTGAAGGGTGGAAGGTATAGGGGAGATGTCAGGGGTGGGTTCTTTACCCAGAGAGTGGTGGGGGCATGGAATGCTCTGCCTGTGGGAGTGGTAGAGTCAGAATCTTTGGTGACCTTTAAGCGGCAATTGTATAGGTACATGGATGGGTGCTTAAGCTTGGACAAATGTTTGGCACAACATCGTGGGCTGAAGGGCCTGTTCTGTGCTGTATTGTTCTGTTATCTGGTCTGGACTCCTAGTGACTCAAGGCTCACAACAATATAATTGACACTGAATTGCCTTCTAGGCAACTGGGGTGGACAATAAATTCTGGCATATCCAGTGACATACAAATCTCTTGAATGAATAAAAAATGCCTCTTGTCCCTTTACCCACCTTGAAATGTTCCTTTATTCCACCTTTGCCAAATGATTCCCCTCTATCAATCTCCATGGCTCCTGATGCCTTTCACATTGAACTATACCCCCCTGAACATTCCACAGTCCTTTATAAACCCGAGGCAAACCCATAATTTTGTACACCACCCTTTGCCCTAATCCTTACAATGCCCACTTACCCAGTATCCACGAGCATCCATACTGAGATTAAATAAATTATTGATATATTTAATTAATTCACTATTTAAAAGAATCTCATTAATTAAAAAAAAAACCCACTCCATTTAACTCTCTTCAAAGGCCTGTTAAAAATAAGCATTTGAATGAAAAGTCCCACTTCAACATGTGAACTGACAGGCACTCATTGTGACAATGAAAGGTTGTGAAATGCATCATGCATCCCTAATTCTGCAGTCATAGCTGTCCGGCTTACATTAACAGATGCAGTAAGCATTTTTTTTCTTAAATTGCAGAGTTTCCTTAAATATATAAGCATCAAATGATTTAAATACTTGATAGCTTGACATCTTCTGTTGAAAGCTTCCTTTATAAACTATCTTGAAACTTCCTATTGGCAACTATTTTTACATTTCCCTTGACAGATATCTTGACAGCTTGGTTCATCTGTGCACTTTCATGCAGATTTTCATTCTTTTTTTTAAAACAAACTCAAAATTATTTGTCCTCTCCAAATGGAACCATTCCTCTTGCAAAGGCATCCTGAGACCAAGTTCAAGAGGGTACACATGTCTTCAAAGAGATCTGCCAACTTTGTGCCTTCTCTCTCCATCACAAAGTGCACATCTTTATTTTGGAATTTTCAAGAGAGAAAGTCTCACCTACCTGAGACAGCAGAACAATTAACATTTGCAGATGTTGCTATGGACCATGGAAGTGCACCCTCATTAGAAAGCACCCTCATCACCTACCCTCAAGAAAATAGTATGAAGCTTCTGGATTTGGGATTCTGTCACCTTTCACTTTGGTGGGATGGTCTGCTTCTCAATGGCATGTATTTACATAAAGTGTATGAATAAGAAGTTTAGTTCCATTACTTCTGATACTGAAATGCTTCAAAGTAAAATTAATAACACCATGAATGGTATATCACTGTTCTGAAGAATGGTAATTGAACCTAAAAAGTTAATTCTGCTTTCTTTCCACAGATCCTATAGACTTGCTGATTTTCTCTTGCAATTCCTGTTTTTTTTCAGCTTCCCAGCATCCACAGTACTTTCGTCTTTTGGAATGGTATAATCACTGGGTTTAGACTCTCTATCTAACTGTTGCTCTAAAGTTCATATAAACTTTAAATCAATTTCTTTCTTATAGAAAATAAAATCTTTGATTCCTGCTCCACAATAGCTAAAATGTGAGTAACGCCACAGAAGCTGATATCCTATCAGAAATTTATCTACATTCAAACAGTCCTTAATTTTAGTACTGCCTCTTCAGAGCTCTTTTTATCCCCAGAGTAGCAGTAGCGCTGACAGTCCCTTTTTTTTTCCCCAGAACCTATGACACACCTGTTTATTTTTTCTTCTGACACTCCTTTTTTTTCCCCACCCCGTCACACTCCTGTTTATTTATATTAAACTCCCACACTACTGCCTAATTGCAGTAGTGCTTATTTTTTCCCCAGCACCCATGGTGTGTGGGGGCAGGTGTAACTTTTTTTATTTTATTAACCAAATTCCAAAACAGTTTACAAAAAAACTGTTAATATTTACAGCTGTACACAAGATACAGCAATTTTACAAGGGAGAGGAGTAGCAAAGCTAGGCCCCAAAGCCTACCGTTCAACCATTTTACGGTGAGATGAGGACAAACCTCAAATCCCACTTCCACATAGGACAAGTCAGTGATGACATTTGTATATTAGACAATACTGTTACATACAAAAGTGCAGACAATACAGACCCAGCAAACCCCCGTCCCTCCCAACCACTTTAAGGCAGCCTGCCCCTACCCACCTTCCGGCTCTCGGTCCACCCCCTGGCTCTCGGTCCACCGCATGCCCCTTCCAGTTCTAGGACAGCCCGCCCCGGTAGCCACCCAGGGTGACAGTGGTCAGGACGGCCTACCCACCTTCCAGCTTCACTAACCACCGTCAGCACCTTTCGACCACCTCTAGGACAGCCTGCCCCAGTACCTGCCAGAGGTGACAGCGCTGAGGACGGCTACCCGCCTCTGGCTCTCAGTCTGCCCCTACGTACCATTGGGCTCTCACCCACACCAATGCACCATCCGGCCAGTTGGTTATCCTGGCACACCTTTCGACCCCCTCGAGGGCAGCCTGTCCCCTTCCTTGGGACGATAGCGTGCAGGGTAGCCCACAAGCCTTCTGGATCTCAGCCCGCCCCTACGCACCTTCTGGCTCTCGGCTGCTCTGACACACCTTTAGGGGAGCCCGTCCCAATTACCCCTTCTTGGGACGACAGCGCTCAGAATGTCCTACCCACTATCTGGCTCTGAGTGGTCTACCCACCCTCTGGCTTTCAGGACAGCCTACCAACCTTCAGGTTCACATGACAGCCTACCCGCCCTCTGGCTCTCAGGGTGACAGCTTTCAGGATAACCCATGAGCTGCCCAGCTCACAGTAAGGCCTGCCAGACCCAGGGACACAAGACAGTGCAGATGATAGACCCAGGAAACACCACAATACAGTTAGTTACCAAGAAAAAAAAAAGTCCTTTCTGGTACACAGTCCAAATCTATACAGTCTTCAAAATATAGACTCCATTTCTAGGAAGAGTCCACTTCAGTACACAATGTATGTTGTCAGAAATAGAGTCCGCTCCAAACTCCAGAGTCTGCAACCAAGGGCAGAGTCCACTGCTGAAGGCAGCAAATGCACACCACACAGCACAGAGTTGTTCAGTCTCCATAAGAGTCCTGGGCCAGCCTGAAAACCAGGCCCACTCACAGGAACATTGTACAGGTGCAGTTAACTCACAGGGGTTTGGTCCACTCCTGAAGGAAAGGAGTTCTCCCAAATTCCAGGATACAGCAAGTGCTCACCTCCCAGCGCGCGCGCACACACACACACACAGTGTTCAATCTTCAGAGGCCCAGTTCCAGGGCTAGGCCTCCCCACATGAACAGCACCTCTGGTAAAATGTATGTCTTCCACAGGGCTCAGTCAAAACACCAATAAAAGGTGAAGACACATACAAAAAACAAAGAAAACTACAGTCGAAGGGCTAAGCCCTAAGCCCTACAATAAAATTAAAACATAGTCTTTTCTCTTTCTAAAAAAAGGATAAACACACAGGCTATAACCAACCAATGAAACAACAATCCCCTAAATGAGAACTGAGTTACACCTGAAACACATTATGTGCATCAGGAGTTTAACAATCAGTCCTCACTAAGAGGAATGCCAGTTAACAAACTGGCTAAATAATTCAGCCAGTTCAGGAATCAGGTTTCTTTCCCCTCACTCCCCCTACCAAAAAAAAGCCAAAACTGACAGTAACACACTGACTATAACACCAAAACACCCCTTTTTTTTCCCAGGGTGGCCAGTGACAAACACTGCCCTTCACATCAAAGGGCAGTGCTGTGTGATCAAAACAGTGAAGGGGAGGGGAGGGGAGGGACTAAATCAAAATAGAGTTGGAAGGAGAAATAATGCACTCCACTCCCTGCGGCGCCCACCTCTAAAACTCCCCTTTTTTTTAAATCCCCACACTACCGCCTAACTGCAGTCGTGCTTATTTTCCCCCCAGCACCCAAGTTGTGTGTGTGCAGGTGTGAGACACAGTGAAAGACACAAAGTGCATGAATCTTTATTCAAATTCCACCACCAGGAAGATAGGAAAATACCCGGGTGGCCAGTGACAAACAATGCCCTTCACATCAAAGGGCAGTGCTGTGTGATCAAAACAGTGAAGGGGAGGGTAGTGACTAAATCAAAATAAAGTTGGAGGGAGAAATAATGCACTCCACTCCCTGTGACGCCCACCTCTAAAGCTCTCCTTTTTCTTTTTCTTTCTTATTTTTCTTTCTAACTGCGGTAGTGCTTATTTTTCCCCAGCACCCATGCTGTGTGTGTGTGTGTGTGTGTGTGTGTGTGTGCAGGTGTGAGAATCTCCTGTTTATTTTTTTATTTTTTATTTTTTTTTCTTTCCTTCTAAATTTAACTCCCACACTACCACCTAAGTGCGGTAGTACTTATTTTTTCTCCAGCACCCATGGTGTGTGTGTGCAGGTGTGAGACACAGTGAAAGACACAAAGTGCACAAATCTTTATTCAAATTCCACCACCAGGAAGATAGGAAAACACCCGGGTGGCCAGTGACAAGCACTGCCCTTCACATCAAAGGACAGTGCTGTGTGATCAAAACAGTGAAGGGGAGGGTAGAGACTAAATCAAAATAGAGTTGGAGGGAGAAATGATGCAAAACTCCCCTTTTTTTTTATAGAGTTGGAGGGAGAAATGATGCACTCCACAATCTCCTGTTTATATTTTTTTTTTCTTTTTTTTTCAAAAACCACCTGCTTGCTTTTTTTTTTCCCCTTTAACCCCCACACTACCACCTAAGTGCGGTAGTGCTTATTTTATCCCCAGCACCCATGGTGTGTGGATGTAGGTGTGAGACACAGTGAGAGACACAAAGTGCACGAATCATTATTCAATTTCCACCACCAGGAAATTCTCCTGTTTATTTTTTTTTTTTAAATCTCTTTTTTACACAGTGAAAGACACAAAGTGCACGAATCTTTATTCAAATTCCACCACCAGGAAGATAGGAAAACACCCGGGTGGCCAGTGACAAACACTGCCCTTCACATCAAAGGGCAGTGCTGTGTGATCAAAACAGTGAAGGGGAGGGTAGGAACTAAATCAAAATAGAGTTGGAGGGAGAAATAATGCACTCCACTCCCTGCGTCGCCAACCTTTAAAACTCCCCTTTTTTTTAAAGCCCTCCCACACAACCGCCTAAGTGCGGTAGTGCTTATTTTTTCCCCAGCACCCATGATGTGTGTGTGCAGGTGTGAGACACAGTGAAAGACACAAAGTGCACAAATCTTTATTCAATTCCACCACCAGGAAGATAGGAAAACACCCGGGTGGCCAGTGACAAACACTGCCCTTAACACAAAGGGGCAGTGCTGTGTGATTAAAACAGTGAAGGGGATGGTAGGGACTAAATCAAAATAGAGTTGGAGGGAGAAATGATGCACTCCACTCCCTGCGGCGCCCACCTCTCCCTGAACAACTCCAGGGTGTTGGTCGACACCGCGTGCTCCTTCTCCAAGGACACCCGGGCTATAACGTAACCGCGGAAGAGGGGCAGGCAGTCGGCCCCCTCCACGGCCCGCTGCCAGGCCCAGGAGCAGACCCATGAGGAGGTCTTCAGACCTGCCCTCCTTCCTCCGTACCGGGTGCCCAAAGATCAGGAGCGTGGGACTGAAGTGCAACCAAAAGCAGAGGAGAAGGTTTTTAAGAAAATCAAAAAGGGAGTGCAAACGCCCACACCCAACATACACATGGTCCACGGACTCCACAGAACAAGCGGTTGGGCTGGAAGTCCATGAACCACCGCAATCTGCGGTTGCAGGGGACTGCTGCTTGCAGCACCCTCCACCCCAGATCCCCGAGAGAGAGGGGGAGGACTCCCGCGTAGAGAGCCCTCTACTGGGGATCCCCACCGCCCGGTTGCAAAAACTCCACTTTTTCCTTTTTTTTTAATAGAGTTGAAACCCCTGTTCATTTACTTTTTTTTTGTTTATTTTTTTTTAAAATTTAATCCCCACACTACCACCTAAGTGCGGTAATGCTTATTTTTTCCCCAGCACCCATGGTGTGTGTGTGCAGGTGTGAGACACAGTGAAAGACACAAAGTGCACAAATCTTTATTCAAATTCCACCACCAGGAATATAGGAAATCACCCGGGTGGCCACTGACTAACACTGCCCTTCACATCAAAGGACAGTGCTGTGTGATCAAAACAGTGAAGGGGAGGGTAGAGACTAAATCAAAATAGAGTTGGAGGGAGAAATGATGCAAAACTCCCCTTTTTTTTTCTTTTTTTCGGGGGGGATTTTTTTTCATTTCTTTTTCTTTTTTTTTCTTCTTTTTTTTATTTTAACCCCCACACTACCACCTAAGTGCGGTAGTGCTTATTTTATCCCCAGAACCCATGATGTGTGTGTGCAGGTGTGAGACACAGTGAAAGACAAAGTGCACGAATCTTTATTCAATTTCCACCACCAGGAAGATAGGAAAACACCCGGGTGGCCAGTGACAAGCACTGCCCTTCACATCAAGGGACAGTGCTGTGTGATCAAAACAGTGAAGGGGAGGGTAGGGACTAAATCAAAATAGAGTTGGAGGGAGAAATGATGCAAAACTCCCTTTTTTTTTATTAGGAAAACACCCGGGTGGCCAGTGACAAGCACTGCCCTTCACATCAAAGGGCAGTGCTGTGTGATCAAAACAGTAAAGGGGAGGGTAGGGACTAAATCAAAATAGAGTTGGAGGGAGAAATGATGCAAAACTCCCCTTTTTTTTTCTTTTCTTTTTTTTTAATACAAAAGTGCAGACAATACAGACCCAGCAAGCCCCCATCCCTCCCACTTTCCGAAAACCCCTGTTAATTTTTTTTATTTTATTTTTTTCTTCTTTTATTTTAACCCCCACACTACCGCCTAAGTGCGGTAGTGCTTATTTTATCCCCAGCACCCATGGTGTGGGTGTGCAGGTGTGAGACACAGTGAGAGACATAAAGTGCACGAATCTTTATTCAATTTCCACCACCAGGAAGATAAGAAAACACCCGAGTGGCCAGTGACAAACACTGCCATTCACATCAAGGGACAGTGCTGTGTGATCAAAACAGTGAAGGGGAGGGTAGGGGCTAAATCAAAATAGAATTGGAGGGAGAAATGATGCAAAACTCCCTTTTTGTTTTTTTTTGTTTTTTTCTTCTTTTTTTAATTTTAACCCCCACACTACCACCTAAGTGCAGTAGTGCTTATTTTATCCCCAGCACCCATGGTGTGTGTGTGTGCAGGTGTGAGACACAGTGGAAGACACAAAGTGCACGAATCTTTATTCAATTTCCACCACCAGGAAGATAGGAAAACACCCGGGTGGCCAGTGACAAACACTGCCATTCACATCAAGGGACAGTGCTGTGTGATCAAAACAGTGAAGGGGAGGGTAGGGGCTAAATCAAAATAGAATTGGAGGGAGAAATGATGCAAAACTCCTTTTTTTTTCTTTTTTTTAACCCCCACACTACCACCTAAGTGCGGTAGTGCTTATTTTATCCCCAGCACCCATGGTGTGTGTGTGTGCAGGTGTGAGACACAGTGAAAGACACAAAGTGCACGAATCTTTATTCAATTTCCACCACCAGGAAGATAGGAAAACACCCGGGTGGCCAGTGACAAACACTGCCATTCACATCAAGGGACAGTGCTGTGTGATCAAAACAGTGAAGGGGAGGGTAGGGGCTAAATCAAAATAGAATTGGAGGGAGAAATGATGCAAAACTCCTTTTTTTTTTCTTTTTTTTAACCCCCACACTACCACCTAAGTGCGGTAGTGCTTATTTTATCCCCAGCACCCATGGTGTGTGTGTGTGCAGGTGTGAGACACAGTGGAAGACACAAAGTGCACGAATCTTTATTCAATTTCCACCACCAGGAAGATAGGAAAACACCCGGGTGGCCAGTGACAAACACTGCCCTTCACATCAAAGGGCAGTGCTGTGTGATCAAAACAGTGAAGGGGAGGGTAGGGGCTAAATCAAAATAGAATTGGAGGGAGAAATGATGCAAAACTCCCTTTTTTTTTTTTTTTTTTTGCACCAATCTTTATTCAATGTCCACCACCAGGAAGAACCTTCTGTTTATTT
This sequence comes from Chiloscyllium plagiosum, assembly GCF_037043375.1. Lineage (NCBI taxonomy): Eukaryota > Metazoa > Chordata > Chondrichthyes > Orectolobiformes > Hemiscylliidae > Chiloscyllium > Chiloscyllium plagiosum. The sequence continues at coordinate 39,954,605 of NW_028270144.1, forward strand.
TTTTTTTATTATTTTTTTTTTTTTCCTTTTTTTTTCTTTTTATTTAACCCCCACACTACCACCTAAGTGCGGTAGTGCTTATTTTATCCCCAGCACCCATGGTGTGTGTGTGCAGGTGTGAGACACAGTGAAAGACACAAAGTGCACCAATCTTTATTCAATTTCCACCACCAGGAAGATAGGAAAACACCCGGGTGGCCAGTGACAAGCACTGCCCTTCACATCAAAGGGCAGTGCTGTGTGATCAAAACAGTGAAGGGGAGGGTAGGGGCTAAATCAAAATAGAATTGGAGGGAGAAATGATGCAAAACTCCCTTTTTTATCTGTCAGCCAGTGATCCCTGATTGGACCGGATCAACAGCCCCAATTAGGTTCAAATGGTTGACCTTGTTACAATTACTGCAATCACAAGGGAGCCATATCTTGCTGTCATGTAAACTAAGTGTCACAGCTGGCCGAACAAATGCTGTTCAGTTTGAATATTTTTTAACATTTCTAAACAATATCTCCAGTGAAGACATTAGTGCATTGTATATAACTCTCCCAATGCACTCTCTGACTTAAACATTCTATTGGATTGAAATTGTGCTTTTAGACTTTGTCTCCACCATTTCATCCTGGACAAGCTGTAATTTAGTTCAGCTAAAGTTGGGAATACTAAAGCAATCATCTTTGACCTCTATAAGAAACTTCATAACATTGTCATGATTTGGAGATGCCAGTGTTGGGACTGGGTTGGACAAAGTTAAAAATCATACAACACCAGGTTATAGAACAAAAAAGTTTATTTGGAAGCACAAGTTTTAGGAGCGCTGCTCCTTCATCAGATGGTTGTTGAAGAAGCAGCACTCCGAAAGCTCGTGCTTCCAAATAAACCTGTTGGACTATAACCTGGTGTTCTGTGATTTTTAAATTGATAACGTTGTGACTGATTTTATGACTCAGTCATCGATCCAATCTGTAAAGATCTGCACTAGCATGATGCTAGAAATATATAACTGATATTTTCATGCTTCCACACTCCACCATTCCAACTCACTTCCTGAAAGTTTTATTTCTTTGATGGTAACCCATTGTGCATTCCCCACCCTTCAATCCTGTAATCCTCTATTCCATTCTTAAGACTTTCCATCACTTCCTTTGAGACCATTTTCAAACTTGACATCTTTCCAAAACATTTGGTCTTCCTTCATAAAATCCGCTTTCATTAACTTGGGATAATTTAAAACAAAAAAATCTTTGTGGTATATTTTGGAGCATTTTTTATATTTTTGAATGCAAGTTGCTTTTGTTTTGAACTGGACAATCAATCTACAAAGGTCAAATCTAAAAGCATTCAATTCATCTGAAAATGAAGGAATGAAGTCCTCTAGCTACTGGATTGAGACATAAAAACTTTAGACAGTGTGAGAGTGTGACCCTCTCTAGCCTCATGTGTATGTTCACCTTTTCATTAAAAGACTTTGGTGAAAGTCCAAATTTCTTACAGCAGAGCACTACCAAGGTTTAAGCGCACATAACAAAAATGTAATGCATGAAGTGTTGAGTTTTAAAAGCTCACAGCCTGAGTACTGGAGACTGACAGAAATGAGAAGCTTAAAGGGGTTGGTTGATGGTTCAAAATGAGCATTAGAATAGGAAAGGGTGCAATGAGGCCTGATTTTAATGATGGTGAGGATATTGGGAGGCAGTCATATGTGCAATTAAAACAAATTTTAAAGGAGTAATAACGAGATGAGATGAGCACTATTGGAGGCTGGAGATGAAAGAGAGATTGTCTGCCAAGCAAGCTTCTTGCATACAGTCCAGATGAATCAGAACTGCATTCGCAAAACCTTCATAACTAAGGGAGGTGAGTTCCAGATGAAAGCAAATTGCAACCTTAAATTGAAGTATTGCTGAGCAGGAAAATGCTTGACAAGAAAATGGGAAACTAAGCTTCACTCATGCAACTATGTCAGTGGAGGAAATGCACAGGTGCTTTTAACATTGTTAATAGCTGTGTGCATAAGTGCACATATAATGTTATAGAATAAAAACAAAAGTGTTGGAATCACTCCGACCTATCACTTTCACCCCACCTTCATCTACAATGCTTTCCAAGCTACCTCCCCCTCAGGCCCACCCCCGCTCCCATTTATCTCTCAGCCCCGTTGGCCCACAAGCCTCATTCCTGATGAAGGGTTTATGCCCAGAACATCGGTTCTTCTGCTCCTTTGATACTGCCTGATCGGTTGTACTTTTCCACTCTTTGCGTCACTCAACAGGTCTGGCAGCATCTGTGGAGGGAGGAAGAGTTCAATACAACTCTTTGTTCATTCAAAACAGATTTGGAATCTCGTCACATTAGTTCAAAGATTAGCAAAGCATAAATGACTGGGACAGCATGCAAAGTAAGAGGAATAACTTACAAAAACAGAAATTGCTAGACAAACTCATCAGGTCTGGCAACATAGAGACATATTGCATGGAAACAGACCTTTGGACCAACCAATTCATGCTGAACACAATCCCAAACTAAACTAGTCCCACCTGCCTGCTCCTGGCCCATATCCTCCAAACTTTTCTATTCATGTACTTATCCAAATGTCTTTTAATCATTGTACTTATACTCACATCCACCACTTCTTCAGGAAGTTCATTGTACATGCCAACCATCCTCTGTGTGAAACAGTTGTCCCTCATCTTTTTGAAGTCTCTCTCCTCTCACCAAATCTGGCTCTTGATACCTGTAAAAACTGCACACTTACCTCAAATGAAGGCACAATTATGTCCTCATTTTGAATAGGGCCACAGTTGAACAGGTTTTATGATTACAAATAGACAGGTTGTCAAGCAGCTGAGCAACTCTGCAAAGTCCTGAGAAGATGATTCTTGGGTGCTTTTGTGATGGTTTTTCTTCCTGTGGGGGTGGACTGGCACTATACCATCTCTCTGAGAGGCTGGAATGCCTGGAGTGAAGTTAAGATCCTTCATACCTTGCGATATTGAGTACCACCACCTTTTCTATGGAGATTGCAGATGGCCACATGTCAGACTCACCATAATAGTGAGAATGTTGAAGGACTTCTCCATCTTTGTTTCAGTTTATTGCGGGCTTCTACCATATTTGCCTGATGTTCCTCTGCCTGTCTCTGCGGGTTCAGCAAGTCACTAGTGACCAAGAAAAGGGACACGAGTTCTACCTGGGGTTGAGCAGGTGCCTCGTCGCTGGCAGTCCCCTCAGTTCCAGGGGCCGCAAGCATTTTTTCCTCAACTGGCTGTGGAGACCTGTAAGTGATCTGCTCACCAGATTGCTTGCTCAGTGTCTAATATCAATAGGGTATCAGTGAGATGAAAGTCTATGAGCTGGTGGAGACTGCCAGTGAATGCCATGCCAGTGTCTCCTCTGAACATTCACAGCTTTCCTCTTAGATGCGGTGCTACTTCTTTTGAGGGCATCAGACTATGGCCTCTTCCTTCTAGGTATATTCTCGGTGCCACTAATGACTGCATAAAAGAAGTAATTTGTTGGAGAAGATGGACACAAATGTGCATAGAATAAGAATGGGTTTGCACTGGTGGTAATGGGAGAAATACATAGTCCAATGGAGCTGACTGGGTTTGGTGCCCATTGGTATCTGCCCATCGCCTCATGAACTGTCCTGGTTTCCCAAGCCAGCAACACCATTTGGCACTCTCAGGGAGTCTAATACATGTTTTGAAACTCTTTGTCTTGTGGTGGGCTAGTCTTTCCTGCAGTGAGACAAAGGGTGGGGTTGAGCATACTTGAAGTGGCTGGAAGAAACATTTGTAATCATGCTGGAGCAAGGGAGATGGTGAGATAACTCCAGTTAGTGAGAAGGAAGATTAGAAGGCCAGAGAGTCAAGAGGTGTAGGAGTTGAGGTGGTTGTGAGTCCTTGAATGGGTATGATACTGTCATGTTGTGGGTTCTAGTCCCTTACCCTTGATGTGGTTCCTTTACAAGTGCTTGCTTTTTGAGTGTAAGGTAGAAGAAAGAAGATTCTACCACTGATCCTTCCAACATATAATCATTGTCTTACTTGTAGCTCTGTTGGATGCCCTTTTCAACAGCATTGACCCATGCTGATATATTTATCCAGACTGGCTGGGTTTGGTCAGGTGTTGTTGAAATGTTCTCTGAGAACTGACAGTCTCACAATCACCCCATCTACCGCCATCTCAAGAGACATTTCTGTGAAATGTGATTTATTGTCTGGTCAGAGTTTAGAAACCAGTGCCATAGCGTGAGCGGTAGTTTCTGGCTTGCAGCATCTGAAGTGATCTCCAGCTGGGCTTTAAATATAGCAATTGAGTCTTGGGAGCTGGAAAGTCCTGGTGGTGACAAACACTTTCATCTCATTCACCACACAATTCGCTGCGTAATGTCATAACTCACAAAGTAAGAAGTGCATGATTGCCCTGGGCAGTGGCAGAAAGGAAACTCACTCACCATACAATAACCACAAATGAGAAAATCCCAACCAATGTCTCTTATCCCAAAAATGTTTGAATGATTATGAAGTTTGACAGTATGTAAATGTCGATGACAGTCTTCATCTCCTAAATAATTAGGAAATTTGTATCGGTGTTGCGAATATGTTGATCATTAAAATGATTAATTATATTAATAAATAATCTAATTTGCATGCTAATTGGCTTCTTATTCATTTTATACTCAAAATATATTTAGTTGGAAGCTGTTTATTCCTGTTATAGATTCAAACAAATTGCAAACAGTCTTGAAATGGTTTCTTTTCACTCTAAGTTATTAAGCGCAACATTTTAGTTTGGTAAAATTCTGATACACAAACATGACTATTCTTAAGTCTTAATAGTTAAGTAAATGTTTGCATTGAGTATAGGAGTTGGGACATCATGTTGCAACTATACAGAACATTGTTGAAGCCAGTCTTGGAATACTGTGTTTGAGGTATAAGGAGAGGCTGGATAGGCTGGGACTGTTTTCACTGGAGCGTAGAAGTTTGAGTGGTGACCTTATGGAGGTTTATGAAATCATGAGGGGCATGGATAAGGTGAATAGCAGGTGTCCTTTCCCTTAGGTGGGAGATTCCAAGGCTAGGGGTCATATCTTTAAGGTGACAGGAGAAAGATTATAAAAAGAAAGAGAAGCATTTTTGTTTACACAGAGAATGGTTCATTTGTGGAATGAAATTCCAGAGGAAGTGGTGGATGCAGGTACAGTTACAATGTTGAAAAGACATTTGGATAAGTACGTGGATAAAAAAAAAATGTTTGGAGGGATACTGGCCAAGTATATGCAAGTGGTACTAGTTTAATTTGAGATTATGGTTGATATGGACTCGTTGGACCAAAAGGTCTGTTTCCTTGCTGTATGACTCTGTGACTGTTTGACTCTAATTGTGGTCACCATTTTATAGGAAGGATGTTGTTAAACTTGAGAGGGTGCAGAAAAGATTTACAAGGATGTTGCCAGGACTGGAGGGCTTGAATTATACAGAGAAGCTAAATAGGCTGGGGCATTTTTCCCTGGAGCATCGGAAGCTGAAGGGTGAACTAATAGAGGTTTATAAAATAGCCAAGATTTTTTTCCCAAGGGTGGAAAGTCCAAAACTCAGAGTCATTGGTTTACGGTGAGAGGGGAAAGATTTAAAAAGGACTTGACGAGTTAACTTTATCGTGCAGAGGGGGTTGCGTGTATGGAATATTCTGCCAGAGGAAGTGTTGGAAACCTACAACTATAACATTTAAGAGGCATCAGGATGGGTACATGAAAAGGAAAGGTTTAGAGTGATGTGGGCCAAATGCTGGCAAATGGGACTAGGTCAGATTGAAATATCTGGTCTGCCTGGATGGATTGGACCAAAGGGTCTGTTTCAGTACCATATGACTCGATGAAAATGGCTCTATAAGAATGATTGTGAAGATGTTTCAAAAGAAATTAATAAATATGAGTAATTTTCAAACTTAAGTATTAAATTTTTGAATTTGTTTGCAGCCGTGAAACATTTCTCTCATGTAAAAAAACTGTAATAATCCTGCAATCAGTACCAAATGTTCAGCACAGTAGAAGATGCAGTTATTAACTGCAATTCAAGTTTTGTATAAAAGAAGCAGTTACTATTGAAAGAACATATGAAAAAAATCAAGAATCTCACATGTGTGATAACACAGATCATTTCAAAGACAAGGTTAACATTTTGAGTAGAACCCTGCACTGGGATTGCACAAGTGCTGAGAAACAAAATGTCAAGTCACACAATTTATTCTTTACGATTTTTGTAAGCAAGTGCTAATGAATTCAGGTGGCATTTATATGATAACCTTTCTTTTAATGGAGATACAGATTTTCTTATTTTAAAGAAAGTAATTCCACGTTAAAAATAGAAAATAGATGTAAGTTACACAAGCATATGGAGTGCTTACAAACATACAAATAAATGAGATTATGCCACTCAGTCCTTCCGTTCATGCGGATGGAAAGTAAAACAGGGTTATTTGAAACAAGCTTTCACAGCACTGCTCCTTCATCAGGTGAAGTGAAGGGAAGCACACAGGTGCAGAACTTATAAGCAGAGATTGTAAAAATGGTGTGAATGGAGTATTAACATGATTGTTCTGTTAAATCTTTCTTACTATCTTGATTTGACTCCATTACCTTGATAATTTTTAATGATACCTCTACCTGAATTAATTTGTACAGTTTTGAATTACTTGTTACTTTGGTTAGGCCTTCAGCATGCAACTCTTATACATATCATGTTATTCCAGTCATTTGAATTGTCTCCAGCACCACCTTATTTTTATGTTTCTGTAATTATCTGCCTGCCTCAATTACTCAGATTATAGGTTATCTCTTCACTTGCTATTCAGCTGCTGACACTTTACTCACAATATCTGGCACTTTTGATAACATGTAGACATTTATTATCCAATCTATGGACACTCCATTCAAACTACTTGTTTGACCTTTTGATCTCTCTGCCAATAAATTCTGTGCCTGCATGCTTCTCTTCACGCCACCTGGTGAAGGAACAGCACTCTAAAAACTTGAGATTTCAAATAAAGCTGTTGGACTATACCTTGATGTTGTTTGACTTCTGACCTTGTCCAACCCAGTCCAACATTGGCACCTCCACATCAAGGTACGACAAGTCACACTCGATAGTGTGTGTTGGTTCAGGCTGGCAATCAAGCACCACTTTCATCTCCAAACCTCATGTTTCTTTCTTGCCTAAATTCCATGTCAATCCCATCAATACTGAACTTCCACATTTTCCATCATAATCTTTACTTTGTGTCTTCATGTCCTAACATGAGCCCTGGCCCTATAACTTAGCTATAATAGCTATCATATTGCACTGTTCCCTTGTGGAAGTCAGTATTATTGTGACTGTTCATGACCCCATTCATGTTCATCACCACCCATTACCCATCCACGCTCCTATAGCAACCCTGTCCTCTAATCCATTACTCTTCCCACTCTTATATGTTGAGTTGACACTTTGTAATTGTTGACCCCTACGCATCCCAATCTGCTGTCTCCAATTCCCACAATTGACTATCTCAGCAATCCCAACAAAGCAATGGCACCTTATATCCCAATTGTCTTTAATCAAGTAGATTCCAGGGATAACCATGCCCTATCCCTGACTATTTGGATTGGCAGTCCCAAAAGTGACCAGACACTGGACTGATCCCCGTGCAGCTCTACAGCTGACTTACTGCAAATCCCTAGTTTTTTTTAACTGCACCTGCAGGACTGACCACAGTGATACCTGAACCTGACAGCCCAAGTGGTCAACTGACTATGTCCAATCCTCTGGACTGAGGTCAGATGTTACCTTTGACTGACTGTGTTGGGAACCCCTGACTGAACATAATCCCCTTTGTTTGTCTGAAGATTGCCCACCCAGATTTTTGAGACAATACCATTTGTTTGACGTACATGTAGTGTGTTTGATATGTAAGTTGCTGCCACGTGTTATAGGAGTATCATTGACATAGCATAGTGCCATACTGTAATATGACCATTCCCTTGACTGATCATTGCTGTCAACCATAACAAGCTGCTTGACTTTGTGTCTGTGCTAAAGACGTCAAAACAGAAGAACCGTGAGCCTTTAAGTAATAACTGAGGTAGCAATGTATATAAATGCAAGGCCATAAGATATAGGAACAGAATTAGACCATTCAGCCCATTGGGTCTGTTCCACCATTTGATAATGGCTGATATGTTTGTCAACCCCCATTCTCCTTCCTTCTCTCCCTAACCTTTTTTCTCCTTAGCAATCAAGACATATCTACTTCTGTCTTCAATACTCAATGACCTGACCTCCACAGTCCTCTGTGGTAATGAGTTACACAGATTAACAACCCTCTGGCTGAAGAAATTCCTCCTCAACTCAGTTCTAAATGGTCATCCTTGCCCTCAGGTCTTAGTCTCTCCTAAAAGTGGGAAAATATTCTCAATTTCCACTGTAATTACAGAGATGTGTGTTCTATTTCTAAGCACACATGTGGAATCTAACTTACTGTAGGTTCGGAACATTCACAGGCGTCTCAGCGTTCTGGAAGCTTCAATGAGACATTCCTTCATCCATCTAAACTCCGAGTACAGACCCAGAGTCCTCAGCCATTCCTTATGCAACAAACCCTTAATCCTTGGGATCATTCTTATAAACCTCCTCTGGACTATCTCCAATGCCAACATACCCTTCCTTAGATGTGGGGCCCAAAGCTGCACACAATATTCCAACTGCAGTTCTGACCAGAGACTTCAACAGCTGCAGCAGTACATCTTTGCTCTTATATTGTATTCCTCTTGAAATCGATGGTAACATTGTATTTACTTTCTTAACTGCCAACTGAATCTGCATGATAACCTTAAGAAAATCCTGAACTCGGACTCGCTAGTCCCTTTATGCCTCAAATATCTGAAGCCTTTCCTCATCCAGAAAATAGTCTAAGTCTCTATTCTTCCTTTCCATATTGTATCCCATTTGCTCACTCTTCTGGCCTGTTTATGTCCTTCTGTAGCCTCCCCACTTCCTCAACATTTCCTGCCACTCCAACTGTAATTTTCAAAATTAGCAATAATGCCCTCAGTTCCTTCATCCAGTTTATTAATGTATAACTTAAATAGTTGTGGTCCCAACACAGGAACTGAGGAATTCCACTAATGTTGACAAACGTATCAGCCATGATCAAATGGTGAGGCAGACCCAGTGGGCTGAAGGACCTAATTCTGCTCCTGTGTTTGCTATCCTGAAAAAATAATTCTTTACCTGTGCTTTCCGCCTCCTGCCTGTGGGCCAATACTATATCCATATCAGTACATTGCCCCTAATACCAAGAGCTCTTATCATATTTTGCAGCTGTGCTGCACCTTGTCAAAGGCCATCTAGAAATCCAAACAGATCACATTTATTGATCCTCTATTGTCTAACTCTCTCATTATCTCCTCAACTAATTCTAACTAATTTGTCAGGCATGACCTCCTGAGGCTGTGCTGACTCAGCTCTATTTTACCATGCATTTCCAAGTACTCCACAATCTCATCTTCATTAATGGACTTTAAATCTTACCAACAACCAAGGTCAGGCAAACCAGCCTATAGTATCCTGTCTTCTGCCTCCCTCCCTTCTGAAACAGGGGTGTTACATTAACTATTTTTCCAGTTCTCTGGGATCCTCCCTGACTCTAGTGAATCCTGAAAGATCACCACCCATGCCTTTAAAATCTCCTCTGCTATCTCCTTCAAAACTCTGAAATATAGTCCACCTACTCCAGGTGATTTATCCAGGTTAAGACCTTTTAGCTTGCCTAGCACCTTCTCCTTAGTGAAGCCACTGCACTCACCTCTGTCCCCAACTTTCTGCAAGTTCTGCTATGCTGCTGTCTTCCACTGTGAAAATGAAAGCAAGTACCGAGTCAGTTTCTCCTCCATTTCTTTGTTCCACATTACTACTTCCCGAGCTACTTTTTCTAGTAATCCAATGTCCACTTTTGCCTTTCTCTTACCTTTTAGATATCTAAAAACAGTCTTGACTTTGATATTACTAGCTAGTTTACCCTAATGTATCGTCTTCACCCCTCTCATTGCTTTTTTAATTATCCTCTGCTTATTCAAACAATTTCCCAATTCTTTGGCTTTCCAGTAATCCTCAAGGCAAAGAATACTTTTCCTTCAGCGTTTCTGTGGACGCTGATTTCTGTTGGCAACCATGGTTGACTCATCCTCACCTTTGTTGCTTCTTCATTCCTGGGATGAATTTCTGCTGTGCCTCCAAATTACCCCGAGAAACCCCTGCCATTGCTGCTCCACAATCTTCCCTGTTAGACTCCCCTACCATTCATCTCTGGTCAGCTCCTGCCTCATGTCCTTGACATTACCTTAAGACAAGGCAAGGCAGAGAGCTGTGAGCTTCCAAGTAGGTGCAAATTCAGTGAGCACTAAGAGAGCAAGTGAGGAACCCTGAGGCACAGCCTAGTCCGATCCATGAGGGACGAACAATAAATGCTGGCCAAGTCAATGATGCCCATGTCCCAAGAGTGAAAATTAAGAAGAAAGAGATAGGTGCCTGTTTTTGTATTCAATGTGCCAGCTATCACCATAACAATGAAAGAAGTAGGTGCCCTGGTGCTCTAGGTATTTGCCCTGGTTTTCATGTTGAGAATTGTTGCTATCTGCTTTCTATCCAGTGCGTAGAAGAATAGGAGATTCCATGCAAATGACTGAGATTAAGTATTAATAACATGCAAACGCATGCAAAAGGCTCACTAGTGACATTCTTGTCCCTCTATTCAAAGTCCACTTGCAGAACAGATTTTATTTTTCTCAGCATTGAGATTCTAATTTCTGCCAGTCCTGCCATACTTTCCCAACTGATTTGTCATTGCCAATGCCTTTCAGGGCTGGGAATATTCCGACGATTGTTTCATTCGTATCTCAACATGACTTCCTTGAAGAAGGGTCTACCTCCTTCACTGTATTCTACTTCTCCATCTTTTCTGCATTTCCTAGCATTTATTAATCATATAATACCCTCTAGTGGCTATTATTTTCTACTGTGATAACAGCATTCCAAATAATATAGTCAATTCAACCTCGATTTTTCGTACTTTTCCATAAGAAATTCCTCATTCATTTCTGTGGCATGATATCAACAATATAGTTCTGTCATATTATGAATCTGAAGAACAGTAAAACATATAGTAACAATGGTAGTTTAAACATAATTTGCTATTGTTGCTGCCTTGATCAAAAAGTTAAGACTTTCAACTGATTTTAGCAACAGTCTTTATTTTCTTTTTATAACAAATTGAATTTTATGATTACTTATAATATTCTTTCTGTTTATCTTGTGATTTATGTGTGAATTTCTTTTTTATTATTTTGTACAGATCTCATTTATTCCCAAGGGGAAGCAATGTGACATAAAATCAATCAATGAATGTTCCAAACCTACAGTAAGTTAGATTCCACATGTGTGCTTAGAAATAGAACACACATCTCTGTAATTACAGATTGAAGGATGTATTGTGTCACTGGAAATGTCAGGGCATAATCTTTTATGACATATAGGTGGTGCAAAAATGATCTTTAAAATTTTGCCACCTGGAAATCTCTTAGTTCAGTTTACTTCAAATAACAGGCATCTCTGTTCCCTCAAACACTAAATTGAATGCATGAACATGTTTCTTCAAGGCATAAAATGTTTCTTATCTTTAAAAAATGTGTACATATAAACATAATGCTTTTGATTTGTTTTTCATATTGTGGCAAATGTCATATTTCAACAGAAAATTAATTTGCTCATACAGTATGCACAGTATTGATGATATTGAAACACCTCATTTTTGGGTTTTTAGGTGACAGTCCTTAAGATTATTGTAAGGCAGGTCTGGCCTCCATTTTGAGGAGGATGTGGCACCTCTTACAACTTGTGGTCAATCCGAGACTGGCTGCAGTACACAGCCACACAGCAGTGACCACTACTGGTGCTGCATTTAGGAAGGGGCGTGACATTCAGTGATACACCTGCCATTGGGTTGATAGACCAAAAGAAGGGACAATAGGTACTCTGGTAGCATATTGAATAAGACAATGGGAGAAGGGGTGTGAAAAAATGTCAGGAGGCAGAATTGCAGTAAGGTTGTGAATGGTGAGTCTCCAGCTGACACAAGGGACCTAGGAAGGGAGCAGCCACCCTCCCTCCATCCCCAGTCATACCTCTCACTGACCAGTAGTCAACAGCGTTAAACCTGCCACACTGCATATTTGGCACAGGCGTCTCTCACTGCTTATCATGTCAGAGCCTTTAACTAGGCATCTGTTTCACACTTAAATGGCTCAGCTGGGATACAGTGACCAGCCCACCTTCTGCCGAGTGGTCCACCAGTGAGCATGAGATGATGGCAGAGCACTCTAATTCATAGGCAGTTTCCCTGCTCTGAGTTGCCATGTATAGTTTAATCTGTAGTTTTAGTATGTATGTCAGTAACACTGTTTTTCTAAGGCTAGAGGGCACAATTGCACAACGTATCAGTTTCTGTCATTCTTCACAACAATATGCCTTTTAATCCTGTCTTTGGAAACAGCTGAAAACAGCTTTGAAAACTGAAAGCAGCATTCTTCTTTCAAGAGCATTAAATGCTTTAACAAAAGTATGATTATCCAGTTCCAAACAAATCCTTAATTGGCATGTTAAAAGAGAAAATAAAGACATTTATATTTTCTGCAACATCAATGTTTTTAGCCCCATCATTAACTTTCCCCTTCTCTTTCTTACTCAGTTCAAGATAATGACTTGGATTACACATTGACTAAGAGGTAAGGCTATCAGCACTCATTGTTATTATGGAGTGAATCAGGTAGCAAACGTTTCTCTCAGTAGAAAATCTGTGAGTTCCCATCAGAGATAATTCACTCTACTAGAGGCTGCTTAATGACAGAACCTCACTGAGAGATTCACAAGAGAAATCAATGTAATGACATGACGTTGCAATGACTTTTACAAATATGGAATGTGGGGATCGCTGGCAGGGCAAGTAATTTTTGCCCATTCATAACTGCCCTTCAACTGAGTACCTTGCTCAGTCATTCCCGAGGGCATTTAAGAATGACTCACATTTCTGTGGGTCTGGAGTCACACATAGGCCAAACCAAGTCATGATGACAGGCCTCCCTTCCTAAAAGACATTAGTGAACCAGATGGATTTTACAATCAATTGGCAACCGTTTCATGGTCACCATTCCTGAGACTAGCTTTTATGAATTCCAGATTTTATGAATTGAATTCAACTAGCCACCATGGTGGGATTTGAACTCAAACCCCCATAATAATAGTCTGTCCTTCTCATTTACTAATCTAGTATTATTATTACAACACCACCAATTCTCTCTAAACTTCCCCCAGTTTTCCATGCATTTCCTTCTAAAGATGACAAGATATGGCTCATGCATTAAGGTTGAGGCTTCTAGGCCCAGAGCAGCTTGGGGGTCCTCAGTATTGTGGGATTGCCGGTGGTGCCACCAATAGCTAACATTCCTGGTTGCACTGTTGAGACTTCAGAGCTACCAGCCATCCAATTGACTGGCAGGTCTGTAAGGCATGATCTCTTCCCAAGACAGGAAGTTTTACCTTAAATAAATTTATGTAACTTCAGCCATAAAATTGTTGCAGGATGGACATTGAAATTGTGGACAAGATTACCCATGACATTTTAAACTTGGATGTAGTTGTTGAGTACTATAGTTCCCTGTAACATCCAACTCCTAAAATCTAAAATGTGTTTTAGCTTTTTTTCTGTTTACCTCTTTCATCCCTTTCTAAATCCCATTCTTCTTTCCCAATCTTTATTTTCCTGTACAGGATTTAAATACAATTTATGCTTATCATCAATTAACAGTGCAGAACTTGAGTATTACTGAGAAAAAAGGCATAAGTTGTCAAAGCTTGACTTCTTGCACTCATCAGAAGGCTTCACAAGAATACTAATGTAAAGGGTTAATAGCATTTAGACAGTATGAGTGGATAGTGCTGATTAGTTGGCAAGTGGACTCGGATTAATAGAGGCATTGCCATGGAGAACACATCAGTTAATGATGACTGACACTTAATAGCCAGGATTTCTTTTATGTTTAAACCAGACAGGTTGACTCAGATTGGCTGTGGCATTGCCCTTTAAGATAGAGTGGCTTTCGTCTATTTTGTTGAGTTGAAAAAGGCAGTGTCTGTATGTGCTATTTATGTCTGCAAATTACAGGGACCTGTGGATTAATACATATATTAATTTATATTTCTTGGTTTAGAAACAGTTCAGCTTAATGATGATTCTTCAGTCTGATTGACTGAAGAGCCATACTTATCTTTTCCTTGCTCACAGATACTATAGATGTTCTGTAGGATTCATTGTGCTGGAACAGATATGGAATTATAACAAATCTTTGCTCAAAAGGCAGAAAAGATAAAACAAACTCTGTGGACAGCTCTCCACATAGTCTTTCAGTATAGACCATAAATTCTACACCATTAAGTCCTTAATTCACTAAATTATTGAGACAGTTGTTTTTAGCTATCTTTGTAACGGGCAGGATGATTGAAATAACTGCACAGAGGTATCCCATCACCAAGTCATCCTTTATTTACATATGCATAGTACTTGATACTGGTCCAACTTTTTCAGAGCCAGCTGTCAGAGTGAACAGAACCTCTGACACTCCTATTTATATCTGTTAGCCAGGCTCCCTGATTGGACCAGGTTAACAGCTCGAAACAGAGAACTCATATTCTATGAGGTCCACCTGGCTGACCCCATTACATTCACTGCAGTGACAATCAAGCACACCCATGCTATCACCTTAAAACACATTTTGACTTGCCATGTAGCAATCATGAATGGCCATCACGACTGATTTAATGTCCAGACCTCCCCTCTTGTTAATATGATCTGTTTGTGAACCACCTGAAAAATCCATTATATATTTTAACTAATTTAAGTGTTAAGTATGGCTGTTCAAGTTTAATCACTGCCATGGTACAGTAATGGCATTGATTAACTTTTGCAAACTATTACTACTAATTAAGAGAACCATATTTACAAAACTGTATGGGCATGCTTTACCTTCTATCTTCAACATAAGCCATCATTCATAACTTTAATCAGCCTTTTTGAACGTTAGACAAAGCTTTTGGTACTCAGTATAAAGTTAATTACTGAGGTCTCTGTCAACCATAATGGAGAGTTGAGAACAATTAGAAATGACACTAATATGATTTAAAAGGTAGCTTAGTAGTGTTTCCTTATGTTTGGTTTGACATCCTTACTGTATTCCATTCTATATCAGCATGATAGGAGCAACACAATAGGAACAGATGGACACATGTTGTGATAAGAGCTGATAGATGATACCTGAATTGATTTACGTTTTTCATATTTCAGTGTTGTCCCCAAAGAAAACACAGCACATTGTGAGTTCTCAACTTAAGCATTTGGAACAACTGAGTACACATGTGTCATTGGAATATGTACTGCTTCATTTTAATATTGTCTCTGACAGGTGTGATTTAAGTCAGAATAGATGCTGATTTTAAGTCAGTGTCAGCTTGCTGCATCCAATCTTAGCTTAACAAGCTCATATTGCTTTAATAGATCTGTAAAGATTTAGACATGCCTTAACACACTGAGTTCTCACCAGTGCTTTAAATCCACTTTATGGTATATTCCATGACAATGCCTTTACAAAACAGATTGGCCATGGACAATCCATAAACTAATGCTCAACTGCCCTGCTAAAACTAAGAACTGCCCTGCCAAAAACTAAGACTCTACCTGAATAATCTTTTGGATAGAATAAGAATGATCTTCTGAGTTAAACAAAATAATTTTGAATCATTCAATAAACTAAATGGCTTTTGTTGGCACACAAAATGGACTGCATCATTGATTTCCCTGTTGGGTAAGGCATCATGAGCCCAAATCTAATCAGCAAGAATTTTACAAAATAACATTATTTGAATTAAAGACAGAGAAATCTTTGTAATCAAAGCCTGTTTTAAAACACAACTATTAACAAAGAGAAACATTATAAAATCTAATCAGCAAGAATTTTACAAAATAACACCACTTGAATTAAAGACATAGAAATATTTGTAATCAAAGTCTGTTTTAAAACCTAATTATTAACTAAAGAGAAACATTATAAAGTCATTTGAGAATAGGTGGAGTGTGGTGAGGGCTACCTCACCTCGTTCTGTCTTTTATGCTTTTCACAAGCGACACGATGAGATTCTCATCTGGTGATTATTGTTTGTTAAATGCCTTATTAACAGTTTAATTCACATCAGTTATATGCAGCTTTCTACCTTACCAAATGTGCCAAGCAAGGACAATAGTGGGAAAACTGGTCAAGGAAACGAGCAAGAGCACCTGGCAGATTCAGCTCACTACTTGCTTTGAACAATCTCCACATTGGTAACAGATACCTATGGGCATGCTCTATTGGCACTGCTCCACTTCCACAGATATCAGTGTCTGACACGTGCCAACCTATAAGAACACTCATGGTATATCTCCAATCAACTTGCAGGATTCTTCTGCATTTCACCTATGATTCTAATGCTGCAGCAAGGACACTGCGCAGATACATGCACCCAGTTCCTGGCCTGGATCTGGCTGCATTTCCGGACTCCTCCTTCCCTGTTCACTTGCTCTCAACCTAATTGGATGCTCATAGCATCCTTGCCTTGACTTGTTTTGCTTTTTTGCACTTTGTCCCCTCAGCCAGTGATACCAGACAGTCCTCAGTACTGCAGACCCTAATCAAGCCATGGGAGATACCATTACTAGGGGGCTTCTGGCACAATAAATCATGGGCAGCTTCTGATACCAGTCCAAGCTCTGCTCAAAGTGGTCACAGCCAGGACCCTCTCTATATGTGATGTGAGGAGATGACTGACAAGTTGTACACAACCTGTCTTGACTCGTTCTGCCCTACTGTTTTCCACATGGAATGGAAACCAAGGTAGGTATTAAGGAATATGAAAATGGCAGCACAGTAGTTCCGTTTGGTACAGGTGGAAAAGTGTCTTGAGTGAGTAGGCAGTACAGAGGGCAGGCTGGATTAGTGGTGCCAGGGATTGAGATGGGTGAAAGGGAGATATTGCAGACAATACTAAGTGCGATAGATTAAGACACTTGGTGGAAGGTTGATACAGTAGCAGAGATAAAATGAGTGTGAAGTATCTGAGAGAAGATGGTGGTTTTTACAGTGGCGAAATGCAGAGGGCCATTGACCTTCTTCCAACAGTGCATTAATCCAAATGGCATGTTTAGATGCTGTGGTCTTCTTTGCTGATTCTGGCATAAGAGGATGTCCCGCATCATCACCACCCCAACCAGCAGTACGTTCAGGTCCCTATCTGCACAGTCGGGAGCTAATTTCCCCCTCCCTGTTTTGTTCAGGGCAAGTGTCAAGAACCTTGCAAGGTAGCACTAGCCTGACAGTCTTTGTACGAGTGCATAATGAACTTTAAAGATGGCAAAGGTGGAAGGAATGCTAGTGAATTCTGGTGAGTTGTTCTGGAAATGACAGGTGGTAAGATGGGCCAGTGGATGTGAAAGTGGATGTGAAATACACCATAGGGCTATGATAGGTGGTTAATGAGGTAGTTGGTTAGATAGCGTGAAAAAAACTTATTAGTTCTCATAACGCGAAACCCTCATAAAAATCAACGTAACTCATACTTAGTGAAAAACCAGAAGATTCAATCAGGAGTCCTATGTGTTCTTGCTTTTGGACATACTAAGGTTTGTGATATCCTTTAAATTTGATCTACTAATCAGTTAACAGTCTGTACTTCTGAAGGCCATCTGTACCTTATGTCTGTGAGTGACGTTGAAGTAGAATAAATCAAAAGTGGCAGATTCAGGGAACAAATATTTCAACGGGTGGAATCTTCCTAGACTCTGATGATTGGGCTATGGCAAGAAAATTGGAAAAAGTCTATGAGAAGCAAGATCTTTCTCGTTGTCAGGAACAGCAAGTAACATAGGGGAGGCATTGGAGTAATTTCACCGGCCTTGTAATCTAGAAACCCACGCAACAACAGTTCAACAAATGTCTTGGCAACAGCAGTTCAAATTTCACCATGATGGATGGTGACATTTGAATTCAATACAATCTGGAATAAGGAGCCTGCTTAATGGAAACTGTGTAATCATAGAATTACTACTGTGTGGAAACAGGCTATTCAGCCCATCGAGTCCAACTGACCCTCTGAAGATCATCCCACCCACACCTACCCCATCCCTACATTTCCTGTAGCTAATCAACCTAGCCCGCATATCCTTGGATACTGTATGCAATTTAGTCTGGACAATCCACCTAACCTGCGCATCTTTGGGCTGTGGGAGGGAACTGGAACACCCAGACGAAATCCACACAGATACAGGGAGAATGTACAAACTCTATACAGTCAGTTGCTTGAAGATGGAATTGAACCTGGGTCTCTGGTGCTGTGAGGCAGCAGTGTTATCACTGAACCACCGTGCTGCCCTAAATCATTACAAATTGTTGTAAAAGCCCATCTGGTTCAGTGATGTCTTTTAGGGAAGGAAATCTGCCATCCTTACCCGGTCTGATCTATATCTGCCTCTAGACTATAGCAATGTGATTGACTCTTTACAGCCATCTTCTGAATCAGGGATTGGTAATTAATGTTAATATTGCCCGAATCCCATGAATAAATACTAAAAAATTTCCAATTAAAAATGTCAATCGATAATTCTCTCTTGTGTGCGATGAATGTCCTCTACAGGAAATACTGCCCATTATGGCTCTCACTATTACTAAATCTCACCTCATAATTATGCAAAATCCCTGTCTACCACCTGTCAGATAGAAATTAGAGGCTGAGAACTGTAAGTCTGATTGATACCTGGTGACTTCATCTCTCTGCTTGCTCCTCTGGACCTACATTTTGGACACCTGGCACTAACGTCACAGGGCAACCTTCATAGGCAGCAGCCACATGCACCCCTCATCCACAGACACTGACATTTTTCACATGCCGTCTTATTGCACTGTCATGGCACATTGCCCTGGCCACAGAGAGTAAAACCTATCATGGAAATTGACTAAAATGACACGTCCAAACGATGGCAAGATTCAGCACAATGTTTACACTCTGTAAAAGAGGAGATTCCTGATGTGCTTTAAAAGGGCAAGCAACAGTAACCAACATGAATGTTGAGAGAGCTGTAACAAAGTCAAATATTGTTGTCTTGGGCTACTTTGGACCTCAAACAATTGAGTGCAAATCTTACATTGTAAGCAAAAAAAAAACATTATCCACTGTGTGCTAAGAAGTACGAAGCTTCTTTACTCAGGTTTAAGTTGATATTATCGATTGAATGTTATATCCAATTAACATCATGCCACACAAATTTCTTTTTCTCTCTATCTGTGTTGAAAATGTTATGGCCTGACATTTCCTCTCTGGGTGCAACCTAAGTGTTAGAAATTAAAAAGCAGACAACATTGCATCCATTTTAGTGATGCTGAATTACAACTAAGTATCCTCCCAAATATTTTAATTAAATTAAATGTTCTCATTTTCTAAATATCCCACAGTAATTGAATCCTCCCCAATCACAATTATTTACTTAATACACTAATGATTTGGATGAGAAAAGTGAATGCATTATAACCAAGTTTGCCAAAGACACAAAAATAAGTGGGAAGACAAGTGGTGATGATGACATAAAGAGTCTAAGGAGACAGGTTAACCAAATGGAGAAAAAATATGGTGGATGAAATACAATGTGGCAAAATGGGAGATTTGAAGCACAGAAGAGTTGAATAATTTTAAAATGGAGAAACACTGCAGGAAACTACAAAACAGAGTGATTTGGGGTTCTCATGCATGAATCACAAAAAAACTAGTATCCAAGTTCAGCAGGTAATAGGGAAGATAAATGGAATGTTGGCCTTTGGCAATCCAAAGAATGTTTACTCGGTTGATCCCAAATATGGAGGGATCATTTCTGAGGAAGGCTGAGTAGGTTGGACCTGTACTTACTGGAGTTCAGAAGAATGAGAGTGACAAGATTCTTAGGAGACTTGACAGGATAGATCCAGTAGCTTCCCCCCTTGTGAGAGAGTCTCGTACCAGAGGGCATAATGTTAAAGTAAAGGGCTGCCAATTTAAGACAGAGATGAGGAGGGTTTACTTTCTCTCACTGGGTAGTGAATCTGTGGATTTTTTTTCACCATAGTTAATTGCAAAGGCTGGGTCATTAAGTACATCCAAGGCTGAGATAAACAGATTTTTAATCTGTAAAGAAATTGAAAGGTGAAAGAAAAAAGGCAGAAAATTGAATTTGAGGCATCAGATCAACCATGATCTCATTGAAATGCAAGGTAGACTCAATGGGCTGAATGGCCTACTTCTATTTCTTGTTTTTTATTATTTTATAGTCAATCCAGTTCATAGTCTACCATTAAAACTGCAGGTCAACTCCTTATTTTACTTTAAACTATGCAGTCTAAGGTTTACAATTCCAGCTATCTGGATGATATCTACAAAACTCAATTATCCACAGAGTCTGTAGCCTTGCTTCTCATCTTTTTTACTTTAACCCAGAAACACTGACATTTGCCCTCAGCTCTCTCTGTTAACTTGACCAAGAGATTAAAGTGTACATGTTCCATGTTCAATGTCCATACCAGCACAATTGGTTGTTTCTGGTTCCTGTTCACCCCTGAAGTGCTGACAGACAGGGGAAAAGACATACTTGATGTGTTGGTGATTCACTGCTTGACCACCTCTGTGATATCATCCATCATGAAAAGGCTAAGTCCCTTAGAACTGTTTCAAAAATGCCCTTTTTGACTATTACAAGACTCACTGCAAAATGTCACATGGTGATGAGCGTCAGACAGTTTTATTCTTCATCCTATTTCTTTGAACATAATCAAATAAGAATTAGTTTAAAAAGTACCTTATCGATGTCCATCATCTCATTGTTTTGGGTTATTACAGATACTATTAACACTTACAATTATAATTCTCTAAAGCATTTGATTACATTTTACCCTACCTTAAGAATGTCGCTTGCTTGTAAAGGTAAATTGAATGTCACACTATTTTTTACTTCCTTAACCTCTGTTTTCCCGCAAAAGTCAAATTCAGTAGTGGCCAGTTTAACTTAATCCATTCATGTCTTCCAGCATAACCAACAAAACTACAGTCATCCAGCATAACCAACAAAACTACAGTCATACAGAAAATACTGAACATTTTCATTGTAATTTTATTTATTTTAGGCCATTTTACAAAGCAGTAAAAAATTTAGAACTTTTAATTGAGCTAACTGTACAAATGTTGAAGTGGTTGTTGCCATAAAACTGCATCAAAGACAGCAGAATACACAATAGCTGTTCTCAGTGAGGATAATTACTTTTCACATCACCAAAGATTATCAGAAAAAATACAGAGGAATGACTTCATTTGATATGCCTTAAAACCTTCGTGCTTTGTGTAGAGATTCTATGAACAAATGCAACAGTCAATACAGTTGAGTGAGTGGCCAGGTTTGTGAACAGAGCTTCATGTGGGCTAAGATTTGATGATGGTTCCAACTTACAGTCAAAGTTCTCCAATCTTTTAAGTCTTTTCGTGGTTGATCTGAACCCAAGTCACGTGAGTCTCTGTGCAAATGGAAAGGAACCTTTTGATTTATATCTAGGCTATTATTTTCCCAGCCACGCACAAATATAGATGACATCTCTCAAATAGCAACAATATGGTATCTCTCTATTGTGGCCCATGTTTCAAATTGTCCAGTATCAATTTATGCTTCCTATGTTTGCATACAGAACAATAAATCTTATGCTAGGTTCTTAAATTCGTTGTGAGATTTTTTTTAACCAACCTGCTGACACACCTCTGTAAGCAAGGGCTGTAGTGCCAGGCAGGAAATATAAATCAAGACTGAATAGCCGACTAATTCTAACTCACATAATCTGATGTATGTTTACTTGGATCATATCACAGACAGTACAAATTGTGCTGCTGATCACATAGCAACCCAGGATTTGTCCTTGACAACCAGTTTTTGTCTGACAAATAGATATTTGTTAAATGTCATTCTTTATCTCTGATTCCTGGCTTGCAATTTATTATAGCTTGGAGATAGGGAGAACTGTGGATGCTGGAGAGTCAGAGTGGATAAGGAATGGAGCTGGAAAAAGAACATCAAAGGAGCAGAGAATTTTCAGGTCGGAACCTTTCATCAGGTCTGGGGGAAAGGTGGGTGGGATGGCAACAGGTGGATACAAGTAGGAGGTGGCTCTGATTGGTCAGTGGGAAGAGTGGAGCAGATAGGTGGGAAAGACGATGGACAGGTAAGGTCTGGTTAAGAAGGCAGGGTGGAAAGGGAGGGCTGGTCCTGGGATGAGGTGTGGGGTGGGGAGATTTGGAAGCTGGTGAATTCTATGTTCAAGCCATATGGTTGTAAGCTCCTCAGGCAGACAATGAAGAGTTCTTCCTTCAGTTTGTGTGTAGACTTGTGTTGATGGTGGAGGAGGCCCAGAATGGACATGTCATTAAGGGAATGGGTGGGGCTGTTGAAATGGATGGCAACCAGAAGGTGAGATTGATTGGAGCGTATGGACTATAAATGTTCCCTGAACTGATTCCCAAGTTTGCCCTCGGTCTCTCTGATGTAGAGGAGACTACATCGGGAGCAACGGATGCAGTAAAACAGGTTAGAGGAAATGTACCTGAACCTCTGCTGGACTTGGAATGATCCTTTGAAACATTGGTTGGAGGTAAGACGGGACATGTGGCAGAAGGTGTTGCACCTCAAATGGCCACAGGGGATGGTTCTGGATATGGAGAAAGGGTTGGCAGGGTGTGTGGACCTAATGAGGGAGTCACGAAGGGAACAAACACTGCAAAAAGAAGATGGGGTGGGGAGGGAAATATCATATTGGTGGTGGGGTCAGACTGTAGGTGACGGAATTGGCAGAAGATGATGCATTGGATTTGGAGGATCGGGGAATGTGAGGATCGGGGGACTCTATCCTTATTGTGGTTGGGGACATGGTGTTTGAGGATAGAGGTGTGGGAAATGGAGGAGATGTGATTGAGGGCATCGTTGATCATGGGAAAGGGGAAATTATGGTCCTTAAAGTAGGAAGATATCTGGGATGTCCAGTAGTGGAATCCTCACCCTGGGAGCAGATAAAGCAGAAGAGGAATTGTGAGTATGGGATTGCATTTTTACAGAAGGGAGGGGGGAGGAGGTGTAGTCAAGTAGCTGTGGGAGCCATTGGGTTTGAGATAGACTTTGATGCTAAGTCGGTTGCCGGAGATAGAGACGGAGAGGTCCAGGAAGGGGAGGGAGGTATCAGAGATGTCCAGGTGAATTTGAGGTCAGGATGGGAGATCTGGGTGAAGTGAATGAACTGTTGAAGCTCCTTCTGGGAGCACAAAGCTGCATTGATACAGTCTTCGATGTAGCGGAGGAGAAGGTGGGGGCTAGAGTTGGTGTAGCTGCAGAAGAGGGACTGTTCTGCATATCCTATGAAGAGGCAAGCACAACCTGGACCTACGAGGGTACTCCCCCCCCCCCCCACCCTTTTTGGGTAGTGGGAGGATTTAAAGGGAAAGTTAAGGGTGAGGACCAGTTCCACCAGATGGATAAGAGTGTCACTGGAGGGAGACCAGCTGCAGGAGCAAATCCACCAGCTTCCAAATCTCCCCACTACACTCCACCCCCCTACTCAATCTTATCCCAGGCCTAGCCCTCCCTCTCCAACCCACCCCCTTAACCTGACCCTATCTTCCTTCACACTGATTCACGCCACCCTTCCCACTGACCAATCACAGCCACTTCCTACCTGCATCCACGTCTCCACCCCACCCTACCGCTTCCTTCCCCTCCCCTCACCCTGATGAAAGGTTCTGACCTGAAACATCGACTCCACTCCTCCTCTGATGCTGCTCCTCCTGCTGTGCTTTTTCCAGCTCCAGTCTTTATCCCCCTCAGTTTATTGGGGCTGCATCCTTCAGTTTCCCTTGTGTAAAAAGTTATTCTTGTCGTTAGGACTATTCAAGACAAGTTTTTCCTTCAAAAGTTAACCATAATGCTGTAATTGTTTTCATATAATTTTCTGATAACTCAGCTCCTCGGCAACAGTATATTTATCTGTCAGTGCCTCACAGTGTGAGATAGACATTCAAGGCACTCTCTTGACAGGAGATCAATTGATTGGAGTAGCTACAAGCAGCAGGAGCAGCTCAGAGCTATATTCGTCTAAATAAAACACACAATATAAATTCAGTCTGAAATCTTTTCAGCCCCTGAATAATGTGGACAATGACACAAAAGTTGGGGAAAACGCATGAGATGGCTAACAAAGAGCTTCTCAGTGTTGAGAGCAATAAGTCCAATTTTCAAAGAAATGTAATTTTTGCTACTAAGTGGCAAGCGGCCTATTTGAATGCATTAGCATGTATTAATATCTTATTATTATCTAATCTCACCTCATGAGCCATATGTCTTGCCACTTCCCTGCATGAGATAGAAACTAGACAGTGACAATTCCTGCAATGGCTGTAGCCATTGTTTGCTCTTCTAGACCTTCATCTTGGACACCCAGCTGCAAAATCTCAGCTCATATTCCATGTGCAATGACTGTGTGCATCCCCCTTTCCTGGACTTTAGCATCTAACATGTACCACCATTGTTGTATAAACATGGCACATCTCCGATCCATGTGTAATTTGATTCTGTGCTTCAATTTGGAGCATACCAGCACCTTCCATTGTGGTAATACATACTGTGCAAAGGATTGGCACCCAATTCATTCTGTTTAATACAGACATGAAGCCAGATAGTTTATCATCATTGTTTGATCAGGCACTTTCAAGGTACAAGTTGAGTCATCTATAACTATAGCACCCTATATGTAAAGCAAATGCAGTGAGCAATTGCGTGGAGTGCAAATTCTGCTCACAGCAATTGAGACCAAAGCATTAGTCATTACAGATTCAAGATAGTCATCCCTGTGAAGCAGAAGTAATTACAGGTGGCATTAAAAGTAATTACAGGTGGCCTGAATGTGCAAATGCAATGCAAGATATCATAGGCTGTACAAGGGCAAGGAACTAATTTCTCTCACCTTGAACTGTAAATATTCTACACTGTGCTTTTACATGCAATGATCCTGAAGTAACTCTACAAAGGCTGGTATTCTCTCACCAAGTCACCCTTTATTAACATATGCCTAGTATATGACACTAACCCAGCTAGCTCCGATTAGGCTCATAAAGTGAACACAATCCCTGGCACTCCTGTTATTTATTTTTTCTTTTTTGTGCAGGTGAGAGACACAGAGAAAGACACAAGGTGCACAAAATTTTATTCAAATTTCCACCACCAGGAAGAAAAGAAACATCCGAGTGGTCTGTGACAAGCAGTGCCCTTCATATCAAAGGGCAATGCTGTCTGACCAAACAGTGACCAAACAACTCCAGGGTGTTGGTCAACACTGCGTGCTCCTTCTCCAAGGACACCCGTGCTCTAACGTAACCGCGGAAGAGGTTCAGGCAGTCGGCCCTAACGACCCCCTCCACGGCCCGCTGCCTCGACCTGTTGATGGCCAGTTTGGCCAGGCCCAGGAGCAGACCCAGGAGGAGGTCTTCAGACCTGCCCTCCTTCCTCCGTACCGGGTGCCCAAAGATCAGGAGCGTGGGACTGAAGTGCAGCCAAAAACAGAGGAGAAGGTTTTTCAGAAAATCAAAAAGGGAGTGCAAACACCCACACCCAATATATACATGGTACACGGACTCCACAGCGCCACAGAACAAGCAGTTGGGCTGGGAGTCCGTGAACCACCGCAATCTGCGGTTGCAGCACCCGCCGCCCCAGATCCCCGAGAGAAAGGGGGAGGACTCCCATGTAGAGACCCCTCCACTGGGGATCCCCACTGTCCGGTGGCAAATGGGGCACGCCAAGGCGTGTCCAGACACTCCTGTTTATTCCAACATTCCATTTATCTTCCCTATTACCTGCTGAACTTGGATACTAGTTTTTTTGTGATTCATGCAAGCCCTGGCTGACTGGACCAAGTTAACAGCCCCAATCAGGGAACTCATATTCAATGAGTTTCACCTGGCTGACCTTGTTCCCAATCATTACATACACCTCCCCTCCATCCCCACAAGTCTAGGGACATAAGCCCTTTCTTTTTCCTGTAGCTTTAACTTCTCCTGGGGCGTTCTTGCACTAGATCCAGTTCATCCAACTCTGCCTTGGATACTGATCATAAACATCCTCTCGTATCTGGTGCACCTTGGCAAAAATTCATTGTCTTCTTCAGGTGGTAACGACATTGAGGCTGCGATATCTACGGTATCCATCTTGTCCTCAGAGGTTTCTTAGATGATGGTTGGAGAGGGAGAACCCGTAGGTTTTGACAGCCTTGTTGGTTGTTCTGAGAGGCTGGTTATGTTTTGTTCCTGTTTGTGAGGTTGCAGTTTATATGTGGTCCTTATGCTTGTGCAGGACCACCTCGCCTATCCAACCTTTGTACATCATGGGACCTGACCTTGCATTGACCATGCTTCTTACCCATGCAGGGCCATTCCCATAGTTTCAAAACCAGACCTTGTCCCCTGAAGTAAACTGTCTCTCTTACTTAGAGGAGTCTTGTGTCCAATGTTGGCATTCCTAATGCCATTTCACTACCTCCCCCACACGTTTATAACGTTTAACCTAATGCAAAATCTTCTCCCCATCAGCAACTTTACTGGAGCTGACCCAATAGCTGTGTGAGTGTTGGTCCTATAATCAGACCAGAACCGGGACAGTTTGAGTGAAATTGTGGGCTGTTTCTTTAAGTCTGTCTCCAAAGTGTGGACTGCTCTTTCCACCAGGCCATGGTATAGAATGGCCCTTACATGCTGAATGCCATTTGACTTTAGGATCATTAAGTAAGTGTAGGCAAAGAAAGGGGGAGCACCCGACTGCTTTTGCCACCCGACTCTGGTCGGTATTTGGGAATACTTTTGGGGCAGACTTAGATCATCAGAACTTACAAGATTGAGGGAGATTGTCACTGTGGTTACAGACCTTAGGATTACATGGTACAAAGGACTCAAAAAAGGCTTGTGACCTATTTGATCCAACAGAAGCCACACATACAAGAGCATGGAAAAAGGAAAGGGTTAATCTAGATCGGACTAAGGATGGTACTGGTGAACTGTGGCAGGGGAGCTTAGAAAAATGAAGTAAAATGGTCCACGCGGAGGGACCCGTCCCCATCAGACCAATGGCAGACAGGGGCAGGGGAAGGAGAACCCACCTGCAGCGGATGAATTTTGGGAAGTGATAACTGATGTTTTATCTGTGGAGGAGTGGGATTGTCCGATCCCTCGGAAGAGTGGGACAAATCAAATGCAGACCCAATCCTTGTCACAAACGGTCCCCAGCATGTGCTGCAAAATAACGTACAGCCAGTTGAGGCAGCGAGCGGGTTGTACCCCAACTCACAATGACAATTTCATGCCTCCCCAATCTGCAGATGTAATGCCAGGCGAGGAGGATTGGGAGGAGCTTTAGTGGATGGTAGGGTTGGAGGCTGCCTTGTCACTTTTCTTTTGAACACACAGAGATCCTGAACCACCCTAAACACATACACATCACATCAACATAGCTGGAAAATCAAAGCAGAAATTATTCTAACTGTATATAAAGGACACTCATAATAGTACAGGTAACTAATCCTAGGCAGTCCAAATATGACTATCTCAGCAGCAGGAACATATCTTGGGAACTGATTAAATGATCAGAGCCATTCGTTGTTTTGGCCTGATAAACTGTATAATATGCTAGGGATGAGTGAGGAACAGTCCATTGCTGAAATACCAGCCAATCACTTCAGGGAACGAGTTTACATGGTGGGAGAAATGTAGACAAACCCAACAGATATGAACCAGGATCTAACAGCCCTTGCCATATTAACTTTTGCCAAAAGCAAAAACGATAATGGGAGAATGCAGAGGAACGTTTGCAGCTGAGGACTAGACCCGAAGCCACAGAAACAATATGGGATTCCCAAAGAAAGTAATCCAGAGTTCAGTAACTTATGGAGTACTATAACCAGTCGCCTCCACTAATACTTCTCCAATTTGGCCAGTTAAAAAGCCAGACAGGAACTGTGATTAACCAGGAAACTAAATAATGTCACACTTATGGCAGTCCCTACAGTGGCTACGAGCCCCAAAATTATGATTAAACAATACGAGGTAGCACAATAGTTGCAGCATCAGACATCAACAATGGATTTTGGCCAATCCCTTTGAATAAGGAGTGTCAGTATAAAATTACATTTACCTTTAAAGGACAGCAATAAATGTCTACAGCTTTACTGCAGGGATCCCACAATTCCTCAACAATATTTCATCAATGGTTAAGCAAGGTTACTTGGATCCAGACTGTCTGATCCAATATGTTGATCACTTGCTTCTACAAACAGGAACCCAAATGGGAGCATTACCAGCTCTTGAATGAGTTGTTGCAACTATTATAGGAATTTGGGTTGAAAGTGAATCTGAAAAAAATTCAGCTAATGAGGCAGGAAGTGAGTTCTTTTGGTGTGGTATTAACACCAGGGAAAACAGACAAACAACAGGTTGAAACAGCAGCTGACTTCCCATCACCACAGATGTGAAGGGATTAAGGTTGTTTTGGGGTTTAGTTGGATATTGTAGATACCACATTGATGATTTTGCCACAAAGGCAGCACCATTAATCATGTTATTAAAGAAAAATGCCTCATGGGAATGGAAGCCAGAACACATGCAAACAATAATAGCTTTGAAACCGGGCATGGCAAGCACTCCTGCTCCCAAATCCCTTTGAAAGGCTGCAACAGATTTCATAATATCGAAAGTCAGAGTTGCATTGACAGTTGAGACCAGTAGCCTATGCCTCACTCATGTTCATGTCTGTACAGCATAGGTATATGGCATATGAGAAGCAGTTGTTGATGGGATTGTGAGCGGTACAACACTTTACCAACATTGGACTTCTGCAGAATGTACATCCAGTGATTGAAAGATTTCAGCCAATCCCATGTACTTTAAAGGGGGGACAAAATCTGTTGAATGAAGTTTGAAGTCTGTCATCCTTCCTGAAATTAGAGCTTCTCAGCTGTAGAATTGAACTACTTCATGGTCTTTATATGGCTATTGTAAAATATGTAAAAAATAGAGACTAACAAATATTGTAATTTTTCCATTAAGTTATCACTAATTGTGACAGATGTGGTAACAGATCACTTGATAATGCTGGGAATACCTTGGTGAATGTTATGACAGTTAGTTGACATTTGAAGCATCTTCTAAAACTATTGGTTCAGACTCCAGCCAATTTCACTTTTTTAAAAACTTTAGTCCATGACATTCTCCATTACAGATGTTTGTTCTTAATCACTCCAACAACCTGTCAACTTCTACATTACATTGCCACTGTGTCAATGCAAATTTAATTTATTTTTTACTTGTTCATGGGATGTAGATGTCATTAGCTATACAAACATTTATTGCCCATTCCTAATTGCCGAGAGGGCACTTAAGAGTCAATTACATTGCAGTAGACCTAGAAAGTAAGAAATTATGAACCACCTCTGCCAGCTGATGGTAGCTTTAATGAAAATGACTTTGTTTAACACCACACAATTCATACCTTGTTATGGTATCTACATGTCAAAGTGAGTTCATTGGACATCTGGAGTTTTGTGGCATACTTAACATGTGGAAGCCTGTCCATAAACACATGTTTATTCTTTCTTTATTAAGAGTCACATTCATACAGCATATAATCAGGCCCTTCTATCCACCATGTCTATGCCAACCCACAAACCCTAAACTACATTAATGCCATCTGCATCCTTTTTTACCTCATTTCATTATCATATCCTCAGTTATCCAAAATATTCTAACTTTCTCACATTTCTTTGTGCTCCATTAATATTTCCCAGTTTCTGACTGCAAGGGACACACATTTGTCTTTCCTGATATCTTTTTCTTTTCACATATTTGTTAAATTCAGACTCCATTCACAAAATGCATTATTGACTGGAACAATTGTTACAATTTCAGATTAAAAGTCAACAAATACTGCAAGCTCACGACTGGTCAGATAGCATTGCTTTCTACAGATGCTGAGTACTGCTATTATGTTTTATATCTTATTTCAGATTTCTGGCATCTGCAGTGTTTTATTCTTGTATTAGTGCATACCTCATAAATTTAAACCTCCACCTGAGTGGGAAAAGCACCAATTATAAGAGTGATCTTTTGAAGGATTCAGAGAGATAGAGAAAGATCAAACGACTGTGAAGCTAAAAAAACTGGACAGAAACAGAGAGAGAAAAAAATCAGAATATGGATGTAGGTTTGCTTGCTGAGCTGGAAGGTTCATTTCCAGATGTTTCGTCATCATACTAGATAACATCTTCAGTGAGCCTCCGGATGAAGCACTGGTGGTGTAGCTCACTTTCTATTTATGTGTTTGGGTTTCTTTGGGTGGGTGATGTCATTTCCTGTGGTGAAATCATTTCCTATAGTTATGTCATTTCCTGTTCATTCTCTCAGGGAGTGGTAAATGGGATCTAAGTCAATTTAGATTAGATTACTTACAGTGTGGAAACAGGCCCTTCGGCCCAACCCGCAGAAGCGCAACCCACCAAGACTCATACCCCTACATTTATGCCTTCACCTAACACTATGGGCAATTTAGCATGGCCAATTCACCTAACCTGCATGTTTTTGAACTGTAGGAGGAAACCGGAGCACCCGGAGGAAACCCACGCAGACACGGGGAGAATGTGTAAACTCCACACAGTTAGTCGCCTGAGACGGGAATTGAACCTGGGTCTCTGGGGCTGTGAGGCAGCAGTGCTAACCACTGTGCCACCGTGCCGCCCAAAATGTATTTGTTGATTGACTTCTGGTTGGAATGCCGTGCTTCTAGGAATTCTCATGCACGTCTCTTGACCTAGGAGGGATGTGTTGTCCCAGTCTGTTTGTAACAGTAGTTGCAAGGTATTTTGTAAATAACATTTGTTTTGCTTGCTGCCTGTATAGGGTCTTATTAGTTCATGAGCTGACGTTTTAGTGTGTTGGTGGGTTTGTGGGCTACCATGATGCCAAGGGGTCTAAGTAGTCTGGTAGTCATTTCCGAGATATCTTTGATGTAGGGGAGGGTGGCTAGAGATTCTGGATGTGTTTTGTCTGCTTGTTTGGGTTTGTTGTTGAGAAGTTGGTGGACTGTATTCATTGGGTACCCTTTCTTTTTGAATACCCTGTATAGGTGATTTTCCCCTGCTCTTCATAGTTTCTCTGTGCTGCAGTGTGTGGTGGCTCATTGATATAATGTTATAATGCAGCTTCTTTTGTGGAAGTTGGGATGATTGCTTCTGCAGTTCAATATTTGGTCCATATGTGATGTTTTCCTGTAGACGCTGGTTTGAAGTTCCCCACTGGCTGTTCGCTCTACTGAGATATCTAGGAATGGCAGTTTGTTGTTGTTTTCCACCTCTTTAGTGAATGTTATGCCAGTAAGGGTGACTAGGACAACACATCCATCCTAGAACAAGCCAAACAGAGACATGCAAGCAAATTCATAGACACATGGCATTCCAACTGGAAGTCTATCAACAAACACATTGACTTGGATCCAATTTACCATCCCCTGAGAGAAAGAACAGGAAATGATGTCACCGCATGAAATGATGTCACCATATGAAATGACATCACCAACCCAAGGAAACCCAAACACATAAATAGAGAGTGGGCTACACCACCAGTGCTTCATCCAGAGGCTCACTGAAGATGGTACCTAATATGGTGATGAAGCATGTGAAAATGAAACATCAAGCTCAGTGAGCAAACCTACAACCCAAACTTTAACCTGAGCTACAAATCTTCTCAAAACTTGCCAAGATCAGAATATGTTGGAGCTATAAATAACGAGTGAGAAAGAGAAGAGTTTGGAGAACTTTGCAGCTATTAAAAAAAATGCAGCAGAGAGACTTCAGACCTACAAACTACCAGAAACAGTAAGAGTTGAAATGTCTTTAGGACTATGAAAAGAAATTCAAAAATAGCTACCATTTGGAGGAGTTTGTGCAGAGGCAGAGCTGTGTTTCTAGTAGAAATCGAAGAGCGACTTTAAAGGAAAGTTGTACGTTTAATGACTGGTGAATCTGATTATTTTGGGACTGAATCTCTCTCTCTAACCGGCAAGTTAATATGGTAAAAATATTAAGTATTGATGTTAAGGAACAAGTCACCATTTTACCATGGATTGGGGAAGGAAAGGGAAGGGAAATAATAATAAGCAATTCAATAAGTAGAGCAACATCGCGGCTTTTCTGTGGCCACAGTACACATACACACATGTGAATTGAGGATATTATGATGTGTCCTAAGCCAGGGTCATAAAACCATAAAGCCAAAAGAAATAGGAACAGGAATAGGCCCTTTGGTTCTTTGAACCTACTCCACCACTCAATAGGATTATCTAACATTCCTTACATCCACTTTCCTGCCCCTTCCCCATAATCAATGATTCGCATATTGATCAAGAATCTATCTATCAAAGCCTTGAATATACAGAAGGACTCTGCTCCCACAGCTCTCTGTGGCAAGGAGTTCCAATGATTGACAGCCTCTAACAGAAGAAATTCCACCTCATTTCTGTCTTAAATTGATGTCCCTTTATTTTGAGAGTATGCAATCTGATCCTCGACTCTCCCATCAAGGTAAACATCTTCTCAGCATTTGCCCTGTCAGCCCCTTAAGAACTCTGTATGTTTCAACAAGATCAAATCTCATTCTTCAAAATTCTAATGAGTAGAGTCCCAATCTGTTTAACTTTTGCTCGTAAGACAATCCCTCCATACTAGGGCATGCAGGAGCCAGTGTTGGGCTGGAGTGGACAAAGTTAAAAATCATGGGGAGAAAATGAGGGAGAAAGCTGGAGATCAGAGTCGAACAATGTGGTGCTGGAAAAGCACAGCCGATCAGGCAGCATCCAAGAAGCAGAAGAATCGACGTTTCGAGCATAAGCTGTTCATCGGGAATGAGGCTTGAGCCAATGGGGCTGAGATAAAGGGGAGAGGGGTGGGGCTGGGGGGAAGGTAGATGATAAGGTGATAGGTAGGTGAAGGTGGGGGTGAAGGTAATAGGTCAGAGAGGAAGATGGATCAGTTGGTGGGAAGGAAATGGGACAGGTAGGACAGGTGAAGGGAGCGGTGCCAAGTTGGAAGGTTGGATCTGGGATAAGGTGGGGGAGGGGAAATAAGGAAAGTGGTGAAATCCACATTTATCGTGTGTGGTTGGAGGGTTCCAAGGCAAAGGATGAAGCCTTCTTCCTCCAGGCATTGGTTTGTAAGGGTTTAGCAGTGGAGGAGGCTGAGGACCTGCATGTCCTTAGCGGAGTGGGAGGGAAAGTTAAAGTATTTGGCTACGGGGCAGTAGGGTTGTTTCGTGCATGTGTCCCAGAGATGTTCTCTGAAGTGTTCTGCGAGTAGGTGTCTTGTCTCCCTAGTGTAGAGGAGACAACCGTGAGCAACGGATACAGTCGATGATGTGTGGAAGTACAGGTAAATTTCTGATGGATGTAAGATTTGAGGCCTTGGATGGAGATAAAGGGAGAGGTGTGGGCACAGGTTTTGCAATTCTTGCGGTGACAGGGGAAGGTGCTGGGAGGGGAGGGTGCGTTGGTCAGGGCATGGACCAAACAAGGGAGTTTAAAGAACCACTTGAAAGCTAGTGCTCCCAAATAAACCTGCTTGACTATAACCTGGTGTTGTATGATTTTTAACTTTGTCCCTAGTAGGGATCATCCAAATGAACCTTCTCTGAACTGCCTCCTATGAAATAATATCTTTTGTTACTAAGGAGACCAAAACTGCTCACAGTGCTTCAGATGTAGCCTCTCCAACTTATACAGTTGTGATCAAAATGTCCTTGAACTGTTGCACACTACCCCGAGGAGCACAAGTGAATAGACAGCAGTCATGGTCCACAGTTGAACCAGCAACACACATAGAAAAGGGACATGTGGTCATGCAGTGAGAATGTTGTGCAGTGAGAATTAAGGGACTCGGTAGATAACTAGCATCAAATGTAATCATCTGCAGAACACTCAATTCCACATGCAAGTGAGGGTAAAAATAGAAAGATTATACAGAAAATACATAACTGAAAGGTCTTTGCAGGAGTCAGCTATTCAGATTCTGGGGATTCTTAGCTCTGAAGCAGATAGCACGTATACAGGCAAGAAATGAGCCAGGACTAAATTCTGGTAGTGCAATAGGGGAGAGTTTAAACCATTGGGCAGGGATATGAACACCAGAGAATAATATCAGAGAGAAATACCAACATAAAAGAAATTTGGGATGGATAGTATTGGAATAGAGAAAAAGAAGTTAATAAATGGGATCATTGTCAAGTAAAAAGTAATGACGTTTAAATGTAGGTACAGTGCATGTAACAACTAAATCTAACTGTTTGGTCAGTCTCTCTTAACTGGGGAAGGTCTTTTCTATTGTACAGTTTTCGCATAGCACACAGCTTGATGATAAAAGTAACAAAATATGTAAAAAGATACCCCCATAAATGAATGAATGAATTAATTAAGATGTGTTCTGACCATTGGTGTATCACAGATGCAGCAAATGGGAATTTATGGGTACCAGAATGATCCAGAACCAACAAATTTATGGCAAGTGGTTGAATTTTGAGCATCTTCTGCCCAGAGTTAATGAGCAGGAAGCTGAGCGAAGATACTGTAATGCATTAGGTCAGGAGGAAAGTTACTTGGATTTCTATTACATGAAGCAGTCACCCCTCTTAGTGTTGGATAATCTGATTCAGTCATTTTTGCAAATGAGGCAGGTAAGAGGACTCAGAAGGTAGCATTGCATGAGGCTCAGCCTTTTCAATTGCTCAACAAGTTTGAGGGGCTTTCAGCTTGTCTGGATGAGAGTGAGGACAGTATGATGAATGGACTAATTGACCCAGGCACCCTGGTTCTGAAAGCAATTCTGGGGGGGCGGTAGTAGGAAGGAATGTAGTGGTAGCAGGGACAGTATGGTGAGTGGGCTACACACTGTTTTCTGCAGCAATGAACAGCAATCCAAATGGTTATCTTGTCAACTTGGTACCAGAGGCCAGGATATCTTCTCAGGAATTTGCATTGGAAGGGAGAAGATCCAGTCACTGTGGTCCATGTAGTTACCAAAAGCATAACCAGGGCAAAGATAGAAGTTCCATACCGCCGATATGAGGAGCTAAATGCTAAATTAAGAAACAGAATCTCAAAGGTCATAATCTCTACATTACCTGACCTACATGTGAACTAACACTGGACAAATCAGATTACAGAGTTCAATGACTAGCTCAAAGACTAATATGGGAGAAGCAGGTTCTAGCTTGTGGGAGACTTGCACCATTTCTGGGAAACGAGGATCTGTAATTTTGGTACGGTCTCCGCCTGAACTGTGCTGGAACCATTGATCTTGGTGATTGCATAACTAGTGAAGTAGAGATGATTTTAACCAAATAGTGAGGGCAAGGGAACAAATTTGGAAAGATTTGGTAGAACAAAATCATGGCCAAAGGGAACAATATCGATACAGGAAATAATAAACAGATTATGACCAGAAGTGATAGAGAGTACAATATCCAAGAGTCAACTAACCTACATGATTAGAATTTTAAAAAGGGAGCAAAAGAATAAAGTTACCATGCATCTACTAGTGATTTCTCAAAGTCTTCATCAGTTCTGCAGTATACAAGAAATTCCTTTGTTCTTCTCATTTACATAATGGTAGCACATATTTCAAACCCATTCTTCTGAAGTTGTTTGATCTCAGAGATGATGTAATTTCACACAATAGAAATGATCAAATTTGAAAGTAGGAATGTCTTTTGCTGGTAATTCTTGAGTAGTCTGATTTAAGATCAGGGCCATCATTGCCCAAAATTTTTGTCACCCTCGATGACCATCTAGTCAGTAACAGACACACCAGCCTTGTTGATCACCATTTACCGATCATTGTCACGTGGCTTTATGCCCACATTCAAGACTTTGATTTCACGACCACATGGTAAATTGAAGGTAAGGTCAAAAGCAGGCTTTAGACTTGGCTTCCTTATAAAACTGTTTAATATGTACTAAGATCAAGTATTACAATACCAGGTATTCAGAGATATACCAGGCTAGAATCATACTGTTATGTTATTGAAAGACTCCTTCATGAATTCTGTCATGTAGTCAGCTTTTTACACATGCTTTATTGCATGGTTTTAATAGTCACATGATCAGAATTCAAGCTCCTACTTAGCTTTCCATAAACTCCTCTCTGCATTATATCCTTAACATGCATGCTATATATTCCCATCCAGAAGAAAAAGCTTAAAATTGTGAATTACTTGTGATAGTCCAATTTATCTAAAATAATTTTCATGGAGCTCCAGCATGACCTAAGTGGAGCACATATAACTTCCTTATGATTTGTTTTCCCTCTGACTTGGCAGATATAAGCATCACAGGGGAAGAGAAGTTGAGATATAGAATTGGGTAGGAGAGATCAAGTTGAAATCGAGGGAAAAGGAAAGTGAGCACCAGTCCAAATTGCCAGAAATAGGACAGTGATAGCTATAGTGAGAGGAAAGTTGGGAGAGAGACAAAGATGAAATGACAACAGAGAGTTCAGTATAATAGGGAGAGGGCAACAATTAAAAACCCATTCATTTTCCTGGCCTGATGAGTATTAGTAGTTAATCTGCAAACTGAGCATTGTTATAATTAAGTCATGTGTATATAGAACATAGAAAAATACAGCGCAGTACAGGCCCTTTGGCCCTCGATGTTGCACCAATCCAAGCCCACCTAACCTACACTAGCCCACTATCCTCCATATGCCTATCCAATACCCGTTTAAATGCCCATAAAGAGGGAGAGTCCACCACTGCTACTGGCAGGGCATTCCATGAACTCACGACTCGCTGAGTAAAGAATCTACCCCTAACATCTGTCCTATACCTACCACCCCTTAATTTAAAGCTATAATTAGCTGTCTAAAATAGTTTGTGAAATATTGGATGATTATTAAAACATATAGTAAATAAAACAATGTGAGAGGTAAACATCTATGCCAACATAAAATAATGGTTAGCTAATAACTAAAGCAGATTAGCTGGGGTTCCAGCAGTAAAATACTTGTTGGTTGACTGAAAAAAGGTCAAATTTACTAAATTTGCTGTGTGTGAGAAGATGACAATTAGATAAGGGTTCTACTTTATAATAGAAAATGAATTCAGAATTGTTAGTCATTTCAGGTCTAATAGTTCAGGTTAGCACTGCTGCCTCACAACGCCAGAGACGAGGGTTCATTTCCCACCTCAGGCAACTGACTGTGTGGAGATTACACATTCTCCCCGTGTCTGCGTGGGTTTCCTCCGGGTGCTCCGGTTTCCTCCCACAGTCCAAAAATGTGCAGGTTAGGTGAATTGGCCATTCTAAATTGCCCGTAGTGTTAGGGGCAAGGGGTAAATGTAGGGGAATGGGTCTGGGTGGATTGCGCTTCGGCGGGTCGGTGTGGACTTGTTGGGCCGAAGGGCCTGTTTCCACACTGTAAGTAATCTAATCTAATAAATAAAATTTCCTACATTTCTCAATGCTAGTTCACAGTGTACATGAGGCTGATAATGTTTACGTAATTACACCAACATCACTTCAGAATTATGGTTTGATAGCCATAGCTCATGACCAGTGTATACCGTCTTTAAAAAGTGCATGCTTAGTTATTGTGCATATTCAAGACAGAACCAATATATTTTTGGATAATAAAGGCGTTGGACATGGTGTAAGAAGGTGACTTGTGAAAGATGATTCTTCATGATATTGTTGAGAGACAGAATGTTGAATAGCCAAATTGCTTACTCTCGCACTCATTTGTTAATGTCTCTGATATTTACCTATACTCCTCAGCTTGACACGATTTTGCACCATAACATGATGCAAGGATTAGTTGTAAATGGCACTGTGAAGGCAATGGAATATCTTGGATCAACAGTTTATCACCCTGCAACACAGATATTTAAAGACTAAGAAGGAAGTAAAGTACGGACTGAGAAAAAGAGTGAATTAGAGTAAAATTAGATTTGCAAAGAGTAATGAGGAAAGGGATAGAAAGGTTGGATAAAGAAAGAGAGAGTAAAAAAAGAAGAGGTCACAAGGGACAGTCTGAATTTTTTGTGTGAGTTTAAGAAAACGAAAATGAAAATGCTCACAAAATGCAAACATAATCCTTATTCGACTGTAAAAGGATGCTTCCATTTCACAATGTTACCGGGTTTGAAATGCATTTTACAATACAGTCATGATGGATTGCTTGAGGAGTGTGGTTCTTGAGGTGGGACGATTTACTCTCAGACCTCATTTTGATTTTATAAAAGTAAATTCATTCAAAGTCAATGGCAATGACCTGAAGACCAGTGGGCAGAAATTAGATTTCAGACAACAGAAGGCTGCTGTGATGGCTGGAGAAAATACTTTTTCAGTATTCCTGGAAGTTGATAGATGGGCTGACGGGGAGTGGAGGAGATCAAGAGAGATTAGGAGCGGGTGCTGGGGAGGGACATAAGAAAGCCTACGAAAGTGGAGGCTTAAGGATGTTTGTGGGGTCAGGTGAAATACTACTGCTCCCCCTGCCCCAAAGGGAAGTGCCAATAAAATGTAATTTTAAAGTTTATTTAGGTCCTTCTACTGCTTAATGTGTGTTGCCGTGAAGTTCATGGATTCAAGACTATGTGAGAATTGTTCAAATCTTTGGTTTTTATTTGTATTGACCCAAAATTCATGACAACGCTGCCTGCCTCCAGCAAGTAGCTTCAGCATGCTTGAAATTAGTATGCCTGCTAACTCAGTGCGAACAGCTGGTTAACAAACTTACATCTTCTTCATCCCACTCCCACCAGGGCAGAGTTTAAATCAGAACTAACAAACATTAAATCTGGATCTGCACCTGAAGTGCTGGAAACTGCAAATCTACAGATTAGATACTGAAAATAAATATTTGGGTGGGTGGAAAGTATTTTTTTCATCTGGCACAGACATGAATGAACTCTCTCTGATCTTATTTTTCTTTGCTTCTGAACTATAAATGAAAATTATTTATTAATTAGTGTTCTTACTTTATTAACATTAGTTTTGTTTTCTATCTATGTAATATGCTTCTTTGAGCACATTAGAATTTCTATAAATAGAAATTTAGAACAAAAGAAACTTGATAGCATTAATTAGTGACCATATTTAACACCTGGGTTTTAATTTTGGTTTTTGCTGAACAGATTTCTAGCCAGTTGGCTATAGATTTTTTTCGCTCATAATTGGTCACAAGCAGGCAAAATTGAAAGTATAAATGCTTAATATGTGCTTGGGATGGCAGTCATAAACAAAAGACAGCAGCTGGAACAAAAGCATTCTCTGCAGAAATACATCGAAGCAGCCTAATCTGTCTCTCCACATCAAATCAATCCTCTTACCATCTTACTTCTCTAAAACCTAAAAGTACATAGCTGCCTGCTGTGCCTACACTTGCATCTGAGTAGAATTATATTTAACTAAAAATTCTTATTATTAGTGAGAAACTGCTTTACGTCGAATGGTTTTCACGATGGCTGTTCCTCAAAACCTTAACATTCTAAAGAATCCAGCTGCATTTCACATATCTCTTGCCCTGTTACAAATAGTCAGAGCATTGCTGTATGTTAACTGCTTGCGACATGTCAAAAGCAGCATATGATTTTGCCTGTCCTTGGATGCTGCCTGAATTGCTGTGCTCTTCCAGCACCACTAATCCAGAATGCGACATGTCTTGCATAGTGCAACATTCTATTCCTTCTTCGTGTGTTTTCTCTATCTGAGACTAAAGATGATGTTGAGCAATAAATGTTCTGTGTAGGATAATGGCTACTGTGTAATTTTTTTAAAAGAAATGCATTTCTTTGTCCAGACTACTGCAATAATTCATGTTTTGGTGAAGTACAAAATGCTGTAATAAAGAATAGACACAAAAATTCTGTAGACATACTCTTGCAGGTTATTTTACCTTTCAAAACAAAAGCTTGAAAGGCAGCATATGATTTTGTTTTGTGATTTATTATCCTTGGTCCAACATATCAGATCATTCTGAAATATATAGATGAACCTATAATTGGCTCTTTGGAACTCAGTGAATTATATCAAATAATACAGAATGAAAAACAATTTGTCAAGTACATTTAATTTTTAATTGGACTTTCATCTTCACAAGAGAAATGCACCGAGGAGATCAACTACCACTTTGGCACTTCCAACAAGGAATGTTCTTGCATTTCTGAGCAACTGAACATCCAACTGTTTCTGAGAATATTCCAGAATTTTGCACTTCAAAATCATTGTGCAAGTTAATTGAATCAGTCTTCCCAGAACAAAGTTAGGTCCCTCTTGTCACACATAGTTATAATGGTTTTATTTTTTAATATGAATTAGGTTTTTGTTTTCCTTCAAATCTAGAATTGTTCCCATGAATTAAAAGATAACAACTAAATGTTAAAAGAAACTTAGGATAATATGATTGGGCTGAGCCAATGCAGATTTCTGTTTCATTCTGCTAACACTCTGGCCTTTCTGTTTCATGCAATCCTGCAATGAAATTTAGTGCAGTAAACTACATTCTATTCACAGAAACAATCCTTCAAGTCACTGAGCCAATTTTGCATCCAACTCACTAAGTTTCCCTTATCCTATAAGCTATCATTTTTCTAACAGACTAACATATAGGATTTTGTCAAATGCCTTACTGAAGTTCATGTAGGCAGCATCTACTGCACAAGATGCACAAATCCTCTTGTTGCTTCTCCAAAAAGATCAATTACATTAGGAAGTCATGAGCTTCCTTTAAGAAAATCTTGATGGTCCCTGTCCCTGATTAGCTCGTACCCTTTTGGTTAACAGGAATCCTATCTTTCAATGCTTGAGTGAAAACTGACCAAATTCTAATTCTGTGTTCTGTCCTTTGTACCTTTCTTGAATAAGAATGCAGCATTCGAACAGGCAGTCATTGATCTTACCCCAGCCAAGAAGAGGACCAAAATATGATCAACACAGAAGGTGAGCCAGGGGTAAAAGAACTCTATCAATCACTTCACAAAGTAGTATAACGGTTCCAGGTATGGTGGAAGGATATCACCTTTGTTCAACAATCATGCAAACTGGGTTAAGGTGAGTTAGAGAGTTCCATACATCATGACCTCAGATGTTTAGGCTTTGGAGGGGGGAGCTTAGTGATAATGTAAATAAGTTAAAACAAATTGCTGGAATTTTATGAACAAATAAGTCCTGAAACCTGAAGTGGAGATGTAATAAATTGAAAACAAGTCAGTTCATGATGATTTATGTATGAAACTGTAATTCCTACATCATTAGATTTGCTATTAAGAGACAAAGGAAATAACAATAGAAACACTGCAGTAGAGAACTGAGTTCAGCAAAATGTATATTGAAATATACATAAATTGTGTACAAGACTAATTGAGAGTGATGGGGTGTTATTCTGAGATAACTCCAATTAAAAAGCTGAATAGCATGATAGATCAGACTGAAGGGTACAGTAAAGACTTTGAGCATCTAGAGAACCCATTGCAGTCAGAATTCATAAAGGAATATTATGTAGGCCTTATTCTTTGTATACACAGTCCATGGATATAGTGCTGGCATCAAAAACATGCTAGCAATGCTTTTCATTCCAAGCAGATTCACATTCAAGGCTGGTTTTGCATGTGCACACAATTTTTGATTGTGTAAATACCTTCTTCAAACCACTAACATATAAAAGTCATATAGTGTGTCAAATCACAAACCTTACACCGTGGTACATTGTAAACATAACCACACCTTTTAAAGTCTATCACTATATTCCCTCTTTCTTTCTAAATAGAAACATATTCCCTACAAATAGATGAAAGTAAACTACATATTAGAGATACATACGTATAGTAAAAAAGGAAGTAAGAGAACAGAAACAAGGTAACTGTTCTAGGAATCTGGAACAGGTCTGGAAGTATGATGCAAGTTCTCCACCCAAGACTTTGTCTTCAATCTTATCTGGTTTGCAAGTGCGTTTTTTATTACTATGGAATTACAGGGCATTATGATTTGATCTATATTTTGATACAATATAACACCAGCAGAAGTAATAAATTTAGTTGTGCTCGAATATGGCGATTTGTGCATTACTCTACGTATCAATCACAGAGGTTCTGTATCGTGACCTAATGTCGTACTGCTAATTTAGAAAGGTTGCTTTCAGAATGACTATCAAAAGCCTCTTTCACCATTAGCATTGATCTAAACGTGCATCCCTGAATTCATGGAAGAGGAGACAATGAAAACCAGGAAGATTTGTATAGATCTGATATCCGCACCTAATCTCTACTGGGGATGGAATCATAGAGTTCAATGGTGTACATGAGTGGAGGCAGAAATGTGGATCCTTTAATTAATCTGCAGGCATTTGGAAAAATAAATTTGGCTATGTGAATCATATATTCATCAAAATGATTGGAACATACGTAAGCAAAAATGTGGTACATCACATCCAATGATTTTCAGATCAGCTTTGAATGAAGTATCCGCTCTATACCGCTCTATACCCCGTGGAGATCTATGAGGCCTCCCTGGTATGCCTCTAATGTCACGAATACAATCACTGCTCAATTATATAATCTTCTGGTTCAGCCTCTGTGAAGTTACAATTGTGAACTTTAGATCAACTTTGACCGACAAACTGAATGACAAATTCCAATTTGGATGAGAAGTCATGTTAAGCTTGAAATATTAACTCTGTTTTTGACCTTTAGATATTATCAGAATGGCTGAGTATTTCTGGAGCTTTCTATTTTTGTGTATTGCCTGTAGACAATCAGTTGCAGGAGAACAAAGGTTTACAGCTCTGGGTACGATAATTGAGATTGACTCAATTCTTATCCTCTAATATGAACCACATGTTTGACAGATTCTTAACTGATGCTCTTCGGTGTCACCAAAGTAATATAAGCTCTCGATGTCGATGGCAGTAAGTATATTAGTTTCCAATTAGTCTGGTTGTGCTACAATTGTCGACAAAACAAAGCTGAAATCATTGCTTGAAAATCCTAATAGTTCCACTGTTTTCCAAATAATAGTCGAGGACTGCATGAACATTCTTGCAATGACTCACTGCCGTTAACTTTATTCAAGATTAAAATGAATCTCCTGCTGTGCAGGTAGAACAGAAATCATGCAGCAATAACTATGACCTGAATATTGGAAGGCTTCAAAATCCTCTGGGGAAATATTACTGATGTTGCAAATTTGTTGCAGATCCAAGCAGGTGTAAGATGTTACTGTGTTGAAGCAATCTCAAATTGTCTATTGAAGAAGGTAGTAATGGTGCTGTTTATCTTCACAAGCACACATTTACAGATTCCCTCTGAAAGCTGCTCTTAAAACTTGCCTTTTTCTCTGTTCAACTGATCAATTGCAGCATAACTATCAGATTGGGACACTACTAATGCTATGACTTTTTAATTTTTGCCATTAATCTGCTAGCCCAGAGTCAGTGTCTGATCCTCTTAACACTCTTGAAAGATGAAAATTTGTTTAGATATCGCAGAATGCCTCTGTGTTCTTTTTTTCCAGGAGGCTCAGATCTTCCCTTTTTTGTTCCTGATATAAGAAATCTGTTCACAGAATCTGTGTGGGTGTTGAGTCCAGCTGTACCTTGTAACATCCAACTTAGCAACCCAAGAGTGCTTTAGCTCATCCAGCTCCCTACATTGCTGCTATAATGTGAAATAATGGAAACAATATTCAGGGCTTTGATGTTCCTGTAGATTTGGCAATGGCTGTAACCAGCACCTTGTTGAAGATGTGGAAGAGTATTTAAAATGTTGAGATGTCGATATTCCTATGACATGCCACTGTGATGCATTCCTTTAACCTCTATATGGAGCATTTATTTAAGGCGGTTTGTGTATGTACACACTGTTCTCCAATTTCCAGGTACCTTGTTTAGACTGCCCACCTATACAAGTCAAATGTTGGGTTACCTTATATCTGCAGTCCACAAAAAACCTGCACACACCTCT
This sequence comes from Chiloscyllium plagiosum, assembly GCF_037043375.1. Classification (NCBI taxonomy): domain Eukaryota; kingdom Metazoa; phylum Chordata; class Chondrichthyes; order Orectolobiformes; family Hemiscylliidae; genus Chiloscyllium; species Chiloscyllium plagiosum. The sequence goes on from NW_028270144.1 coordinate 39,998,858, forward strand.
TATTATGTTGGCTATAACGAGCAACACACATTGCAGGAATAAGGGAATGTGGTATTGACAATGTTATCAGGTAGTTAGACATTACATGTATTCCTGATGAAGGGCTTTTGCCCGAAACGTCGATTTTACTGCTCCTCGGATGCTGCCTGAACTGCTGTGCTTTTCCAGCACCACTCTAATCTAAACCCATTACATAAGATATGTCAACTTCAAAATGTAAGGTGCACCTGGTTAGCAATGAGAGTGGCTGATGCAACCATAGGGTATCTATGACTTAAACTCATAACAGTGATATTTACTTCTGGCAAGTAAGCCAGTATTGATGCAATTATCTTGGAGATAGTCCACATTGTAAATGAAGATTTTGATGGTATTTTAACCAAATATCCCTATTTCTTTGTGAACATTTTTCAGTAAAACTTCTGTTTGATACCTTTAGTTTTTTAAATGTATAGATAAAGGAATATGTCTTAAGAGATGATGACGAATAAAATACCAAGCCAAGCAATAATTCAGTATTGTGACATTCCAACTTTTCATGTTAGCTTGAATGTTTATTGCTAGATGTGGAAACTAAATTAACCAGTCAAATAAACTGCACTCTACGCCATAATTCTATCCTTAGTTCGATATAATCAAGAGTTAAAAAAAGATATTAATCACAGAATCTTGTTTGCAATTCCCTGTTGTGAACTCTAGAACAAACAACAGATTTTTATGTTGTCATTCTTTTAAAAACACATGTTCAAAGATTCAATGATCCATCAAACCACTGGGCAATTTGCAGAGCCTCAGCAACCACAGGATAAGCTCGAATGTGATGCAACTGATGTCTTGACAACAAGGGAAAATTCAATCTTTTAAATGCTGAAACAAAAATAGCCCTGCATGTTCATGTCCTTAGAGTATCACAAAGTGAGGCACAGAACATGCACAGTAGCTATTAGCAAAAGCAATAAAGCCATTTTAAATCAACATCCAGAAACTGAGATGGCCTCTCACAGCAGTACTGTAATCATGCAAGTGATAATACAAATCAAAATCATGAAGTAATTTGTATAGAGAGAGATAACTAAACACAATTTTCAGTACTTTACTTTTTGAGAGAAGGTGAGGATAGGAGCAGAGATTATTCCTGGGCAGCAGCCTCAAATGGATGATAATAAATGAACAGACAGCTTTATACCCCTTGGGGAAAGAAGTGCTGTTGGTTCATTATTTTGGTTCAATTTCATCAGTCACCTTCCACTTCACCTGTTTTATCATGTGTACCATGTCTAACAGTGATTAGTCTTCCAAATATTGCTTTGTGCATGCAAACTATTTTCTCTAGAACTCTTTATTTACAGTTTAGTGGTTACATATTGTCTCAAAGGAAATTTCTTGTTCCTTTCCAGTTGTCCGTACATTATCTTGTAACATGATTAAATTGTTATTGTTATACATCCTGATGGTGCCTCATTCCTCAATACCACAATCTATTCACAACAGTCACAAAAGTGTATACAATGTATGGCATGCACAGCAGCAACTCACCAAGGCTGATTTGACAGTACCTTCCAAAACTGCAACCTCTGCCACCTAAATGGACAAGGGCAAAGGATACATGGGAACAACATCACCAGGTGAGTTCTCCTTGAGCCACACACTCTCCTGACTTGGGAAACATTACTGTTCCTTTACTGTTACTTGTTGTGTAAGTGCTTTGGAACCCTTAAACAACCTTTCTATGAGGTCCTGAAATTGTACCTGACTGGATACAATAGTATAATATGAGTGGCCTTAAAGGAAAAACAGAGATATAAATGGAAAATAATGCAGAACTCCAGCTGTGTGAATATTAGAAACACATGCAGAGAAGCATATGGACTGATTAGCATTTGATCAGCCACTGTGCTATGGGCCTGTACCCCCCGAATGTCACTTGTACCTGATGATGCAATATTTCTGTTACCCTCTATAAGAATTAGATATGGGTTACATAGTACTAGAACTTAACAGATGCTTATTACAGTTCCTGTAATAGAAATTTCTAACTCAACGTGTTCAGAGATGTAATGTCACACATCTAAACAGGTGGGACTTTAACCTGGACTTCCCAGGCCTGTGGCAGTGATGCTATTATCATGCTACAAAAGTCCAGAAGTGTATTTGGAAACAATCACCATTCAAAGTCTGAATTACAGTAAACATTTTTAAGCAACCTGCTCAAATGTGTTGGTGCTCTTGAGTAGGGGAGACAAGATTGTCACGCACAAGAGCTTACAGCTCCTGTTATAAATATTTTTACCATCACAGACACTTACATGGCTAATACTGAACTATTTGGTTGTAAACAGCAGAGTATTTCTATCAGCATGTCATGCTTCAAATGGTCCCAGTTAAGATGGAAAGTAAGACTGGATCTCTTGGCTAGGACACGAGCTAGGAGACATAACATAACAGCAGTAGGCAGTAGATTTGTTGGAATTGTCTTTCTATAAAGTAAAAGTAAAACTCAAGTCCATATATTTTGCATATATTTATAGTATTTTTATTATACATTAACATTCTTATAAAGAAGTTCAAGCCCAAAGACAGTTCTGAACCTCATCTTCTTTTTACCAGTCTATCTTGAATTCAGACTTATAAACATTGGCATACAGGCTGCTGTCTCAAAATTCCAGAACTCTTACCCTCAGGAAGAGCATCAGTTCAGGAATGTGCTTCGCCACCAACTTCCCCAGAGACATGAGCCATGGGCAATAAATGCTGGCCCTGCCACAGCTGCCCACTCTATTTGAAAGAATGAAAAAAAACCCTGTTTATTTCATGGATCTAGGCTCCCTTAAATATATTTTAAACATTTCACTATGAGACTTGAAAAATCATCCAAAGGTAGATATGCAAACTTTTGTAACTTTGAACTTGCACAAAGTCTGCAGAGGATGTATTTCACTTATTTCATTTGTAAATAATTTCACTTGGCTATTTTTGTTTATAGCAATGTGATTATGTTAAGGTATTATAAGATGGACCATAGAATAATAAGGAATCAAATTAGAACAATCATATTTGCAATAAACTCCTAAAAAAATTTTTATAAGTTACTGCATGAGTTTAAATTTAATTAAATTAATTAAACATTTGTATTTTGTAAGGAGTATAATTTGATGCCTTGCCATCCAAAACCACCATCAATTGTTGACATTGTTGATTGAAGACATCTTTGCAATTTGAATATTCTAATGTCTATATATTTATTAAAGATTTTATTGGGCACTCAATAAACTTCTAAATATCTAATACAGACAGCAGGGAGCCTCTCTAATTATGAAACAGGAGTGGACTAATTTTGGCCAAAGCTAATTAATAGTCATCAAGGGTCAATGACTAAACTGAACAGAAACAGACAATAAGTACATTTCATCTGTGAAATAAAATTGGGAATTCAGAACAAATGTCTTCACCTTATGAATGGTGAGAATTTGGAACCAGCTGCACATTAAATGAAATACAGAGGAACCTCAATTATCCGGCATTCAATTATCCGAATATCGGATTATCCAGCAAGATCACAAGGTCCCGATGCTTGGCTAAATTATGTTATCTGGCATTCGATTATCCAAAGTTTGATTAACCAAATGAAATACTCCCCCCACTGTGTCCTTCAGATATTCGAGGTTCTTCTGTACTATGGATGCATTTTTAAGGGAGCCAGACAAGTATTTGAATAGAGAATCCTGATGAGAGAATTAGATGGGAACCATGGACTAGTAGGATTGAAGGGCCTATTGTCCTACATAATATGATGTAATGAGGAACAAAGCACATGTTTGGAACATCCTTATTATTTGTTAACCCTGAAGCTCTATTCAGTAAAAGGAACCTTATGAGTGTCTTGATGTGCATCCTTAAGGAGAATATGCTATGCTTCCACTGAAAGGATGAGATATAAAATAAATCTAATTCAAATGTACAAGACCTGTAGGTGTGAAGAGTTTACATGCTCAAGGGAAAAGCCTACATCATCAGTAAGTGATAGAAAACAGTAATCAGTCTCAAAGGTGGCCTTACAGGAAGAGGTAAAGCTGCAAATGACCAACTGAAGTCTGGGTCTCCCAACTCCTGCTCTGAGTGGAGGCTTCCCTCCATTCCCACTTTCAGTGCAGCTTTACCCTCCTTCTGGTGCATTCATTCCTCCTCCTGATCCAGACCTGTCCCCAAATCTGGCAAAGGACTCTCCCACTCCAGTGCAGAATTCCTTGCTTATGGTGCCGGTCTATTCCCCCTGCCCCATTCCTGGTGCAAGTCTCCATCTCCCCACAATACGCCTAATGCAGGATGACCGTGACCCCATTCCAGTTGTATGCTTCCTACATGCCTGGTGCAGTTCACCTCTTATCCCTGGCTTAGACTAATCCCCTCCTCCCGGTGGAGGTCCCAGGGCAGGCTAAACTCATTCTCACTATTGCAACCTCCTCTTTCTCAGTGCAGGACCACCAGCCCTCCTTCCTGTGCAGTCCAGGATCACTTCATCAGTGATACAAGTGTTGTCCTAATGACACTACACAGGGAGTTTGGTCAAACAACACTAAAGAAGCTTGACACCATCCGACCTGCTTGATTGCCATCACATTCACAAGCATCAACTCTCTCTATCCTACCATCGGCACTGAGTATCAGCAGTGTGTACTATCTACAAATTACTCTGTAAAAGTTCATTAAAGATCCTGAGACAGCACCTTCCAAACCCACAACCATCCAGAAGGACAAGGGCCATAAAGACATGGAAATACCATCATGTAAGCTCAGGGACTGCAATAGTTGAAGAAGGCAGCTCACCACAACATTCTCAAAGGCAATTAATGTCAGACAATATCTGCTGGCTAGCCAATGATACCTACATCCCATGTGTGAATTTTTTATTTAAAATTGAAGTGATGTTATCATCTCATGTGTTGATGCTTCTTACAGCGTGTCCTGTTGTGACCAGCTGACATCATTGGCTGCATCTGTGCATGTGCAGTTCACCATTTTCATGGGGGGGTGGGGGGGGGGCGCGGTTTCCTCCTTTCAGTCACCACCTCTTTATAATGTTCCCTATCAGACACATGCTTTAGATTGTCCTCTCCTGACTCCTTGCTCTCAATGTTCTCTCTCTAATGGGCTTTTTCCCTTAACGTTTCAAATAAATTAGGTCAGGCAGTTCTTCTGAAATAATTATCTAATCCAGCATGTGTTAGAGAACAGGGTCTCCTGGAGTGATAATGAAAGGTTATCATACTGTGTCGTAAGGCAAGTGTATAACATTGAAGGCTATCAGTTTGAATTTTCTTCAGGTTCATCAAAGTAGGATTTTAACCTGGGAAACCCAGGGATTAAAATATTTTAAGACAATTTGTAGGAAACCTGACCAAAGTCAGAAGCAATTTTTTTTTCTCTGAGAAAGGAGTTTAAAGAAGTTCAGGAAAGGCACGGTTACCTCAGCACAAAAGTTTAGTTTGTGCAACTTCTAACCCAGTAGAGTGTGGTTTGAATATGCAGGTTATTAAAAGCTGAGAGAGTACTAATTCTCAGTTTTGTGGCTATAAATGTAAGAAAACTTTGCAATTCATTTGGAGTAATAAGAAGAATCAGTTAAGTCAAATTAAAGCTTTGATATAAAGGAGTAATTTGTGACTCTGCAATGGATAATGTCAGGAAACAGGACTTTACTTTGCTGTGTCTTAAGGTCTTTCAAAATGTATTCTATTTCTACATAACTTGATTAGATTTATTTCTCTTTTTGTTTTGTGTGATAAACTTCTGTTCTGTTGTTAAAGGCATTCTGCACCCTCATGCAACTATGCTTCAGTAATAGATCACCACATTAACTCAAATGAAAAAGGTCTTTCAAGGCACATTTCATTCCGGAATCTGACTTTCTCAGGATTACCATCAGCTGAGATCATATAGGCACGATTAGCTATTATTTCCATGTTAGGGTAGATTTTCTAAGTACATTTTCCTTAGTACTTCAAATGAGTTGCAAAGTCTTCTTACATTAATCGCTACAAAACTGAGACTTTGTACTTTCTCAGCTTTTAATAATCTGCATATTTAAACCACACTCTACTGGTTTAGAAGTTGCACAAACCATGAAACAACTCATTGTTTGGGAAGATCGGGAAAGGGATCCCAATTATATAATCATCACTGACTCACAATCGGCAAACAGGTAAGAAAGGATGCAAAATTGATTATTTTGCAGGTTTATAATTCTTGGCATTGTCGATGCAGTTAGTTTACAAAGAATGATTTTCCAATTTCATGCTGTCAGTACCACATGCTAAGGACAGAGATCAGATGTCAAGCTAAAGCTATCTGAGTTATTGATTTATGTCCTCCCTGTAGAATGGCAATGGGAATTAAGATCAATTCTATTTTTCTTTCACTGCCTTAACTTCTTTCCAGGAGCATATTTTATTCATTAAAACATGAAATTTGACTTTGCATGGTTACACTATGAAGAGAAATTGAATGCTGGTTGTACCTGTTGCTATCGCTAATCCATTATATTACAGCCAGAAAAAATAGCTAGTCAAATGGAGTTCATATCAGGCCAAGATATTTAAATGTTACTGATAACAGAAGGAGGATCAGTCAAACACTAAAGGGAAATCACACATTTGTCCTTTGAAAAATTCCCAGGATACAGCAGTAGTCTATGGAGCAGTGAATTCTTTGAGCTACCAGATTGTCAGAGCAAACATCAAGTATCTCCCATTTCCTTAATTTATTTGAAAAGGCTTACAGCTTTAATCATTGGATATGTTTCATCTTATTCTTCTGCCTTTTTTTGAAAGTAGGAATCATTGTTTCAATTCAGTTAAACAAGTGACATTAGCCTTAAAAGAAAAGGAAGTTGTGCTTTTCATCGTGAGACTGTGACATGGGAAGATTGCACTCATAGGTAGGTGTCTTTCATAGCAAACATGGGTCTCATTTTCTTGCAGATGAAAGAGGTACTTAATACTTAAAAGCTTTGCAAGGAGGTGTATGTTATTCCAGGGATTTGGAGGTCAGACTGGGTGTTGTTCAGGAATTGGTAAAAATCATTTTAAAAAGCCAGTTAAATCAGGTTAAAGGGGAAAATCAACCACAGAGTGGAGGGCCGAGATCGTCCAATATATGAAAATAAGAGCATATAAAATAGGAACTACTCTTCTCCATCCTCTACGTCATCCATATTGATAGTTAATAGGTTAGGCCATAGGACTGATCCTGGCACTCGTCCCTAGTTACGGACACAATTCATCATTGACAATGGAAAATTCTATTGGCTCCTATGCATACGTAGGACGTTGACTAACATATTACAAATAAGCTTGCGCCTGAATAGCTGAGTGCCTCTGCTAGTTTGATGAAGATCATGAAGAAAATTGTGGTTGATGATTCGCAATAGACAATGACATCAAAGTACAGCATGATTTCCAAGGAACTGCCATTTTGATCCCAATGGGCAAAGACCTTTCAAAGCGTTTCCCAAATATTCATTCTACCATGACTAACTTTGCATTTTTTTAATCCTTATAAAATGAGAACACATCAATGCTGTGGAAAAATTTAGAAGCTATTCACTGTTTGCCTTTACAACAGGGGTGGCATGGTGGCTCAGGGATGGCACAATGACTCAGGGGTGGCATGGTGGCTCAGGGATGGCACAATGACTCAGGGGTGGAATGGTGGCTCAGGGATGGCACAGTGACTCAGGGGTGGAATGGTGGCTCAGTGGTTAGCACTGCTGCCTCATAACACCAGGATCTCAGGTTCGATTCCAGCCTCGGGCGACTGTCTGTGTGGAGCTTTGCACATTCTCCCCGTGTCTGTGTGGATTTCCTCTGGGTGCTCTGGTTTCCTCCCACAGTCCAAAGATGTGCAGGTTAGGTGAATTAGTTGTGCTAAATTGCCCATAGTGTCAGGTGCATTAGTCAGAGGGAAATGGGTCTGGGTGGGTTACTCTTTGGAGGGTCGGTGTGGACTGGTTGGGCTGAAGGGCCTATTTCCACACTGTAGGAAATCTAATCTAATCCTCGAAATATCATGCATATAGTATACACGTTATGTCACTTCTTCCATTTGTAATTCTATAGATGGAATCTTATAGGGAAGTGAACAATGTGGCTGTGGTAGAATTTGGGATGAATTGACTGGGAAGGCTGATGAAGCCTATCTCTTTAAATCTTTTTTGCTTCTCTGAGTGATGAGGCAAGTTTCTTGATATGCAGTCAATTAAGGAGATTATAGTTTGTTAAATACCTTGTCAAATCGTCCAAATCACCTCATTAATATTCATCTTCCTATCTTACCAAATATGGAGAAAATGAGGACTGCAGATGCTGGAGATCAGAGTCAAAAAGTCTGATGCTTGAAAAGTACAGCAGGTCAGGTAACACCAGAGTAGCAGGAGAGTCAACGTTTTGGGCATAAGCCATTCAGCAGGCATGGGGAGGGGGAAGGGGGCTGAGAAATAAATAGGGGTGGGGGAAAAGTAATTGTGACCTGATTTACCTATCCATCTTCCTTCCCACCTGTGCACTCCACCCTCTCCACTGACCTATCACAATCACCTCCTATCTGCATCCATCTATCGCCATCTCATCTACCTTTCCCCCAGCTATATCTCCATCCCCTATTTGTGTCTCAGCCACCTTCCCTTTCCACATTGCTGATGAAGGGCGAATGCCCAACATGTTAACTCTCCTGCTCCTCGGATGCTGCGTGACCTATTATGCTTTTTCGAATGCCACTTTTCGACATGTATCCTACCAAATGTACCAAGCAAGGTTGATGTTGAGAAACCTCAACATGGAAGTCGGAATGGGCACCTATTTGCATCAGCATGCTACCGCTTATAAAGCATTTCCATGTTTATCAACACCAAACAGTATTCCAGGGTACAATTTGTGGATAACAGCTGCCCAAAGATCTTATTAAGGCCTCCACTCCAGAATGCCATCTCTCTCATCCAATTAAGAAGCACAGACCTGCATTCCAGGGTGCACTGACAACTATCATTGCAGCAGCAGATACACATTGAATGCAGGGACAGGCATCCAGCTCACATATTGGACCAATTGTACTTCAGGGCTGCTTTCTTAGTGCTCATTCTCTTAACACCTACCTGCATGCTTGCTGCATCTGTGCCTTATCTTGCCATGCCATGATATGCCAGATAGCATTTTGCTTCTTCAGCTAAAGACAAAGGTTATTTGCACTTGCAAATTGATGTGTCCTTTACTACAGTCACACAGGCAGGCTGCTTGTCAAGTAGGAATCTGCTATAGGGGTAGAGTGTGGAGTGGTGAGTTGGCAGCATCTTGATGTAAGCGGCATGGGTACTTCAGTTTAACACCCAGAGTGTGTGCCAGCTGCCTGTGCCGCAAACATACTGCACGTATAATCAGATGGCCATGTCAGAAACTGGTGGGAACTAGTCCTCCATCCGGTCAAGGGAGGGGTACCACTGCAAGTCAGGCACCGGCAATCAGAGACACAGTCTTTACACATTCCAGGGGCATGGCCATGGTCAGTCATCAGCTTGGGATGTTCACTCTCAGGACATCTGTCTGACTGCAGTCTGTGGAGTTAGCAATGATCAATTCAGTAAGATTACAGCCTGTAGTCATGGGAGTTGCATATCATCATTCAGGGATCTACAAAGAGAATGATCGAGCTCTGCTCAGTCATGTCTGGAGGAGGGTCATCAAACTGACTCAAATATCTGAGGTAAATATAGTCTGGGAGTCTGTCCATCAACCATGAAGAAGTGTGCATAGGAACTGCTTCGGTAGAATAGAGATAATTGTCAAAAGAGGTATGGGAGTTAAAGCTTTTTGTGGGAGGCAGAAGCATTTGTGGAGGTGGGAATGATGGAGGGAGACTCAATGGAGGTGTGTGGGGATTTGCAGAACAGCATCAAAGTGATTTGTAAGCTATGGGGGGAGGGAGTGGTGGGGGAGAGGGAGTGGGGGTTGCTGATATTAGCAGTGACCACTACCATAATCACAAAGGAGCAGTCACAGTAGTGTGACTTCATGGGAACATGGGGAGTCTGGGCACATGTGATGGACCACACCAGGCCCATTGCTGACAGATCTTTCAGTGAGCTGAATTTAGAGTCAGCATTTGCTATTCACTAGATGTGTGATGCAAATGGCTGGGTCAACTGTCAGGTCAGGTACAATCTGTGTTAGTTTGACAGGGCAAAGCACGGGATCCATGCCAGGTGGACATTAGGACTTTGAAGAGGCAAATACATGAATCATGGGTTTTCAGAATCCAGCTACATTTCACTTACTGACATTTCCTAATATATTTCTTCACATGCAGAGAAAATACGCAACTGTGTCAAATGTTTGCCAAGGCTATTGCATCATGCCATTGCTGTTAACTAAACTAACATTGTCAATGATGAAGAAGTTAATGGCAATACTTAAAAGGACGTGAATGCTGGACAAAAGGTCGTCATCGTTTGTAGAAGTAACATGGGTGCTGTGGGGTGAGGGGTAGGTACGTCACTGCAACATAAGTCATTTACATACAGTGATGGACTTCAATGAATGCCATGGAAAGCAGAATGATTGATAAGGGTCGGGAACTGGAAGACTTGGCATGCAGGCAGGCACTCCTTATTGGATGTCATGTGTTTGTTATTCAACCAGTGAAGCACCTTTACCAGGTTGGTGCACATGCTGCAACCTTGGCTGAGGTGGAACAGACAACAGTACTGCTGAAGGTCCTGTACCAGCACTTGGGGCAGTCTGGGGACACTCCTATTAGAATTCAGAGAGAGTGTGTAGCGTTATCCTAATATGCTGTTGTCTGCACAATTGGAGGAAGATTTCCTTGTGGACAGCTCAGCCCGGCTTCATAGGGCACTACAAGGCAGATAGGCCCTGATTACACTTGGTGCTAACTCGGTCCAGTAGACCATCATGAACTGTTATGGTCATAATGCATTTAGTTTGCATTGATTATGTGAACTGTATTCATTTTCTTTGTGTTTCCTTTTGCTGACTCTCATTGACAGTTCATTGTTAGACTTGTATGAATGCTTCCTGAAGAAGGGCTTATGCCCGAAACGTCTGTTCTCCTGCTCCTTGGATGCTGCCTGACCTGTTGCGCTTTTCCAGCAACACATTTTTCAGCTCTGATCTCCAGCATCTGTAGTCCTTACTTTCTCCTTGTATGAATGCTTGGCTGTATGTGAAGTCCCCTTTGGATAATGACAAGGTCTGAATGGCCATTGGGCATTTGGGAGAATAAAGGAACAGTGACTCAAAGAGGATGATAGGCAAGATGTTTTAAGGTGATCAAACAGTGACTTGGCTAAGAAATTGGGCTTGAATGTACAAGGGATTGTCAATCATGCTGGCACTTTGCCTTGGGCAGTGTGACTTTGGTGGGCTGTTGCACCACAAAACATCAGAAGCCCTGGAGGAGTACAGAACATCCAAGAGGGGACTTAAAAGGGAAATTAGGAGAGCTAAAAGGAGACATGAAAGGTTGCTGGCAGGTAAATTGAAGGAAAATTCTGAATTGGTTTACAGATACAGTAAGTGTAAAGTGATAACGAGGGAACAAATAGGACCCATTAAGGACCATAAAGTAATTTGTTGTGGTGCCAGAGGATGCAGGTAGGAATCTCAATGAATATTTTGGGTTGGTGTTTACTTGTGAGAGAGATGACATCAGTGTAGAAATCAGGGGTAAATCTGAAATACTATTAAGAAGTTAACAGTTAGAGAGAAGGTTCTGACTGGTTTAGTGAGCTTAAAAGTAGCTACATCTCCAGGGCCAGAGGAAATGCATCTGAGGTTTTTGAATGAGCCTAAAGAAGAAATAGAAAGAGCACTTGCAAAAATTTAAAATTCTTCTCTGGTCACAGGAGAGGTGCTGGATGACTGGAGGACAGCCAATGTGTTCAAGATGGGAGCAGAGTGATAAACCAGGAAACCAGAATCTGGACAGTCTAACATTGTTGGCAAGGAAGCTATTGGATGCAATTCTGAGGGACAGTATTAATCTGCATTTGGCGAGGCAGGGATAAGTCAAGACGGTCAGCATGGTTTTGTCAGGTGGACCTCATGTCTGACCAATTTGACTTAAATTTCAAAGAGGTGACCAGGGCAATGCTTTTCTTGCAGTCTGCTTAGATTCCAGTAAGGCTTTAATAAGTTCCCGCATGGCAGATTGTAAGCAAAGAGACCATAAGATCCAAGAAAATTTGGCAAGTTGGATTCACAATTGACTGAGTGGCAGGAAACAGAGGGTGATAGTTGAGGGTGGTTTTTCAGCTGGAATTCTGTGTCCAATTGGGTTTCACAGGGGTCAGAGTTGTGGCCATTGGTGTTTTATATAAATGATTTAGATTTGAACATAGGCAGGTTGATTAGTAAGTTCTAAGATGATACAGAACTTGTTTAGGTGGCAAATAGCGAGGAGGATAGTCTTAGATTACAAAAGGAAATAGATGGGTTGACCAGATTGGCTGTGAAATGGAATTCAATCCAGATAATTGTGAAGTGATGCACTTGATCAGGACAGCAAGGCAAGAGAATACATGATAAATTATAATTACCAAGAGTCATAATAACCTTGCTTTACATGTCCACTAGTTCCTTAACATACCAGGACAGCTGGATAAAATGATTAATAAGGAAGATGATATACTTGCTAATATTAGTCAAGGCATAGAAGCAATGCTGGTTAGGCTGCAGCTAGAGTGTTGATTGCAATTCTGAAATGGGCATTATGGGACTAATGTGGAGAGGGTGCAGAGGAGTTTCTAGGGGAATTCTAGTAGGGGAATAAGGAGTTATAGGGAAAGGGCAGGAAAGTGTGTGTGAAGAGTGATGGATCAGTCATAAGTTCATTTAATGGCATAGCAAGTTGAAATGGCTGCATGGCCTACTTCTGTTCCCATTTCTTATGGTCTTACTAGGATGTGGCATGGGCTGGAGGGTTTCAATTATGAAGGGAGATTGGACAGACATAGATTGTTTTCCTTACAGCAAAGAAGATTGAGGTGGAACATGTTTGAGATGTATAAAATTGTGTTGGGCAGAGATAGGGGAGACAGGAAAAACATTTCCCCTTGATGGAAGGACCAACATCCAGAGGGCACAGATTTAAGGTAAGGGGCAGAAGGTTTACGTGAGATGTGAGGAAAGATCTTTTTCACTCTGACTATGGTGGGAAGCTGGAACTCCCTGGCTGTAAAGTGGTTGAGGCAGAAATCCTCATTACATTTAAACAATATTGAGATGCGTACCTGCAATACCAAGGTATACAAAGCTAAAGGCCAAGTGTGGTAAAACGGGATTAGCTATAGAGTTATAGAGATGTACAGCATGGAAACAGACCCTTCGGTCCAACCCGTCCATGCCAATCAGATACCCCAACCCAATCAAGTCCCATCTGCAAGCACCTGGTCCATATCCCTCCAAACCCTTCCTATTCATATACCCATCCAAATGCCTTTTAAATGTTGCAATTGTACCAGCCTCCACCACTTCCTCTGGGAGCTCATTCCATACACACACCATTCTCTGTGTGGAAAAGTTGCCCTGTAGTTCTCTTTTATATCTTTCCCCTCTCACCCGAAACCTCTGCCCTCTAGTTCTGGACTCCTCGACCCCAGGGAAAATACTTTGTTTATTTATCCTATCCATGCCCCTCATAATTTTGTAAACCTCTATAAGGTCACCCCTCAGCCTCTGACATTCCAGGGAAAACAGCCCCAGCCTGTTCAGCCTCTCTCTATAGCTCAAATCCTCCAAGCCTGGCAACATTCTTGTTAATCTTTTCTGAACCCTTTCAAGTTTCACAATGTCTTTCCGATAGGAAGAAGACTAAAATTGCACACAATATTCCAACAGTGGCCTAACCAATGTCCTATACAGCCGCAACATGATCTTCCATCTCCTGTACTCAATACCCTGACCAATAAAGGAAACCATACCAAACGTCTTCTTCACTATCCTATCTACCTGCGACTCCACTTTCAATGAGTTATGAACTGGCACTCCAAGGTCTTTTTGTTCAGTAAAACTCCCTAGCACCTTACCATTAAGTGTATAAATCCTGCTAAGATTTGCTTTCCCAAAATGCAGCACCTCACATTTATCTGAATTAAACTCCATCTGCCACTTCTCAGCCCATTGGCCCATCTGGCCAAGATCCTGTTGTAATCTGAGGTAATCCTCTTCGCTGTCCACTACACCTCCAATTTTGGTGTCATCTGCAAACTTACTAACTGTACCTCTTATGCTTGCATCCAAATCATTTTTTAAATGACAAAAAGTAGAGGACCCAACACCAATCCTTGTGGCATTCCACTGGTCACAGGCCTCCAGTCTGAAAAACAATCCTCCAACACCACTCTCTGTCTTCTGCCTTTGAGCCAGTTCTGTATCCAAATGGCTAGTTCTCCCTGTATTCTGTGAGATCTAACCTTGCTAATTAGTCTCTCATGGGGAACCGTGTCGAAAGCCTTACTGAAGTCCACATAGATCACATCTATTGCTCTGCCCCCATCAATTCTCTTTGTTATTTCCTCAGAAAACTCAATCAAGTTTGTGAGACATGATTTCCTATGCACAAAGCCATGTTGACTATCCCTAATCAGTCGAGCTTCCCACAAAGCTCTAGGGTACACCTGATCAGGTCCTGGGGATTTATCCATCTTTAACCATTTCAAGACATCCAGCACTTCCTCCTCTGTAGTATGGACATTTTGCAAGATGTCACCATCTATTTCCCTACGGTCTATATCTTCCATATCCTTTTCCACAGTAAATACTGAGGCAAAATGCTCATTTAGTATCTCCCCCATTTTCTGTGGCTCCGCACAAAGGCTGCCTTGCTAACCTTTGAGGGGCCCTATTCTCTCCCTAGTTATCCTTTTGTCCTTTATGTATTTGTAAAAACTCTTTGGATTTTCCTTAATTCTATTTGCCATAACTATCTCATGTTCCCTTTTTGCCCTCCTGATTTCCCTCTTAAGTATACTCCTACTTCCTTTATACTCTTCTAAGGATTCACTCAATCCACCCTGTCTATACGTTACATATGCTTCCTTCTTTTTCTGAACCAAACCCTCAATTTCTTTAGTCATCCAGAATCCCCTATACCTATTAGCCTTTCCTTTCACCATAATAAGAATATACATTCTCTGGATTCTCGTTATCTCATTTCTGAAGTCTTCCCATTTTCCAGCCGTCCTTGACCTGCGAACATCTGCCCCCAATCAGTTTTTGAAAGTTCTTGCCTAATACCACCAAAATTGGCCTTTCTCCAATTTAGAACTTCAACTTTGAGATCTGGTCTATCCTTTTCCATCACTATTTTAAATCTAATAGAATTATGGTCGCTGGCCCCAAAGTGCTCCCCCACTGACACCTCAGTCACCTGCCCTGCCTTATTTCCCAAGAGTAGGTAAAGTTTTGCACCTTTTCTAGTAGGTACATCCACATACCAAATCAGAAATTTGTCTTCTACACATTTAACAAATTCCTCTCCATCTAAACCCTTAACACTATCGCAGTCCCTGTCGATGTTTGGACAGTTAAAATCCCCTACCATAACCACCCTATTTTTGTTACAGATAGCTGAGACCTCCTTGCAAGTTTGTTTCTCAATTTCTTGCTGACTATTTGGGGGTCTATAATACAATCCCAATAATGTGATTATCCCTTCCTTATTTCTCAGTTCCACCCAAATAACTTCCCTGGATGTATTTCCGGGAATATCCTCCCTCAGCACAGCTGCAATGCTATCCCTTATCAAAATGCCACTGCCCCTCCTCTCTTGCCTCCCTTTCTATCTTTCCTGTAGCATTTGTATCCTGGAACATTAAGCTGCCAGTCCTGCCCATCCCTGAGTCAGGTTTCTGTAATTGCTATGACATCTCAGTCCCATGTTCCTAACCATGCCCTGTGTTTATCTGCCTTCCCTGTTAGGCCACTTGCATTGAAATAAATGCAGTTTAATTTATTAATCCTACCTTGTCCCTGCCTGCACTGACTGTTTGACTCTCTTCTGTTCTCAGCTGTACCAGTCTCAGATTGATCTTTTTCCTCTCTGCAACCCCCCCAACACACACACACCCATGTTACTAGTTTAAATCTGCCCGAGCAGCTCTAGCAATTTTCCCTGCCAGTATATTAGTCCTCTTCCAATTTAGGTGCAATCCGTCCTTCTTGTACAGGTCACTTCTCCCCCAAAAGAGATTCCAATGATCCCAAAATGTGAATCCTTCTCCCATACACCAGCTCCTCAGCCATGCATTCATCTGCTCTATCCTCCTATTCCTGCCCTCACTAGCTCGTAGCACTGGGAATAATCCAGATATCACTACTCTTGAGGACCTCCTTTCTAAATTCCTGCCTAATTCTCTTGTAATCTCCCTTCAGAATCTCAACATTTTCCCTTCCTATGTCGTTTGTTCCAATGTGGACAATAACCTCTTGCTGGGCCCTCTCCCCCATGAGAACACTCTGCACCCTCTCTGAGACATCCTTGATCCTGGCACCAGGGAAGCAACAGCTTTTTCTCTGCTGGCCACAGAAACATCTTTCTGTACCTCGGACTACAGAATCCAATAACACGATTGATCTCTTGGAACCAGAAACTTGGCTGTTCATGCTATGTTCCCCTGAGAATCCATCACCCCCAACATTTTCCAAAATGGCATACCTTTTTGAACTGGGTATATCCACAAAAGACTCCTGCACTAGCTGCCTACCTCTCTTACCATTCCTGGAGTTAACCCATCTGTGTGACTGCATCTGAGACTTTCCCCCCTTGCTATAACTGCCATCCATCACATACAGTTGCTGTTGCAAATTCCTCATTGCTTCTAGCTGTCTCTCCAACCGATCCATTTGATCTGATAAAATTCGCAGCCAACAGCATTTATTGCAGATATAATCCTCAGTAACCCTTAAACTCTCGTTAAACTCCCACATCTGACAAGAAATACATATCATTCTATTAAAGGCCATTTTGCTCCTTCACAATGTACAGACACAGAAAATAACACCGTCTTATTCCTCTACAAACAATGCCCCAGGTTAAATTAATAGTTATGGCTTATATTTTAAGTTAAATCAAGAGACATATCTTCAAAAGCATTTAATCAAGTAAGAACCCACTCTACTCACTACTGCAGATTCTCTGTAGGCCATACTTAAAACAATTATTAACTTATCTGATTCTGTGCTGTGAACTTTGCCCAACAATTCCTCCAAGGTCAGTTGTGAATTTCACTGTTTGTTGATGTTCCCAGATGCTGTCTGATATCCAGCGATACATGAATTCAAACAGCAAAGGTGGTTGTTCTTGGTTGTCATAAAAGCAATCAGCTAAAGGGTCTTTTTCTAAGCTGTACATCAATCACTCTATACTGTAGTGAGGAACAATGCCAGATTTCTAACAG
Organism: Chiloscyllium plagiosum; assembly: GCF_037043375.1. Lineage (NCBI taxonomy): Eukaryota > Metazoa > Chordata > Chondrichthyes > Orectolobiformes > Hemiscylliidae > Chiloscyllium > Chiloscyllium plagiosum. Next base: position 40,016,322 of record NW_028270144.1, read on the forward strand.
TTGTCTGTGTACACAACAGTCCCTCAAAAATGGCTTGGGCACAATGAATATTGTTTTTTTTGGTGAATATCCATTAAGCATTATGTTATACAGGAAGCAACATATTTGGTGTTAAGTGGCTGGAGTTGGACCTGAGGAATGCTGTAGGGACAGAGTTAGTGAGGTGTTAATGGAATGCATTTCATATGATATGGCAATAAATCCTTTGAGGCCTCACAGCAAAAAAATCCCTCTATAAATCTCAACACATCCAGCACTGCCAAAACAATGTGGGATGCAATCTAATGAGTCAATGAGTGACTCGTTATTCCTCTGATAGATACTGACCATTTGTCAGTTTCCATTTTAAGTGCAACAATGGGTGTTCGAGGTTTACTTCATGTGATAAGCCACAATAAAGCTTCTTCACAAATATTCCAGAATGATGTTGCAAACTATATAAAAGAAAAGAAAGGACTTGCATTTCTTTTGCACAGTTCACAACCTAGCGTACCCCAATGTACTTTGCAGATGGTGAAATGTATTTGTAGTTTAGTCACAGATCTGATATAAAAGTACAGCAACCAATATGTACACAACAAACTCCCACAAACAGCAATTTAATCATGACCGGATGAACTGCTTTAATGATGGTGATTAAAGGATAAATACAGACTAGAACAATGGGGTAACTCAACCTTGAAATTATACCAAGGTGTCAATCACAACTAGCTGTCAAGTCATGATTTTTCATCTCAGCTGAAAGAAAACACATTCTGCATTTAACTGTCATGCAAAGTCAGCTCAGATTTGTTGCACTGAAAGATTCTGGAGTGAGACCTGAACCTGTGCAACCTTCTAACTCAGAGCTCAGTGTTGTATAACTGACACACTATTAAGCAGTGAGAAATTTAATAATAGGTGCAAATGAAATATTTAGTGATGTCATAAGCAATTTTTGAATTCGTGTTGAAGCCGATATGAACTCAAAGAACATTAGGGAAATGGGTAAGTAGATTTTAGAAGTTAATATTTATGAATATTTATTTTTGATAGATTTTAGCAGTTGATCCATTCGAAGCCAATTGCATTCTGAAAGTATTTGTTTTTTTTTAACATGCTAACCATATTCTTGAACTTATCATCATCCATAATAATTATTTGCAAAATCTGCAATAGACTGATGAATAATACGTCGTCCTGCAATTAGCTTTAATGTTGGCCAATACTTCTGGAATGGTAATGTATTCTGCATAAGCACGTATGCTTTCATAGCCTTAGTCGACATTCATTCGGAGCAGCTTGTACATGGTTGAAGCATTCTAACAAGTCATTGTCCATAATTGTGTAGCGCAGAATGGATAAGATAATTGAATATGCAGAGTCAATCAGTAAGCATTAACTTGTCTCACTCTGACTTCTCGGAGTATGTGCTTAATGCAGGATCTAATGGCTAACTCATTGAGAACGCATTTATTAACATTATAACTGTACAACCTAAGATGTAGTAGTCTTTAATGTGTTTGCTTAAACCAGTCTTTTTCATCTCTGATACTTATTTGTATTTGAAGATGTGCATTTGTTGTCAGCACTGAACAACCATGGATGGACTGGAAAACAAATAGCAGTATTTAAACAGGTAATCCAACAGCTCAGTTAATGTATAAAGCAGTTTTGGGCCATATTATTATCACCCTCCTCTCAAAAAGGAAAAATTTCCATATGCTTCAGAGTCAACTAGGTTTGCAATTTGTCCACACAAGGAAGACAATTTAATTAAAAACTCATAATCCATTTGATTTTAGTCAGAAGTCACATGACACCAGGTTGGAGTCCAACAGATTTGTTAGAAATTACAAGCTTTTGGATTACTGCCCCTTTATCGGAATAGGCGATTCAATCCCTTGAGCTTGGTCTGCCTTTCAATGAGATCAATATACGTGCCTGTAGCTCATATCCTCTACTACCTTTGCTGAGCAAAAAAGGTTTCTATCTCAGATTTAAAATTAACAACAGATCAGCATCCACTGCCATCTGTGGAAGAGAGTTCAAAACATCTATCACCTTTTCTATGCAGAAGTGTTTCTCACCTAAATGGTCTGGCCCTAATTCTCCGACTATGCCCCCTCCCTCCCCAATCAGTGAAAATAGCATATCTTTAATTATCTTGTCTTTTCCTGTTAATATCTTGAAGGCTACAATCAGATCATCCTCTAACCTCCTAAATTCTAGACTCATCTTGGCAAAAATGAGTAAAACTAACTGTTTGGGCCATTTGTATGAACTGGAGATAAGTCAGATATAGAAAGGTCTAACTTCTGATTTCAACTGCTCCTAAAAAGCATGGCTGGGCATTTATCATATCAAGTTAGAGAAGGCATATTCTCATTGTTCCTATTTGTAGAGGCAGAGTACACCTGTAGAGATCTGAGGAACTTTGACAGATACTGTCAGTAGACCAAGGTGGTGAAGGTCAGGGATCCTTTCAAGGTTGAGGATGTTACAGGTATCTTTTGGGGTGATAGTTAGCGATCCTTTGGGGTGAAGTACAGGTGCAATTAGGACTGCTATATGTGGAGAAAATTGAACGTGCAAAACGCACAAACTCCTTAGATTGGTCCACTATGTCAGAAATAGTCAAGAAGTGTTTAAAGATATCAGTGTTATGGACTAGGCCAGACCACTCAAAACATTCTGAATCAGGCAGCCCAGACAAAAACTTTGCAATTTGTTTCGGTAAGTATACCGTGAAATTTACCCAGAGTAAGTTAGCTAGTTTGACTACCAGGTTTTAAAGCAGACAAAATATTATTCATCAAACTACAAAATGAAACACAAAGAACAGATTAAAGTACCCCTACAGAACTCCGTTTATCCAAACCAGACTTAATTATGCTATTTTGAATATACACAATAGTCCCAATAAGCAAACCCCCTTAAAAAGCAGTTAATGTGGAACAAATGCTGAAGTTGAAGTTAGAAGGGCAGAAGGAGAGAGAGAGCTTTGTAACCTGTTTCCACACAGCTGAACTCCTAATAAGTTCTGGATTAAACTGCTCAGCTAGAGAGCTGACCACTCTCCTTTCATTATATAGGTCACTTTTAAAACATGACCACTTTGGCCTGAAGTCTCATCAGTTCACATATAAACAAAAGGCCTCACAACATCTTTTCCATCTCTGTACCAAACGGGTCACCTTGGAGTCGAGAGGGTTTTATGGCCTCTCTGAAAGAAACCAAGGACACAGTATCTTTAAGAAAATGAACAGCTTTTAGAAAAAAGGGACCAGCTTTCTAACAACAGTTGTTAACCTGCCAATAAGTGTCAAGATCTTTCAAGAGGGGTAAACGAAAGTCAACTGTCAAGATATATTAACAAGTGTCAAAAGTTGATTTATTAAAGGAAATTGCCTTTCTCAATAGATTTTAACTTGCAATGAAGGACTTTACATAATAGAATTATATATTTATCTCATATCTACATGGACACCTGTGGATATTCAATAAGTTGACATGGCTTACAAAGGAGGGAATGGAGGGGCTGTAATAAAGCACTAAGTTATTACTGCGTCTGAGTAGTCATGAGGCATGAATAGAAGGCATTAGGCTGCATGGTTTAGAATGTGGGTCATGGATTTTGATGACATTTGAGGATATTAGGGATAAGAATTAGAGGAATATTTCTCATCATTTGAAAAGATAAGGTATTCCTTTGTATCTGCTCCTGGCATACTGTTGGTGGAGGCAAGGTTGCCTTAGCTCAAGGTAAGACATTTTTGGTAGAGATAAGACAACCTTGGGATAGTGAAAGGCACATTTAAGCAACAAAAAAAAGCGTAGATGTATGGGATTAAGGAATTGACCAAAAGCAACAATATTGTAGAATTAAATTCCAAGGAAAAAATAACCTTTCAGAGCACTTGTTCACATAATATCATTGTATGATTTATGCTCCGTGACTGATGACTGTTTTTCTAAAGTATAATTTTAACAATGGGACACCTATCTATTAAATATTTTGATGGCCACCTTCAACAACTTATTGAATAGAATTTTTTTTTGTTATTTTAGATTAAAAACTTAAGTGAAATTTTGCTTCTTGAAAGGGATTCAGGAAGAAGTTTGATTTTATTCACTCATTTTTGTTGTTGATAAAATTATTTCATTCCAATTGTGACACCATCAGTAGGCAATATCAGCACGTTTCTTGAGGTTGATGCATTGTGGACATATTAGTTGAGTTGACATAGAGAGAGAAACACAAAGAGAAAGAATGGTTTGGTGAGGGGCATGAGTTCATTTAAGTTGGCCAAAGGTCTTGAAGGATAATTGAAGGCAACAAGTTACTGAATGGATCAGATGGGATAAGAGGAAATAAATAGATGGCATATGGTAGCAAAGGGACTTTTCAAAGCCATAGGAGATGTACAGATGGACATACAAGAACATGGGGTCAAAACAATGGATTAAAGATAAATAAATGTAGGGTAGAATGGATGGGAAGGCTGTAAGGTTGAGGTGGATGATGCAACAACTTGTTAAATTAACATATTAAAATTCAAGTCTCATGATACCAAGAGTCATCATAAAAGCTAAATAGTTTATAAAAAAGTAGATAAATATCTCCAATTTACCTGTCATTTTAGACACATTAACAGAGAATTGTCCAGATTTCTGTACTTAATAAGAATTGCTATTCATTACAAATAAATAGATCTAACTATAGATAAACAACTATGAAATCTCAACATATAACTTTACTAGTTAAAACTCTAACCACCTTCTTAAATTCCCACAACACACATATACAGATGGACGCAAAAGAAAGGTAGTTATAGGTAGACAGAAAAAAGCAAAATTGGTAAAGACGTTTGAGGGTCCCTGTGCCAGGATACATTGAATTGGATATTTGACTTGCCGCTTCTCAAACTCTCTTCTTTAGGTAGTTTCACTTGCTATCAGGAGGCACAAAGGAATTGGTTCACAACATATAAAGTCACTGACTCATTTACAAAGAACAACAGCTTACTGCCATTGGAGAGGGAAGATAAATTGGTTTTCCTAAGGTTTTAGGTATATTTTCACTGCAGAGACAAGGAAATCTGTAGGCTTCTGATTATAGCGTTCAGATTCATATCGTTAAAACTATTCAGCTATCTAGAAGCCAATCACAGAGTTGTTGACAGAACAAGGCTTTTATCATTGACAATTGGTCATCATTTCACCAAGCAACCAGTTATTTTTTTGCCAGCTGGTTCTTGTTCCAATTAGCCTGTAAACAAATATCCCACACTTATTGAATAAACAGTACTTTAAAAAATTCTTAGTAGGGTGGTTTTAAAATATGCAATGATCCCATCCATGTTCTTGTATTTTTTTACAATTTCCTTTTTCAAATACAGTGCACAATCAAAAACAGAAAAGTAAACAGTACAATCTTTCCAAGAGGCAGAAAATATGCTGAATGTTTTGATCTTTATTTTCAAATTGTGACTGCAATGCTCAAAGGCAGGCTTTCAGCCAAACCTATCTTATGAACTGGCAGCATTTAAGGCTGTTCCCGATTGCTGAGTCTGACTCCTAATTCAGTCAGCACCTCCATTGAAAATTGAGAAGGTGAGTAGCCATTGTCAAAAGTCAGTTTCAAGAAGTTGATATTTCTCCAACCTCTGCAATCTTACCACGGAATGAAAATCAAAGCCCCTGTGTCCGTTTGTCAGGGGCATAATTTGCTTCAAGTGAGATGATGGCAGAGTAGGATGCTCCTGCTGGAGCTCCTCTGCTTCACCAGTTCCTTTTCCGTTTTTTTCTTTTCTACAGTTTTTATTATCCCTTCGCACCCTGCCATCCCAATTTTTTACTTCTTAAACTTACCCGGAGAGAATGGAAATGAGTCCAAGTCCAGCTTGTCATGGGAGATGAGTTGGAGACTATATCAGCGTGGGAGGCAAGTCCCGGAGATGAGTCCTGGCTGGAGCCCGGTGTGGGAGGCAGTCTGAGCCTAGGCTAGCCAGGGAAACACATCCTGGAGGCGAGTAGCAGGCCGGAGCCCAGAGCAGGAGGCCAGGGAGCCAAGTCCCAGAGGCGAGGGCCAGAAGCCAGCAGGTGGAGACAGAGAGATCTCATGGTTTGGAGCCTAGTGGGCATTGATTCATAGAAAAATAATTTGAGTACATTTTAAAGATACTTTTTATTCTTATTCTAGATTAGGAGTAATTTCAGTGCTTTTAAAACTTTGTATTACTATGCTAGACTATTTATTTTACTCTTTCAGTTTTGTAACAAACACTTAAAGTATCTGTACCTGAGTGCCCTGTACCTAAGATGGTGCCAAAATTGCAACTTTTCACAGCACTCATTTGAGGCTATTCAATTCAGTTCAATTCAGTTAAAGGTGAGACTGATTGCAGAGATTGCACCTTTTATGTGTGCTCAATTGCTGGCAATTCCGTCCCCTTTAATACAGGACAACAGAAAAATCCACTTTTGTTTTGTTTTAACAAATATTCAGAGCATTATGTAAGGCTGCTTATTCAGCCAATGTCTGCAAATGTCACTTTCTTTAAAAAAATCAATTTTCTTTTCTTTCCATGGGAATACTTCATTCAATTAGTTTCATGTTTATTTTTTTCTAGTTTCTGTCCAATGAACACTGCAACGCAGAGGGATCACTTCTCCAGTTCTCAATGAAAACACTTACATTTATACTGTAATATAAATATTGGAATTTTACTTATGAAAAATTTCAGAAAATAGCAATCACAAAGAAATGAAATAAACATTTCTCAATTGTTTTCATTATTGCACTGGGATCTGACAAGTAGTAAGTTTGATTGTAAACTGCATCTTTTGGAGAATATATACTATAATCAAGTATACTATGATAAATATAAGACAAAAATAAAATAGAACAATTATTTCCTGTACCCGCTCATGTCACCCCTTTCCAGCCTCTCTCATCCTAAAGTTATCTCTAACCGTGGTTACATTTTCAATGTAATACTGATAACTATTTTGTTTTAAATCCTTCAAAAAGTACTCTGTTGCACCTAGAGCTTCTGAAATATGATATTGAAATGAAATCTGCTTTTTTTCCCTGTTTTTACACCTATGCTAACCGTGTTCCAAACCAAAGTCCACATATTCTATTCATGGCTTTTGAGCAGAAGCAATTGCAACAGAGAGGAAACATTAGCGGATGTATGCTAACGAGTGTCGTTAAGTAATGCATTGATGCCGAGGCTAATTTTATTACTCCATCCACGAATACTCCATTGATAATGCCGATTGGAAGAAGTACGAATCAAAAGTTTCACATTGTCCAGTTTCTTATCCAGCATGACAATTAATTTACTATTAGGATAAAGAAGAAAATATGTGTCAATGACAGTGTTAAGTAGTACCTGGAAGTACTCAGGGATGCGCTCATAAGAACAGGGTACGATGCTCAACTCATCGACCGCCAGTTCTGATGTGTCACAGCAAGGAACCGTAATGACCTCCTCAGGAAACAGACACGTGCTGCAACCGACAGGGTACCCTTCATTGTTCAGTACTTCCCAGGAGCTGAAAAACTACGCCATGTACTTTGTGACCTGCAACACATTATCAATGAGGATGAGCACCTTGCCAAGACCTTCCCCACACCTCCACTGCTCGCCTTTAAAGAACCACCAAACCACAAGCAGATCATTGTTCGTAGCAAGCTGCCTGGCTTTCAGGACAACTCCATACAACCCTGTCATGGTAGGCACTTCAAGACTTGTCAGAGTGTGGACATGGATACCGTCATTACACGTGTGGACATCTCCCACCATGTATGTGGCACGTACGCTGTCCATCTTAAACATTGCAGGCAAGGATGCCCAGAGGCATGGTATATTGGGGAAACTAAGCAAAAGCTCCAGCAACGGATGAATGGGCACCACACAACAATCAACAGACAGGAGTGTTCCCTCCCAGTTGGGGAACCTTTCAGCGGTCCAGGACATTCGACCTAGGACCTTCGGGTGACCATCCTCCAAAGCGGACTTCGGGATAGGCAGCAGAGAAAAGTGGCCAAGCAGAGGCTGATAGCTAAGTTCCATACCCATAGGGAGGGCCTCAACTGGGACCTTGGGTTCATGTCACACTACAGGTGACCAACATTGCACTATAGACACACACACAGACACTCCTACACACACATACACACGGACACATATATACACAGACACTCTCACACTCCCTGACAGACGCACACATTCCCACAATCACACATGCACCACCTCACAGACTTAAGACACTCTACACGCACACATACACACATATACACTCTCTCTCACACTCACAAACCCCCAATCCAGACTGACAGACAGACACACACACACACATGCCTATACATATACATTTGTGGGGTGAATTTGTACTTGCAGAGTTTTATTGTACTTTGCTCAAAAACTGCATGAATTCATGTACAACTCTGTTATCTCACTTTTTAGATTAGAATCAATCTAAATATCATGGCACAGACAGAACACAGGGGGATAACACCTTCAACATATTGTCTAGCTAACACCAACTGTTACAGTTAACCTGAGAATGCAATTTTTTAAAAAAATTGTGATTTACACATGAAAGAAATGAAACTATCATGGTATTCAAACAGATGAAAGACTCAACAGACAATCAAGGTATTTTTCAATGTATAATCCCAGTTACATCACATTGTAAACTTTTGCTATAAATTCTGTGCCTTACAATTGTGTCTTCCACAACCACCTGATGAAGGAGCAGTGCTCTGAAAGCTAGTGTGCTTCCAATTAAACCTGTTGGACCATAACCGGGTGTTGTGCGATTTTTAACAGTGTCAAGTAGGTAATGCAATTGAGAACCAAGAGGGATACAAAACACCAGGGGTGAGGTGAAAATGTAAATAAGAGAAGCAGTGAGGAATTATAATAAAAACAGCAGCTAACATGTCAGCAGTCAATCCAAAGTCTTCTGAAGTGAATAGTGAAGAAGTGGTAAATAGTGGTAAGTAAATAATGAAGGAGTGGTAAAAGGAAGAATAGGATAATTGGAGATCAAAAAGTGATTTTACACATGGAGGCAAAAGACATAGTTGAGGTGTTAAATGAATACTTTGCATTTGTCTTTACCAAGAAGTTAGATGATGGGACAAGGTGAAAAAAGAGGTAACTCTGTCACTAGAATGGTTTATAATTGATAAAGTAGCAGTGTTGGAAAGTCCATTGATACTTGAAGTTGACTATGGCCATATGAGATCCAAAAGACCATAAGATTAAAAGAAATTGGAACAGGAGTGAGCCATTTGACTCTTGAGCCTGCTCTGCCATTTAATAGAATCATGGTTGCTCCAAAATTCCTCACATTCATTTTCCTGTCCTTTCCCTATAGCCCATGATTCTCCTACTGATCAAGAATCTATCTACCTCAGCCTTACATATACAAAAGAACTCCGCCCACACAGATCTCTGTGGTAAGAAGTTCCAAAGACTCAGAACACTCTGAGAGAAAAAAAATTCCTCCTCATCCTGGGTTTAATTCGCATCCCTTTATTCTGAGACTATGCCCTCTGCTCCTTGACTCTCCCATGCGGTGAAACATCCTCTCAGCATTTATCCTCTCAAACTCATGAATAATCTGATATTTCAATGAGGTCACCTCTCATTCTTCTAAATTGCAATGAGTAGAGTCTCAAACTGTTTAGCATTTGCTCATAAAACAATAGGACGATGAATCTTTTAATAGTCTCCATCCAAAGATGCTGCAGGAAATGAGTAGAAATTTCAGGGCCATTAAATAATAATCTTTTAGTCTTCCCTAGAACTGATGGACTCCCTTTAAGCTATATATTTCTTCTGTTTTCCTTCCTCTTAAATTATTCAAAATGGCACCAAATCTTGGTGAAAGATGAAAGCTTTTCACAGTATTTTAATGAATTATTACTGTAAAGTACACATCAGTAAAATCATTCATTCATTCAGGGAAGCTGCCAGAAAACTGGAGAAGTACAAATATTATAGCCACTTAAAAAAAAAGTTGGAAGGATAATCCCAGCAAATACAGACCAGACATTTTAACATCTGTGATGGGGACACTTCTAAAACAATTACTTGGGACAGAATTAGTAGTCCTTTTAGAAAAGGACAGTTGATTTGGAAGAGTCACCATGGATTTCTGAAAGGAAATTGTGCTTAACTAACTCACTGCAGTTTTTTGAGAAAGCAACAAAAAGTTTTAATGAGGATAACACTGCTGATGCATAGACGTCCAGAAGGTATTGGATAAAATGCCAGAAGTCACCTGACACCAGGTTATAGTACAACAGGTGTATTTGAAATCACAGCTTTTGGAGCGCTGGTTTTTCATCAGGTCAAGTGATGAAGAAGTAGTGCTCTGAAAGCTTGTTGTCTCAAATACACCTGCTGAACATAACCTGGTGTTGTGTGACTTCTGACCCTGCCCAACCAGTCCAACACTGGCACATCCACATCATGGATAAAATGCCACTCAACAGACTTTTGCGAAAAGTTTTTAGCCATGAACTAAAGGGGCAGTAGCAATGTGGATACAAAATTGGCAGAGCAATATAAGACAGAAATTAACAGTCAACGGATATTTTCCAGGCTCAAAGGAAATTTGTAGATGAATTTCCCAGAGTTCACCATCAGGACACATGCTTTTCTTAACATAATAATGATCTTGATCCTGGTGTACAGGGGACAATTTCAAAGCTTGCAGATGACACAAAACTTGGAAGAATTGTAAAATGAGGAGGACAATGTAGAACTCCAAAAAGACATAGATAAGTTGGTGAAGTGGGTAGGCAGGTGGCAGAGAAAGTTCAATGAAGAGGCCTATGTGGTAATGTATTGTGATAGAAGGAACATTGAAAGACAATATAAAATGGAGGTGCAATTCTCTGGGAATGCAAGAGCAGAAGACATGGCTGTACAAATATAATGATCATTGAATGTGGCTGAACAGGTGAAAAGCACAGTTAATAAAGCATACTGTATTCTGGTCTTTATTAATAGGAATAATTATTAATAGTTTAGTAGCAAGGAAATAAAGTTGAATTTGTATAATGCATTGTTAGGCCTCAGCTGGCATATAGTGTATCGTTCTACATATCACATTATAGGAAAGATGTGAACTCATTCAAGAGAATGCACAGGCAATTTACAAGCATTATTCCAGTCATAAACAATTTCAGTTAGCAGGATAGATTGAAGGAGTTGGGACTATTCTCTTTGGAAAGAAGACTAAGATGAGACTTGATAATCCTGAGCTAGTTGGATAGAATGGATAGGGAGAAACTTTAACATTTTACGAGAAACAAGAATGATTGGGCATAGGTTTAGAGTGATTTGTAAAAGGAGCAAATGTGATGAGAATAAACTTTTCCACACAGTGAGCAGTGAGTATAGAATTCACTGCCTGGAAATATGTTGGTCAACTAAGATATACAAAAGGGCACCGAATGATTATTTGGATAAAAATTCGGTGCAAGTACACAGGGAAAAAGCAGCAAGTTGGCACTGGGTAATGATAGTCATTTAAAGAGTTGGCGCATATAAAATGAGTTGACTGGCTTTTTTCTGAGCTGCAATTCTGTAGTCTTCCCTGTTCAAGTTATCAGATTGAATTTTCTGAATAGTAAAAGTATTCAGGAGGCAGCTTTTTTTTGAGATTCCAATTCCACTTACTGCTAGTGCTTCCACCAGATTAATTTCATGGTAAACAGGCAATTGACAGACAGTATCTGCATTTAGCATTCAATTAGGAACTGCAGGTGGTTCCTGAGATGCAGGAGGTAAATAAAGTATGACCCCCTACAAGGGAGACTGGATGCCTTCGCTACATTGCCATACACAGCCAGATCATGATGAAGAAGGGAAGACAGTAGCTATGTCACAGATGTATTGGTATCACAAATTATCTTATGATCTTCCACTTCCTTCCTTAACAGGGATACGCCTTTTTACCTTATTGTTTTATTTTTATTCCTCTTCCCTTTTGAAACAGGATGCAAATATATTTACTTCAAACCTTCTGTTTGTAAAGTCCAGTTTTCAAATGATCTGCAACAAATTCTTTATGTTTTAAAAAAATCATATTTATTCAAACACTCAAAACCCCAGGAAATAAATTTTCACAGCACAGACACATAAGGATACAAAGAAAAGATAGAGAAATTGAAGAAATGAAAGTACAATTATGAATGAATTTTTGAAAAAAGGGGCATTAATTCATGTTGAGTAAGTTAATGCCCAGGGACAGTCCTTGCAGTTTGATGTTCTGGAAGAATTCATTTTTGCAGGAGTTTGAATGCAGATGGATGCAGTTGAATGTAATTAGAATTAGTTCACTAGAATTGATTCATTTTTCAGGCAAAATATAGGGTTTTTTGTGGAAATCAGATTTAAAGACAGGTCAATATTTGAGGCATGATTTAATTGAACCTGCTGGTTGTGTGTTTTAATATTACATAGCAAACTTGGAAAAATGTATTCAAAACTGTATACTTAAAATGGCTCAAAAACCAGAATTTTCAGTCTTGTGAAAGGGTTCCTGGTTGGAGTAAATGTACTGAATAAGATGGTGTTTTTGTTTTGTATCAATGTGTTTAGTAAGAGGTAACTATGGAGCCATTAATACCACTTCAGTTATGATGAGTTTCAATGGTGCCCAATGGTTTTCCTATCAACAGTTTTCAGAAGTGGCAGGCATAGACATATTGGGTTAAATATTCCAATAGCAACGCAGTTGGAGTAGAAACACAGGCTGGACCAGTGCACCAGGATTATGCAGAATCACAGATTCAGCTGACTTCATGTGAATTGCCGTGATATCTGGAACCTTAAAAATATCCTTTAAGTTAGACAATTCAGAGGGTTCCAAATCACTTAAGCTAAATAGTGACCTAGGAATTGCTCTAACTCCTGGAGAACTATTAAACAGATTCCCTGACTCCCCATTCAACTTCACTTCCACTAACCTTTACTCAGTCTCTAGATTATCTCCAACTTAATTCTCCATTTTCCTCTTGACCTGACCCATGTAGATTAGAGATGACTTCAGAACCAATAGTCTCCTAATGCCAGCCTTACCCCTGGGTTCTATGTGGCCCTGTGTGCAAAGTGACCTTTTGCTCCAAAGTGCTGGAGTAGATTTTGAGGTCAGCCTGATAATGTGGTGATGCTGATCGTTTGCTGATGGCAACTTCAAAGGACAGATGGTGGAGGAGGATTTTGTCCATAGACCATTAAAGAACTCATTGTTGAAGAGACATTATACAATGGAAGCCTGGGGAAGCTAGCAGTGATTTAGCATTTGCTTGGTAAATGCTTTGATTCTTAAATTAGGAATTTTCACTAAGTAATTTCTTGGTAGAGGAGGGTAGTTGTGCAATCTGCATATAAGTAATATAAGATTAGCTAATGATGAGATGCAAATGCATGAAATGTGGAAGTCACCACTTATTTGTCAGATTCAGAATTCAACATTTAAGATTTAATGGGAAAATCATAGTCATATTTCTTGACATCTAGATTCAACTTTTTATAATCTCTCCACATTTTTACATCTTTCTCGACATTGGCCATACAGTGTAGGGCTGGAATAATTCCATCTAATGTTTCTGCAGGGTTGATGACTTCCGCAGCATGCCATGCTGCTATGATCTGGAAGATTTCATGCTCTTGATAGCATCTTCTACTTTCTTTATTTGGAGTGTTACTTGCAGCAGCACGTCAGCAACATATGCCTGCTTCTACGTTACATCCATATGGTATCACTGGAATCACAATGACATTATTTGAATATACTTTGCAGCATATAATTGTGGTTTTAGGATTGTATATTGAAATGCTTGTGATATGGTGGCAAGGAGTGCTTAAGACATCACTACATCACTGTCGTGTTTCCCTCCTGCCCTCCTGCCCTCACAAAAAAAAATGTGGAGGAGTAAGAAATAAGGCTAAGGCTCGAGACGCTTAGGAAAGCGGCGGCTCAGCAATGATTACAGATAAGCTCAGGTAAAATCCTTTTTAACTTTCCTTTGTACAACAGTTAAAATGGCAGTTAGGGAAGTCACATGCTCCTCCTGTAGGACGTGGGAACTCAGGGAGACTTCCATTGTCTCTGATTACTCTACCAGTGGGAAGTCCACCCAGATGCAGCTCCTGGGAGACCACGTTGGGGAGCTGGAGCTGGATGCACTCAAGATCATCCAAGATGCTGAGCGCTTCATCAAAAAGAGTTTTATTGAGGTGGTCACACCTAAGGTGCAGGCAGAAAGTATCTGGGTGACCACCAGGAAAGGCAAAGAGAGTAGGCAGGAATCCCTTGTGGCCATTCCCCTCAAAAACAAGCGTACCAGTTTGGATACAGTTTGAGGCGAGATGACTCAGGGGAAAGCAGCAGTAGCCAGGTTGGTAGCACTACTACTGCCTCTGGGGCACAGTGGGAAAGGGTAAGGACAAACTGGACTTTAGTGATAGAAGACTCGATAGTTATGGGGACAGATTGGAGATTCTGTGGCTGCAAACGGGCGTCTGGGATGGTATGTTGCTTCCCAGGATGTCTCTGAGCAGGTGTAGAGCGTTCTCAAAGGGGAGGATGAGCAGCCACAAGTCATTGTGCATGTTGGCACAAATGACACAGGTGGAAATAGGGATGAGGTCCTGTGGAGTAATTATAGAGAACTAAGAAAAAAACTTAAAAACCAGGACCTCATTGGTAATAACTTCTGGATTATTTCCAGTGCCATGTGCTAGTGTGGGTAAGAACAGGAGGATATGGCAGATAAATGTGTGGCTAAAGAATTGGTGCTGGGGGCAGGGATTCAGATTTTTAGATCATTAGGATCTTGGGCAAAGGTGACCTGCACCTGAACTAGAGGGAGACCAATATCTTGGTGGCCATGTTTGCTCATGCTGCAAGGGAGGTTTTAAACTAGTTTGGAGGGGTTGGGATCCTCAACTTACAGGGAGGCAAGTGCGAGACTCGAAGGAGATACAGTGATCAGAAATAGTACGTTGTAGGGACCGGTCAGGCTGGAACAAGGAATGCCTGTTGGATTAAATTACATTTGTTCCGATGCAAGAGGGCTGATAGGTATCGCTGGTGAACTCAGGACGTGGATAGGTTTGTGGGATTGGTATATTATAGCCATTACAGAAACATGGCTAAGGGAGGGACAGGACTGGCAGCTTAATGTGCCAGGTTACAAATGCTTTAGGCAGGACTGTGGTGGTGGAAGGATGGGAGGGGGAGTTGCAGTTTTGATTAAGGCGAGTATCACAGCAGTAATCAGAGATGAAATAACTGAAGGATCATCCATAAAGGCCTTTATGGGTGGAGCTAAGAAACAAGCAGGGAATGGCGATGTTGTTGAGGTTGTATCATAGGTCCCCAAATAGTCAATGGGATTTAGAGGAACCAATATGTAAGGGGAGACTTGCAGGAGCAATAAGGTTGTCAAAGTGGGGGTTCTATTAATTTTAAAATAGTTATGGAGAGGGACAAACATATTGAAGTACTAAATTGGGGCAAGATGAATTTTAATGGAATTAGACTTGAGATTGCAGGGGTTAATTGGAATAGTTTGTTTGCAAGTAAAGGATTGCCTGGCAAATGGGAGGACTTTAAAAGTGAGATATCTAGAGTTCAAGGTCTATATATTTCTGTGAGGGTGAAGGGCAAGGTTGGCAGGAATAGGGAGCCCTGGAATGGCAAGAGATATTGAGTCTTTGACCAGAAAAAAAAAATGTGTCTCAGGCACAGGCAGCTGGGATCAAGGGAATCCTTGGAGATATACAGGAGTTTACTGAAGAAGAAAATCAGATGGTGAAAAGGGGCACAAGATAGCCTTGGATGAGAAGATTAGGGTGAATCCAAAGAGGTACACTAAATACATTAAAGGAAAAGGAATAACTAGGCAGAGAATAGGGCCCCTCAAGGACCAAACTGGACATGAATGTGTAGAACTACAAGAGATGGGTGAGGTTTTCAATTAATATTTTTCCTCTGTGTTTATTGTGTAGAGAGACACAAAGATTTGGGAACATGGGGAAGTTAGTGGTCATATCTTGGAGACAGTCCATATCACAGTAGAGGAGGTATTGGATGTATTAGAATGTATGAAGGTAGATAAATCTCCTAGTCCTGACCAGATATATCTAAGAACACTGCAAGAGGCTAGAGAAGAAATTGCGGGAGCCCTACTGATATTTTCGCGAAATCGTTAGACATAAGTGAGGTCCTGGAAGGCTGGAAGATAGCGAATGTGGTGCCTTTATTCAAGATGGACTGCAAAGAAAAACCAATAAGCTTAAAATCTGTGGTGGATAAGCTACTTGAGAAGATTCTGAAGGACAAGATACACATACATTTTGGAAAGAAAAGGTTTGACTAGGAGTAGGCAGCAAGGCTTTGTGAGTGGGACATCATGCCTCACAAATATGTTAGAGTTCTTTTGATAAAGTGACCAGGAAGGTTGACAAAGACAGGGTGGTAGATGTACTCTATATGGATTTCAGTATGGCCTTTGATAAGGTTCCACATGGCAAGCTGCTCTGGAAGGTTAGATCATGTGGAATCCAGCGCATGCTAGCAAATTGCAAACAAGATTGGTTTGATGGTAAGAAGCAGAGGGTAATAGTGGGAGGATGCTTGTTGGACTGAAGGCCTGTGACTAGTGGAGTGCCTTAGAGCTCAGTACAGGGCCTATTACTGTTTGTTATCTATATCAATGATTTGGGAAAGAATGTACAAGGCATGATATGGGGAAAGAATAAAAGGGAACCACTTTTTTATACAAAGGGTCAACTTTTTTATACAAAGGGTCGTATACATATGGAATAAACTGCCATTGGAAGTGGTTGAAGTGGGTACATTAACACCCAGGCATTTGGATCCATACATGGATAGGGAAAGGTTAGAAGGATTTGGGCCAAGTGCAGGGAAATGGGGTTAGCGTGAGCAGACATTTTGGTCAGCATGGACCAGTTTGCGCTGAAGGATCTGTCTCCATGCTGTAGGACTCTATGACTCTAGAAACATATCAGTTATGATCAAATGGCAGAGCAGACATGATTGATTGAATGACCTAATTTTGCTCCTAAAATTTGTGGTCTTATGACCTACTGACTTTATCTGTTACATCATCGTGCTTCAGCACCAGAAATGCAGTCATTATTTGTTCATTTCCCAAATAAAGCAAAGCAGGTGACTGAAGTGTCAGTGGGGGAGCACTTTGGGGCCACCATAATTCTATTAGTTTTAAAATAGTGATCAAAATGGATAGACCGGATCTAAAAGTTGAAGTTATCAATTAGAGGAAGGCTAATTTTGATGGTATGAGGTAAGCACTTTCTAACGCTAGTTGGGGGCAGATGTTCGCAGGCAAAGGGATTGCTGGAAAATGAGAAACCTTCAAAAATGAGATAATGAGAGTCCAGAGGCAGTATATTCCTGTTAGAGTGAAAAGAAAGGCTGGTAAGGTGTAGGGAAAAATGGATGACTAAAGAAATTGGGATTTTGGTTAAGAGAAAGAAAGAAGCATATGTCCGGTATAGACAGGAGAAATCAAATCAATCCTTACAAGACTTTAAAGGTGGGAGGAGTATATTTAAGAGGAAAATCAGGTGGGCAAAAAGGGGACATGAGATAGCTTTGGCAAATAGGGTGAAGGAGAATCCAAAGGGATTTTATAAATACATTCAGGACAAAAGGGTAACTAGGGAGAGAATATGGCCCCTCAAAGATCAGCAAGGCAGCATATGTGTGGAGCTACAGGAGATGGGGGAGGTACTAAACAAGCATTTTGCATCAGTGGAAAAGGACTTGGAAGATGTAGAATGTGAGGAAATAGATGGTGACATTCTGAAAAATCTCCATATTACCGAGGAGGAGGTGCTGAATGTCTTGAAATGTTTAAAAGTGGATAAATCTCCAGGACCTGATCAGGTGTACCCTCAAACTGTGGGAAGCGAGGAACATGATTGCTGGATCCCTTGCTGAGATATTTATATCATCGATAGTCACAGATAAGATGCCAGAAGACTGAAGATTGGCTAATGTGGTGTTACTATTTAAGAAAAGTGGTAAGGAAAAGCCAAGGAACTATAGACCGGAGAACCTGACATCGGTGGTGGGCAAGTTGTTGGAGGGAATCCTGAGGGACAGGATTTGCATGTTTTTGGAAAGGTAAGGACTGATTCGGGATAGTCAACATGGCTTTGTGCGTGGGAAATCATGTCTCAGAAACTTGATTGAGTTTTTTGAAGTAGTAACAAAGAGGATTGATGAGGGCAGAGTGGTAGACATGATCTATATGGACTGCAGTAAGGCGTCCGACAAGGTTCCTTATGGGAGTCTGGTGAAGTCTCATAGAATACAGGGAGAACTAGCCATTTGGATATGGAACTGGCTCACAGGTAGAAGACAGAGGGTGGTGGTGGAGGGTTGTTTTTCAGACTGGAGACCTGTGACCAGTGGAATGCCATAAGGTTTGGTGCTGGGCGCACTGCTTTTTGCCATTTAGATATATGATTTGGATGTGAACATAGGAGGTATGGTTAGTAAGTTTGCAGATGACACCAACATTGGAGGTGTAGTGGTCAGCGAAGACATTTACCTCAGATTACAACAGGATCTTGATCGGATGGCCCAATGGGCTGAAGAGTGGCAGATGGAGTTTAATTTAGATAAATGCAAGGTGCTGCATTTTGGAAATGCAACTCAGAGCAGGACTTATACACTTAATTTTAAGGTCCTGGGGAGTGTTGCTGAACAAAGAGACTTTGGAGTGCAGGTTCATAATTCCTTGAAAGTAGAGTTACAGGTAGATAGGATAGTGAGGAAGACATTTAGTATGCTTTCCTTTACTAGTCAGAGCATTGAGCAGAGGAGATGGGAGGTCATGTTGCAGCTGAACAACTTTTTGGCTGGGCCACTTTTGTAATATTGTGTGCAATTCTGGTTTCCTTCTTATTGGAAGGACGTTGTGAAACTTGGGTGGATTCAGAAAGTATTTACAAGCAGGTTGGCAGGGTTGGAGGATTTGAGCTCTAAGGAGAGGCTGAATAGACTGGGGCTGTTTTCCCTGGAGCATCGGAGGTTGAGGGGTCACCTTATAGAGGTTTATAAAATCATGAGGGGCAAGGATAGGATAAATAGACAAGGTCCTTCCCAGAGATGAGGGAGTCCAGAATTAGAGGGCATAGGTTTAGGATGAGAGAGGAAAGACATAAAAGGGATCAAACGGGCAATGTTTTCACACAGAGGCTGGTGTATGTATGGAATAAGCTGCCAGAGGAAGTGGTGGAGACCAATTACAATTACATTAATTAAAAGGCACCTGGATAAGCATATGAATAGGAAAGATTTAGAGGGATCTGGAACAAGTGTTGGCAATGGGACTAAATTAGTTTAGGATATCTGGTTGGCATGAAAAGCTTTGCTAACCTAGTTAAAAAAAATGGTCACTGGCAAGTGAAGGCAAATGAAAGTAATAGTTTCTAATTATTTTATGGTAACTATTTGTCAGATACAGATGGATACACATGTTGTTCCCATGGGTCCTGAGTTGGACCAAAGGGTTTGTTTCCATGCTGTACATCTCTATGACTCTATAATAGTGTATATCCTTAGCTGTGATTTGGTGCAATGGTTCAATAATAAATTGTGCATGAACTTTAAGTAGTGGCTAATACTAACCCATTGTTGCAATGCTGTAACATTTATGCATTGCTACTATAGCTTTCATCTTTTTAAAGATTGGCAAAAAGACCTTTTTCTGTCAGTACATGGCTTATGTACTTGATTTTGGGCTTCTTTACGAGCATGTTTTTTTTTGTTCAGCTTTTTTTCATCAGATGGGTTTTTCTACAAGTACACTAGAACTTGATTGTCATCAGCAATGACTTTTCCCAATGTCTCTCTGCAACTGTAAATTGATGAATCATTCATTATAGCTCCATTCAGGGAATATCACTAATTACTAATGTTGTCTGCATTGATATGCCTCAGGACCCATGGAAACAACATGTGTATCCATCTGTATTTGACAAATAGTTACCATAACATAATTAGAAACTATTACTTTCATTCGCCTTCACTTGCCAGTGACCATTTTTTTAAAAATAGGTTAGTGAAGCTTTTCAACTTTGCAAGTTGTGAAAGGTTTCCATTAATGGCTGGTATGGGTTAGTGAGATCTCGTCAAGACTTTACTTAGTTTCTTTGGAATGATGCCAATCTCTCAGTTTTCCATATAATTTCACTGCTACCATACTGCTAGTCCTATCTGTAGGAATTGCAACGTTTTTGATTTCTTTGTTTTTTTTAAACTCTTCTATCTTGTCTTTTAGATTGTTTTACAAGGAAGCTGAAACTTTTGTCAGTAGATGCTGAATTGACCTTACACTATAACCTATTTTGGGATAAGTGGCAACTGTCACAAAGCCAATCTGACAAAAATCACTCTGTTGTGTAGTAATTAAAAATAATGTTTAGTAATTTAAAATAATATCACACTAATCAAAACCTATGCCTGCTTGTTGTGCTTTTTCCTAGCCATACGTTGATTCTTGTCATGAGAACACTGTTTTTACCAGAGTGGATATGCATTCTGCTCCTTCCCATGATGTCCTCCATAGTGTTTGCATTCATATATTTGTCCATGTTTGGATAGCCCTTTGGGCCTTGAGTATTAATTAGCAAAATGCAAGGCTTGGTGTATTCAGGCAGTAAAATGGTCTAGCATCTGATTTAAACTGCACATGTTCATACTTGTCCAAGAGTTTCTCTTGTCTTGGTAGATGTGCTTTCAATTTTGGATATCTTATGCTTAATGCAAACATGTTTTAGTTTGTTGCCTTTTAGTTGAACCAATTTGCAGGATTATGCAAGCTGAAACATTGAAGTCAGATATTGATCAATGGGCTCTTTTTAATCTTGGTCGGTAACATTGTACAAATAATATTGGGTTTCAAAGCATGCTTTCGAGGCTTTCAAAATTTCTGCAGTATGTTTTTTCCTTCTCTTCAGAGAGATTTAGGATGGAAATTTCAATAAACAATCTCTTTTCATCAGTAATAAGTCTATGGCTGCACACAGTTATTCTGAATTATTAAGCAAATCTGTTAGGTTTTCATAATTTTGCCACTGCTCATGGAAAACTGACAGTTCTGCTTCATAAAATCTTTCATTTCAACCGGAGCTGGGAAAGGAAAATTTGCAGTGTTTTGTTTCATCCATTTGTTTAGTGATGGTCTGTTTATTTGTTCTTTTGCAATTTGTTTCAGTAGTATGGGGCAGGTTGCACAATTCTGAACATCCCCATGTCTCTCTTTCAGTAGTTTTGTTACAGTTCTAAAATACTGAATATCAACTCTATATCTGGCATCATATTACATGCTCTCAGGAAAATCATTTTATCTGCACCGTGACCTATTTGAAAATAAGATCACTACCTCACGTTAGATGTCATGTGGCTTGGTAATTCCACAAAGCACATTCTTATAAAATGCATTGCTATCCTAAACATCGAGTGACTTGATCCATAACAGGTCATTTGGCCTCCATTAGGGCCTCTGAATATTTCTCAGTTTTCTGTTAACCTGCTGATCTTTGCTGATACTGTTCAGTTTGCATAGCCTCTCTGGATTTTGTTTACAGTGACCTCCTTTTACTCAAAAGTCTCTTTTCTGGCCTTTTTACAAACTTGTGTCAGTATTATCCTGCATCATTTTAATCTTGCAGGTTGGGACTTGCATTTTGAAACTCCCATGGCTTTCTCTTTATTTTATACGTTTGTTCACCTTTGTTAGGATGCTCGTAAGCCCCTGGTCGCTGAAGGAAGTCTTCCTGAGTGCTTCTTGCTAGTCTCCTTTCACTGTTCTAGATTCGAGGAGCACATTCCCTGGAAGCTTATAAGCTATTTCCCCATAACACAACAAATTCTCTCCATCTTATTTCAATCAATTTTGAGTTTCTCATTTCATTGCTAGCATTTTTGTTTTTCTGTAAAGCTCCTTTATTCCCTGCTTCATTTTTTCCTTCTCTCTCCAGCTTTTGGTTCTATTATCTAAGCAAAGATATACTATAATTGGAGTAGGCCCAGAGTAGGTTCACTAGATTTATTTCCAAGTATTGAAGAGTTTTCTTGTGAGAAAAGGTTAAGTAGGTTGGGTTTGTAGTCATTGGATTTTAGAAGGATGAGAGAAGACTATTGAAATGTATAAGATTCCTAGGGGGCATGATAGGGTAGATGGGGAAGATGGGGAAATGATTGTTTCCCTGTGGGAAGAGTCTGGGATCAGACAGCGTAATCTCAGAGAAAGGAGTCACCCATTTAAGTCAGAGATGAGGAGAACTCTTTCTCTCATAGACTAATGAATCTGTGGAATTCTGTACTTTCAAGGGTGGCTGAGGCTGTGTCATTAAGTATTTTCAAGACTGAGATATACAGATTGCTAATCATTAAGGGAATCAAGGATTATAAAGTTATGTTGGGAAAGTGGAGTTCAGAATTATCAGACTAGCCTAGATCTCATTGAATGGAGGAGCAGTCAATGGCCTTGTTTAGCTCCTACATCTTAGGGCCATTTGGGCTTCTTATGGTCTCTTCTCTGCTGAAGCCCTCTCTCTTTCTTGAAACACCAGTCAGGTATCCTTCCTTTCCAGCATTCTCATCCATTTTGAGATGAAGGTAATTATCCTAAATGGAATACTCCATTCATCTTTTGCTTCCGATTCTGCCAACTGTTTTGAATATGGACAAAGGTGCAAATATTTCAAATACATCTTGATTTTATTTGCCTCACTAGGTACATTAATCTGTGTCTTAGACTAAAGTTTAGCCAACTAATTCTCCCTTTTCCACAACCATAATTGTTGGACAATTTACCATGTTGTTCAAAGAGAGTCATAGATGTCTACAGCACAGAAAAATGTCTTTCAGCCCATTGAGTCTACACCAGTGAAAAGCAACTACTTAACTATTCTAATCCCATTTTTCAGCACCTGACCCATAGCCTTTAATGCCTGGGCATTGCAAGTATATATCTGAATAGTCCTTTAACGTTTTGAGGGTTTCTGCATCGACTGCATTAACTGACATTGAGGACCATGTACCGTATGGTTTAGGAAGACGCTTGTGCCCATTTTGCATTCATGCATGGTTTCACTGGAAATCAGGATGGAGAGGAGGAGTTTGGGACCCAGAAGAGAACAGAGGAGAACATATCAGTTGTGAGGAGAATGGGATAAGCCTCTTTGATCTCCCGTAGAAGATAATTTTCTGCGGTATGTTTATTTGTTTTAAATGCATTTCTGCCATGACATTTTCGCTGTAGTTTGCAATTGGTTCTTTTAGTATCTGTTTCAAGCTTGTTTCTTAAATATGTATTCTGGTCAGATTGTTTTGAATTCCTGTCAATTGTGGCTCATTCCCAATGGATTTTACCCTGAATGCGCCCAACCCTGTGAAAAATGGTTACAGTCAGGAACTCATTAGCAAATTGGTTGAAACCTTTCTTTTCAAAATAACCAAACCCTTCCTAGCCCCTAGGAACACACAATTTGACATTTCAGATACAGAACAAGAAGAACATTGTAGATGTAATATTTTCAAGCAACCACAGCAGAATGGAAAGTGGGAAAGGAGGAAAAATAACAAAAAAAAGTTTGAGTTAGAGTGGAAGGCTTGAGAGATTAAGTAACGAAAGAAGTAATGCTCTAAGCCATTGAAGGTGACAAAAAGACAAATAAGTAGCAAAAGATTGACCAAGAGAGGCTGTAAATGGAAATATAGAAAACAAAGTCTCTGTCTAAAATAACATAAGACAGTGTTTGTGCTATGAAATGTTTCAACTTTGTGCTAAATCTTGAATGTTTCAAAGGTTCTTGATATTTCTTGTGGGTTATGTTTTGGTTTTTAAGGTCCACTTTTAATTTTCTGAATATATTTTTCATTCTTACTAATCGTTTAATTAGATGAGATTCAGTTACCTGCAAGTGTGTTGACATGTAAGCATTTGCTCTCTCAGATTGAGAATTGAAAGAATTCATCAATTCGTCAATAATTTTTAACATTCTATTAAACTTTAAAGCACAACACAAGGAAAGCTTAAATTTCCTAAACACCATCAAAATTAAATTGACACATTTTTAAATGTAATAGCCATAAGTTATGAACCTTTTTTCCATAACTGAATCTTCATAAAAATAACATTAATTGATGAAAAAGTAATTACCTGCGGCTGCAGGATTTCATGATTCCCATTAGCAAGATTTTACTTTGTTGATACGTTCCCTTTGGCAGACCTTTTCACCATCCACTCCTTCGTTTTGCAACCATTCAATCTCTCACCTACTTCTGCTCCTTTCCAGCCACTTAGTTCTTGCCTTACTTGCCAAAGCCAATCCCTCACTGACCTCACTTGACAGACTCATTATCTCGTAACCTCAACAGTATTGCTCACCACCACCACCACTCACTTTCTAAATTCTGCTCCCATCACAGGCCATTTGCTTTTTGCATTTGCTGCTGAAAGACCCACTGATGAACCCATCAATAGAAAACACAGGGGGAAAACAGTCACTGATTGGAAGAGCAGCTCCTTTCAAAATTTCCCAGGGGAGATGTTTTCTGACTGATAGCTCCCATGATTCATTTTCCCCAGGTGATTTGGCCACTATCAGGTCAAATTCACCTAACACTGTTTTATTTTAAGTGCTGTCTTGAAAGCTGTGAAGTGCCTAATCAAAAGGAATGGTGAAATTCTTCCACATTGCATTCAACAGATTAGAACCAGACAAAAGGATAAGGACAGAAAGGTCAGAGTGAACCTGAGAGATTTGAAATTACAGGAACTTAGACATACTCATGGATTAAATGGATATTTTCCACGAAATGATAATTAAATTTGCATTTATTCTTCCAATTGCTGATGAGTGTATTGCATGCAATGAATTTTGTATACTGCTGTAGTCATTGGAACGATAAAGTGTGGAGCTGGATTGACTGACTTTCCAGCATCTGCAGACCTAACTCTCCCAAAGTCATTGAAACAATGTCAGCTAAATGGATCTCATAGAATATGATTTCCCTGATTGGGACTGCTAACTTGGTACAATCCGGGAGTTTTGGTTGACAGATATAAACTGGAGTGTCAGGATTTCTGCTCATTCTATGAGCTAGCTCTGTGCAAACTGGATCATTGTTGTGTACAAAGCATGTGTAAATGAAGGGTGATCTGATGACAGAATACCACCATTCATGGCATTATTTCAATTATTTTGAAAAAGAAATATTGCTACTAAATCTCTGTTTCACTCCAAAGGATTATTGAGATTCTAGATATTTGGGAGAGCAAATATTCCATTTGGAAGGAGCCATGAAAATGGATCAGGAAATTGGGGAGGATTTGAGAGTAGATAAGAGTCTCAAGAATGGTTTCTGAAATAATACCACAAAGGCTGGTATCGCGTCACCAAGTCACCCTTTATTTACATGTACATCGGACATGATACTGTCACAGCTCACTTAGAGCCAGCTCCGAGAGAGAGCAGAGAACCCCTGACATTCCTGTTTGATTATTTTTATATAAAGATCCCCACACTGCCGCCGAACAGTGGCAGTGCTTATTTTTCCCCAGCACACATGTTGTATGTGCGCACGTGTGTGTGTAGGACATAGTGAAAAAACAAAAAATGCAGAAAATTTCACCGCAGTTTAGATCTGTCCACCAGAACTCCCTGATTGGATCAGGTTAACAGCCTCAATCAGGGAATTCACATTCTATGAAATCCCCCTGGCTGACATTGTTTCGATCACTGCAGTTTCTTTGAAATATTGTAAGGGGGGGGGAAGATTTGTTTGGTTGTGGTACTATTCTGATGGCTGTGGTAAGTTAATATGTTGAATGTGGACATAAGAGTACTATATGGGGAGGACAGAGAGAACTCCAATGTTGCAGGATTTATGGGAGAGAAAGAGGTGAGCACAGAAGTGCAGGAATTAGAACTGACACAATTGAGGACCCTATAAATCACTCTGAAGGACCATGCTCAGTTGAGTAAGAAGAAAATCTGTCAGAAATACTTATATGCAGGGTGGCATCACAACAACAGATGCAACAGAGGCAGAGAGACACCAAGTCCAAAACAGCAAGCTCTTTATGGGAGCCATGATCAACCAGAAATTCAACTGGAATTTCCATACACCATCGTTACTGAAGCACTTCAGAGGTTGTGCACTCTGCAGCAAATTTTAACATGAGGGGAATTGAAAATAAAGGTGTTGCCACAAGTATGCAGTATCTTAGTGAGACCACAGCTGGAATATTGTTCACTTTTTTTTATTATGAGGATATAATTGCTTCAGAAGCATTTTGGGGAGGTATCTCTCGACTGATTTCTGGGATGAAAGAGTTGTCTTATGAAGACATGTTGGGCTGGTTCCCGCTAAAGTTTCAAAGGATGTGAGTTGATCTTATTGAAATATATCAGGTCCTGAGGGAACTTGACTGGATGGATGCTGGGAGAAGTTTTCCCTTGTGTGACAGTCTAGGATTAGGGGAAAACCATGTAAACATTCGGGATCTCCTATTTAAGACTGAGATGAAGGTTTTTTTTTCCCTTGCGAGAGTCATTAATCTATGGAATTCTTTAGTCCAGAGAGGAGTGGTGGCTATGTCAATGAATATATTCAAGGCAAAGTTAGATAGTTTTTTTTTAAATTGGTAAGATAGTGAAAGGTTATTTGCGGCAGACAGTAAAGTGGAGTTGTGGCATCAATAAAATTATGCACAGTACAGTATATCATTTCGTGTTACTGCCTTCACAGTGACAGGGACCCTGGTTGATTCTGTTGGGCGACTGTCTGTGTAGTTTGTATTTTCTCCCTGTATCTGCGTATGTTTTCTCCAAGTGCTCTGGTTCCTCCCTGTGTCCAAAGATGTGCAGAACGGGTGGACTGGCTATGTCGTTGCCCCAAAGCATCCAAGGGTGTGCAGTCTAGGTGGATTAGCCATGGGAAATGATGCAGGGAAGACAGTTGCAGGTATAGGGTGGG
The DNA here is from genome assembly GCF_037043375.1 of Chiloscyllium plagiosum. Taxonomy (NCBI): domain Eukaryota; kingdom Metazoa; phylum Chordata; class Chondrichthyes; order Orectolobiformes; family Hemiscylliidae; genus Chiloscyllium; species Chiloscyllium plagiosum. Next base: position 40,043,394 of record NW_028270144.1, read on the forward strand.
GGCCTGGTTGTGGGTAGGATGCCCTTTGGAGGGTCGCTGCAGGCTTGATATACCAAAAAGCCTCTTTCCACTCTGCAGGAATTCTACGATTCTATGAAAATTAGAGATAACCTTACCAAAAGGCCAAGTCATTTCAGGGGACTGAATGGTCTACTCCTGCTCCAAATTCCTCTGTTTTCCTCAGGAGTTTTCTGCAGTTTTTCCCCTTGACAAAATGGTCGTACTTTCAATGTCACTCAAAATGCTCAATGTCATCCAGGACACCCCTCAACTATCCCTTTCTCTGCTGGTTTTCCAAACCCAAAATATACAATATCTGTAAAATGCAATGCAGAAACTCCACTTATCTATCAACATTTCCAAAATGTGTCCTCTGAATCACCAAGAAGATCAAGAGTGCAAGAAAACATCACAAACTTTGCAATTCATATCCAAATCACATAACATTTAGACTTGGATGTATTTTATCAATTCATAATCATTACTGCATCAAATCCTGGACTTGAAAGTGAAGATATACAGCTTTGTTCAATTCTACTTTGAGCACACAGCATTCAATGTCAGAATAAATTTGTTATACTTAGAAAATAGTTCAACACAGATGAATAGATTAAAAGGTTTAAATTATAAGAGTAGGTTGCACAACAGTCTTTTGTATTCCCTAGGAGTTTAGAAGACAGAGGTGATCTAATTGAGTCAACAATAATGATAAATGAATTTAACAAGCTAGAAATGACTTCTTTTGGTGATTCAATCCACAACAGTGAGTATAAACTGAAGATAAGAGCTGGGCCCTTTAGGAACTAAAATTGGAAATATTGTATTTTTTCTTTCATCCACAGACTGGAGAAAATCATAAAGATGCTGTCAAATAGTGTTTAGATCTTGTGGCAATCAACATTTGTAGTTATATGTTTGATTTTTTTTGCCAAATGCAAGTAAATTGAGCTCAGACTCATCATTGAATTGAATGATCAAACAGGTTCACAATCTGAATTTTCTAGCATTATAGAATACAGTACAGGCCCTTTGGTCATCATGTTTGTACTGACAAATAGCTACACTAAATCTACAGTCACCCCACTTTCCTGCACTAGGCCTTGAATTGGAGATGCCAATGTTGGACTGGGGTGTGCACAGTTAAAAATCACACAACACCAGGTTATAGTCCAACAGATTTAATTGGAAGCACTAGCTTTCGGAGCGCTGCTCCTTCATCAGGTGGTTGTCCACAACCACCTGTTGAAGGAGCATCGCTCCGAAAGCTAGTGCTTCCAATTAAACCTGTTTGACTATAACCCAGTATTGTGTGATTTTTAACATAGCCTTAAATGTGCTCATCCAAGTACTACTTAAAGATTGTGAGATTTCCCTCTTCACATACCTCAGAGGCAGTGCAATCCAGATTCCCAATAACCACTGTTTGAAAAAGGTTTTCCTGAAATCTTCTCTAAATCTCTTGCCTTTCACTTTATATTATACTCTTGCGAAATTGATTCTTCAACAAAGGTGGGGGTGGGGGTGGGTAGGGAGAGGGGTGGTGGTGGTGGGGAGAGGGGCAGTGGAGGTAATAGTTGCTTTCTATTCACACTATTCATGCCTGTTCCAATTGATCCAACATCCACAGGCTGTTTAAGAACATATTTTTGATTTGCACCAGTCTGTGGATAATCAAAAAATCATTTTTAAGGGCATAGCTCTTACCTTTAGTTTATATTTTCTGGTTCTGCATTCCCTTGCCAAAAGAAACAATTTTTCTAGCTTATTAAATTAATTTATCATTACATTGTCTCAATTAGATTGACTTAAAAATATTCCTTATTAGGTAGACAATCTGTTCAGGTGCATTATGACAGACTTCTGAAGTAAGTGGGACTTAAACGTAGGGCTTCTGACCTAGAGGTAGGGATCTTACCACTCTGCCATTTTGTTCTATGCAACATTTAGCACATGGACAAGAGATACCATGTGGTCCAGTGGGCAGTGTCCCTGTCTGAACCAGAAGCAGTGGATATAAGTTTTATCCCAGAACTTAATTGCCAAAGAATGTATATTTATGACCTGGCCAGAAATGTTGATCACTCACTTACAGATTCCTCTGATATACCTATGGCAAGGCCTAACATCGGTGGTGGGTAAGTTGTTGGAGGGAATCTTGAAGTATGGGATTTACATGTATTTGGAAAGGCAAGGACTGATTAGGGTTAGCCAATATGGTTTTGTGCATGGGAAATCATGTCTCATGAACTTGATTGAGTTTTTTGAAGCTGTAACAAAAAGGTTTGATGAGTGCAGAGCGGTGGATGTGATCTATCTGTAAGGCATTCGATAAGGTTCGTATAGATTAGATTACATTACAATGTGGAAATAGGCCCTTCGGCCCAACAAGTCCACACCGATCTGCCGAAGCGCAACCCACCCAAACCCCTATATTTACCCCTTACCTAACACTACGGGCAATTTAGCATGGCCAATTCACCTAACCTGCACATCTTTGGACTGTAGGAGGAAACCGGAGCACCCGGAGGAAACCCACGCAGACACGGGGAGAACGTGCAAACTCCACACAGTCAGTCGCCTGAGGCGGGAATTGAACCCAGGTCTCTGGCGCTGTGAGGCAACAGTGCTAACCACTGTGCCACGGTGCCGTTCCTCGTGGTAGATTGGTTAGCAAGATTAGATTACATGGAATACAGGGAGACCTAACCGTTTGGATACAGAACTAGCTCAAAGGTGGTGGTGAGGGGTTACCTTTCAGAATAGAGGCCTGTGACCAGTGGTTTGCCACAAAGATCGGTGCTGGGTCCACTTCTTTTTGTCATGTATATAAATGATTTGGAGGTGAACATAGGAGGGATAGTTAGTAAGTTGGCAGATGACATCAAAATTGAAGGTGTATTGCATAGCGAAGAAGGTTACCTCAGAGTACAACAGGATCTTGATCAGATGGGCCAATGGGCCGAGGAATGGTAGATGGAGTTTAATTTAGATAAATGTGAGGTGCTGCATTTTGGAAAGGCAAATCAGGGCAGGATTTGTATGCTTAATGGTGAGGTCCTGGGGAGTGTTACTGAACAAAGAGACCTTGGAGTGAAGATACATAGTTCCTTGAAATTGGACTCACAGATAGATAGGAGAGTGAAGATGATGTTTGGTGTGCTTTCCTTTATTGGTCAGTGCATTGAGTTTAGGAATTGGGAGGTCATGTTGCAGCTGCACAGGAAATTTACGGGCCACTTTTGGAATATTGCGTGCTATTCTGGTCTCCCTCCTCCCAGAAGGATGTTGTGAAAGGGTTCAGAAAAGATTAATAAAGGTGTTGCCAAGATTGGAGGGTTTGAGCTATAAGGAGAGAGGCTGAATAGACTGGGGCTGTATTATCTGGAGCATCAGAGGCTGAGGGGTGACCTTGTAGAGGTTTATAAAATCATGAAGAGCATGGTACAGTAAATAGACAAGGTCTTTTCCCTGGGGTGGGTGAGTCCAGAACTAGAGGGCAAAGATTCAGGGTCAGAGGGGAAAGATATAAAAGGGACACAAAGTGTAACTTTTTCAGAATGTGGTGCCTGTATGGAATGAGCTGCCAGAGGAAATGGTAGAGGCCAAAACAAGTACAGCATTTAAAAGGCATCTAGAAGGTACGTGAGTAGGAAGGGTATGGAGGGATATGCGCCAAGTGCTGACAAATGGGACTAGATTATTAAGGATATCTAGTCGGCATGGACGAGTTGGCTGAAGGGTCTGTTTCCATTTTGTACATACCTATGACTAAGTGATAAGAGTAAGGAAATCTTGAAGTCAGCCATAGCCATGTGGCAGTTGCAGTGGAACAATTACCCACATCAAAAGAGTCTGTGCACAGGTTCCCGACAAAAGCTATGTGCTGTGGCAAATCTTTTCTTCATTTTGAGGGACTTTCAGGAAATGGACTACAACAAATGGACTACAACAGCTCATGAAGAAGACCGATTGCCTCTTCCTCAAGCCAAAAGGGTAACAAAAAAAAGTGTCAATGATACCAACAGCCCCAGAATGAGTACAATATGGAGGAAATGAAAATGAAGTATTGTGAAAAAAAATAGGATTAAGCAGATGCTAAAGTATTCAAAGTAAATAATAAATTCAATTAATCTAATTACAAAGGTCAGCTCAATAACTTTTCTGAATTTAGCCTTATGGGATTTACTTGGGTCACTTTTGCTTCAAAATCTGTAATGTTTGAGCGACTGGCCCCGAAAATATGTCGATAAACTCTTCTGGTGTACTATAAGGTCACTCTCAATTGGCCAGGAGTGACATAATGATTTATAATACACGCATAGACAACACACTGAAGATAATGGAATAAAAAGCCTTAAGTCACCTTGCTTCCAATGAAACTTTATCACTGCTGAAAATGATATGGCTGCGGGGCTGCTGCTGCTGTGCTGACTTCAGCTTTAAAGAATGTGGATGATATCTGATGTATTTTATATCCATGTGGGCTTAGGCTTTTCATCATGTGCTTCAGGCTGATGTTAACAATATAATCCGCTAAAGCTTTTAAGCACGGCCTAGCAAAGAGCTTACAATGCAAATCCACACAACATTGCAACGACAAAATCTTTATACAGGTATTCCATACTAAATCTGAAATCTTCACCTTGGGTGTTGGTATCTGACCAACCTATTAAAAAAAACGGAATCAAGTAACCAGTTCACAGATCGCAAATTTATTCAGCCGAAGTACTCCTCTGAGAAGATTTATCTGTAAGTTATGATTAGAACAAAAATTGATGTCACCGCAAAGTTCAGAATTTTTCAAAGTTCAAGAACAAACTTGGATTTATGCAGTGTTTCTCACCATTTAAAAATTCTCCCCTCTAAACCATATAGTTCTGTCCCGGACCATTTAAGTGTCCCAACAAAACTCAAAGCGAGCTGGAGGAATAACATTTTCAGCTTGTACTTTACAGCCTCTCTGGCTCAATATAGACAGAAACAACTTCAGAGCATGATCTCTCTCTTCCATTTTGATTATAATGACCAGCCAACACACTCCACACCCTATCATTTCTTAACTGTGTGTTGTTGTCTTTGCTCTCAGCAGAGTGGACCTATTTTCATCTTATCATACCTATTATTACAATTATTTTACAAGTCAATCAATCCATTATTATCATTCACATTCCCTTTGTCATTTTCTCTGGGCATACTCACTCTCTTTCAAATGTTCCTCATTCACCTTTGCCAGCAGCATGAAAAAAACACAATTGCACTTCTGAAAAATCTTATCAAGCTCAAAATGTTAACTCAGTTTCTCAGTCCACAAAATATAAGCTCAGTTCTATGTATAGTCAAGTAAGAGGTTATCAAGTTCTCAAGACCAGGAATTAAAAGAAACAGTTAAATCAATTCCTTGGGTGTGTTAAAACAGAGACTTGCCGTGATATTGGGATACTGTAAAAGGATGGTATTGGGAATAAATGGGATTGTATTTTGCCATGTGTTTTGCAATCTTCCAACTTGTTTTATGTAAACAGTTCAGTTTGTTCTATTTTATCTTCATTTCTTTAACACAATGAACTTTTGGTTATTTTTATTTATTCACAGGTTATGGGCGTCACTGGCTAGGCTAGCATCCATTGCCCATCCCAGAGGGCAGGTGAGAGTCAATTACAGGTGGGTGTCACATGTAGGCCACACCATGTCAGGACTACAGATTCCTTTCCTGGAGAAAAATAGTAAACCAGATGGGTTTTTCCTGACAATTGATTCACAGTCAACATTAGACTTATAATTCCAGATTTTTGTTGGATTCAAATTCCACCATTTGCTGTGGCAATTCAAACCCAAGTCCTCAGAACATTACCTGAGTCTCCAGGTTAATAGTCAAATTATATTACCATGAGGCCATCACCTCCCTATTATTACAACAAACAAAGTTAAGTTTCAATAAGAGACCACTTATTAAAATAAAACAATACAAACTTAAACCTATCAAGTCAAATTTCAACCTGAGATCTGATTTTTCCATCATAATTTCAGCTGGGATCAGAACAATTTTTGATGCTGACCATAATTTGAATTTACCAGGAGATGCCAAATTAAATAACTACAGGTTAAGAACAGATTGGAAGCTATTTTCATGTAGCAGTTTTAAATTGATACTACTCAGTCCATTGAAGTTGCAGATTATGTTGGCTGAAACATAGTGGCCTGTTTCAGTGCTGTACAGGACCAAGGGAGGAAACACCAGAAGCCTTTTCATAAGAGATTGATGGGGAAAATTAAAGCACATGGAATTGGATATTGCGTATATATTGGTTTGGACTGAGAATTGATTGCTGGACAGGAAACAGAATGGGAATAAAAGGTTGTTCTTCTGAGTTGTAGGAGGTGATTAGAGGTCATCAGTGTTTGGGTCCCAGATATTTGTGAGACATAAATGACATGGATAAGGAAATTAAATTGCTTGTCCCATGGGAAAACTGCAGAAGAATCTGAAGACACTCTAGGTTTACTACATTGCAGTTTTGATGAACTTGTATTTCCAGCCTGACCTCGAAGGAAAATATCGTTGTGTTTTTAAACTGCAAGCATTTTCATATGGATGAGGGAACTTTTCAATGTTTGTTGACAGCACAATATGAAGTGTGATTGTGAGTTGTAAGGAGGATCCAAAGAGACCTTACAGTGATTAGACAAATTGAGCAAAAAGGCAAATAAATGGCAGATGCAGAATAACATGGCCACAAGTGAAATTATGCACTTTGATGAAAAAAACGGAAGGCAAAACATAATGATGACATATTAGGAAATGTAAATGTACAAAGGGCCTGGGTGTCTTTGTACACCACTCAATGAAAGTCAGAAGTAGAGATGTCTTACTGTAGTTATACAGGGCCTTGGTGAAATGATACCTGGAACATTGCATGCAGTTTTGGTCTCCCTACCTAAGAAAGAATATGCCTGCCATAGAGCACAGGCTGATACTAGGAATGACAGGACTGTCCGATGAGGAGAGATTGGTTTATCTGGGCCTGTGGTCATTAGAGTTTTGAAGGATGAGAGGCAACTTAATTGAAATATATGCAATTCTACCAGGGCAGAACAGGCCAACTGCAAGGAGGATGCTTTCCCCAGCAGAGGAGTCTTGAGTCAGGAGTCAAAATTTAATGATGTGCAGTTGACGATTTACAATTGTGATGGAGAAATATTTCTTCACTCAAAGATTAGTGAACCCATAGAATTCTCCACCATAGAAGGCTATGGAGATCAAGTTGCTGAATATATCTAAGAAAGAGATAGATAAATTTTGAAAGCATAAAAGTATTTGTGGAGAAAGCAGGAATATGGAAGTGGGATAGAGGATAAACCATGATCATACTGCATGGCGGAGAATACTCAAAGGGCTGAATGGCCACACCTGCTCTTACGTTTATGTGAAAGAAGAATGTTTTGTTCCCACAGGCGGGAAGGACTGTATTTGTGCCTCTTGTCCATCTCTCCTGTAGCAATAGGTTCTGCTCTGCTGGTCTTATATTCTCCCATAAGGAAAAATGGGAAGCTTCAAGCAAGATACCATGACCAAAAACTCCTTTCTGTGGGTGACTTTCAAAGTACAAAATACACTCAGGTGTATTTCCAGGGCATAGAGTGCAAGAGCAGGGATGTTATGATTAACTTGTGTAAGTTACCAGATAAATCTCATCTGGAGTATTGTGCATGCTGCTGAGTCCCATACAATGATAAGGAATGAATTTAGTGGAGTACAGAAGAGATTTATGAGAATGGTTCTAGGAATGAGAAAACTCACTTATGAAGAAAGAAAAACAAGTTGGGACTTAGAGGAGAAGGCTGAGGGGAGATTTGATCAAAATTTTCTAAGTCATGCCAGATTATGGATGGATGGAAAGGGAGGCAAGAGAGGAGGGGAAGTAATGATTTTGGCGAGGGAAAACATTATGGCTGTATTTAAGGAGGATATTCCTGGAAGACTCTCCAGTGAACTTAAATGTGTGAAACTGAGAAATAAGAAAAGGATGATCACCTTATTGGGATTGTACTATGGGCTCCCTGATAGTCAGCAGGAAATTGAGAAGCAAATATGTAAGATGATCTCAGATATCTGTAGGAATCAATGGTTGTAATAGTAGGGATTTTAACTTTCCAAACAGACTGAGACTTTCTTAGTGTTGAGGGCTTGGAGAGAGAGGAATTTATCATTTGTATACAAGAAAACTTTCCTATTCAATATATGAGTGTAAGATTTGCAAAGATGTTGCTGGGACTGGAGGGTTTGAATTGGAGGGAGAGGCTGAATGGGCTGGGGCTTTTTTTCCCTGGAGTGTCGGAAGCTGAAGGGTGATCTTAGAGAGGTTTATAAAGTCATGAGGGACATAGATAGAGTGAATGGCCAAGCTCTTTTTCATGGGGTGGGAGAGTCCCAACCCAGCGGGCATAGGTTTGATGTGAGAGGAGAAAGATTTAAAAAGCACCTGAGGGTTAATTTTTTCATGCAGAAAGTGGTACATGTGTGGAACGAGCTGTCAGAGGATGTGGTGGAGGCAGTTACAATTACAACATTTAAAATCCATCTGGATGGGTGTATGAATAGGAAAGGTTGAGAAGGATATGGGTGAAATGCTGGAAAATGGGACCAGATCATATGAGGATGTCTGGTCGGCATGGACAAGTTGGACCAAAGGCTCTGTTTAAGTGTTGTATGATTCTATGACTTTATGACTCCCTGTCTGGACAGAATGAAATTGTCCCAGTTTGTAAACTGGCGGAACCTTCCCAGCCAATTAACTATGCGGACATTGGTGAGAAGTTTCAAAGAATTGAATTGAAATTAAAAAAAATCCCATTTTGCAACCACACTTTGTATAGCAGGTCAAGAGGCCAATTTGCATACATAAACATCCTCATTATTACATCAACTTACTTTAATGACGTGCTGTTTTTCATTCTCTAACCCACTAGACAGCAACAAGGACCAACAATTCAGTGTAGTTATCTGGCATCTCCAGTTCATGGCTTGCTCTCCATCATGGGCATCAGATGCCAGCATCTTGGGGCATGCTGCATAGACTGCATGCATCTCTGTCCTCAAGGACTACCATGTCCCTGTTAGCAAAGTGAGTTGCCAACTATCTGTTGTCTAGCATGTCTTGGGCAATTGACAGGAGCTGTTGGCTGCCAGCACTTGATAAGATGCACAGTTGGACTTTTGATGTTGCCCTGGCACCAGGAATCCCAGGAGATCCTAGCAATGGTCAGTATTTCCATCAATGGAGAGTGGGAGAATGTGACAAGTAGGGTGCCACAAAGGTATGAGAGTTTGGGAAGACAGTTTGAGAAAAATCGCTTTGGCCGAAATGTGTCAATAATGATACTTCATTGATTTCTGGTTTAATACAGCCCAGTTGTGGCATTCAAGAGGGCAATAGATGTCATTTAATTTGAAGCAATATATACAGCAACTTACAGAATTATTATGATGCAATTCTGTGGCTTGTTTTCCAGCAATAAATGAACAGTTAAGCTGATTGCACCTTGAAGTAATGCTCTGAATTCTCTGTTTTGTTTTCTCCCAACCAGCTGTTCATTGTTACAAGGGGTGGATGAGTCAAGTGGCATTCTGTAAAATGCTGTGCAGCCTTGTTAGTGAGCATTAGCAGGCAATTTATCCTTTAACAATTTTCTGTACAGTCATTCATTGCCTGCACTTCAATTCTTGTACTAAGATATTACTGAAAGCAGGTATTTAAGCTCAAGACCCCCCAACTAAGAATATAAGAACATCAGAAATAAGAGCAGGTCATCAGTAAGGGAATCCATATAGTCAGGAATGTGGAATTGAGGATTGTCAGATGAGCCATGTCTCATTGAATCATGGCAGTGTAGAATGACCTATTTCTGCTCCTACATCTTACAATCTTAAAGAATATGCTATTTGGCTTCTCAAGTCAGCCCGACCATTAACTCTTTCATGCCAAGTCATCATAACCTTTAACTCTCATCATTTCCACCTTCTAATGAGGCTATTTGATATTACTCATAACACTTCAGTTAATGTGACACTCCCTTATGTAGTGCAGTGGACAGTCAGCGTCATGATGAGCTCAAATTCTGGCATATGACTTCAAACTCACAAATATCTGATTCAGAAAATTACCATTGAACCAAGTAACCAGGATTAAAATCATTGCAGAAATGTGTCCTACCTATTGTAGTCTATTCAGCAGTCAACCTATATGATGAAATCAAGGTTAGTTTGAATTCCAGTCTCTTGACTTGGTCTTTAACATTATGCGGTGGATATGAGTGCTTGTCTAAATAAAATTGTCTGCCTGTTCCTGTTCCATTTGTTTTCTGCTTTGTCTATTTGTCTAGGTGGTAAAAATGGATTATAGGATAAAAATGTATACATAGCAATCTTCAAGGTTCTGAGTACACAGTGGATGAATTTTCATTGGGTTGTTTCATCTGAAGATTACAAAGATCTGACATAAAGGTTTTTCCTTCAAGATTTCATGGATCTTTTCTGAAGTTGTTTTCGGAATCAGGACACTCCCTCTCTACAGCCACACTATTATGATGGAGATTGACTCTGACAGTTATGGAGTGTCTAGGAAGTAAAAATGACATGGACATTACTGGCATAATTTATGCCAAGCAAATTGGAATTTGTCAGCTGTTTGAAAGATATCATGTTACAGCTGGAGGAAATCTGATCCACTTTGATATCTTTCTTTTCCTGAACTCTGACTCAACTTATACACTACAACTGGACAAGATGCCAGCTATTAGCAGAACAAATCTTCATACTTCATGGTGTGGAGGTTATCACAATTGTCAACCTTCTCTTCTCTAAGGAAAAACAGCCCAATTTCTCTGATCTATCTATGAAATGATGTTCCTAATCCCTGATCTTTGTCAACATGTCGGTGTCTAAAACAGGATGAAATATTCCAGTTGAGGTCAAATTAGTGCTTGTTACAAGTTAAATGTAACTACCTTGGTCTTAAAATCCATGCTCACATTAACAAAGTATAAATAGTGTATGTTTTATTAACTATGCTCTCAAAACATGCTGCCACATTTAATGACAGATGCATTTATATGTTGAGGTCTCTCTGCTCCTGCACCCCCTTTAGAGTCATGCCATTTATTTTATATTGTCTCTGTGTTCTACTCAACAAAATGAACAATTTCCACTACTAATTTATACATTTATATGAAACTTTATTGTTATGTATGCAGCTTTGGCATTCATTAAAATATGGGGCAATAGGGCTATAGAGGATACATCCTAGTAGAGTCAGAGAGATGTACAGCATGGAAAGAGTCCTTTCGGTCCAACTTGTCGATGCCAATCAGAAATCCTAACCAAATCAAGTCCCATTTGTCAGCATTTAGCCCATATCCCTCTAAACCCTTCCTATTCATATACCCATCCAGATACCTTTTAAATGGTGTAATTGTACCAGCGTCTACCACTTCCTCTGGCAGCTCATTCCATACATGCACCACAATCTGTGTGAAAACATTGCCCCTCAGATCCCTTTTATATCTTTCCCCTTTGACCCTAAACCTATGTCCTCTAGTTCTGGACTCCCCCACCCCAGGGAAAAGACCTTGTCTATTTATCCTATCCATGCCCCTGTTATTGTCATCAGAGGGGTGACAATAAACCTTTGTATTGTCACCCCTCCGTCTCTGATGCTCCAGGGAAAACAGCACCCGCCTATTCAGCCTCTCCCTATAGCTCAAAACCTCTAATCCTGGCAATGTCCTTGTAACCCTTTTCTGAACCCTTTCAAGTTTCACAGTGTCCTTCTAATAGGAAGGAGACCAGAATTGCATGCAATATTCCAAAAGTGGCCTAACCGATGTCCTGTACAGTCATAACATGACCTTCCAACTCATATGCTCAATACTCTGACCAATAAAGGAAAGCACTCCAAACACTTTCTTCACTATCCTATCGACCTGCGGCTTTCAAGGAACTATAAACCTGCACTCCAAGGTCTCTTTGTTCAACAACACTCTCTAGAACCTTACCATTAAGTGCATAAGTCCTGCTCTGATTTGCTTTTCCAAAATGCAACACCTCGTCTTTATCTAAATTAAACTCCATCTGCCGTCCTTGGCCCATTGGCCCATCGGATCAAGACCCTGTTTGTACTCTGAGGTAACCTTCTTTGTTGTCCACAACACCTCCAATTTTGGTGTCATCTGCCAACTTACTAACTATATCTCCGATGTTCACACTAAATCATTTATATAAATGACAAAAAACAGTGGACCCAGCACCCTCCTTGTGGCACTCCACTGGTCACAGGCCTCCAGTCTGAAAAACAATTTTCCACTATCACCCTCTGTTTTATATCTTTAAGCCAGTTCTGTATCCAAAGGGCTAGTTCTCCCTGTATTCCATGAGCTCTAACCTTGCTAACCAATCTCCCATGAGGAACCTTCTCAAACTTACAAAGTACATATGGATCACGCTGACTGCTCTGCCCTCAATTCTCTGTTATTTCTTCAAAAAACTCAAACAAGTTTCTACTTTGAAAAAATGCCCATGTCTGTGTTCAATTGATGGGGAGTGGTTTCCAACATGATCTTGCAGTAGGTTTTCAGGGATCTACAGCATTGGCGCTGAATTGCCTGAAAGAGACAGCACAGTCACAATAGCTGAAAACCTGCTGAGACTCTACTGGGGATGGCATGGTGGCTCAGTGGGTAGCACTGCTGCCTCACAGCATCAGGGACCTGGCTTTGATTCCTCCCTTGGGAGACTGTTTGTGTAGAGTTTGCACATTCTCTCCATGTCTCCATGGGGTATTCCAGGTGCTTTGAGAGAAACAATCTTGTAAAGAGATCTCAGCTATCTGTAAGAATAATTGGGTGGTTATGGTAGGATTTTAACTTTCCAAACATAGACTGGGACTGCCATGATGTTAATGGTTTAGATGGAGAAGAATTTGTTAAGTGTGTACAAGAAAATTTTCTGAATCAGTATGTGAAGGTGCAAAACTTGACCTACTCTTGGGAAATAAGGCAGGGCAGGTGACTGAGGTGTCAGTGGGGGAGCACTTTGGAGCCAGTGACCATAATTCTATCATTTTTAAAATAGTGATGGACGGCACGGTGGCACAGTGGTTAGCACTGCTGCCTCGCAGCGCCAGAGACCCGGGTTCAATTCCCGCCTCAGGCGACTGACTGTGTGGAGTTTGCACATTCTCCCCGTGTCTGCGTGGGTTTCCTCCGGGTGCTCCGGTTTCCTCCCACAGTCCAAAGATGTGCAGGTTAGGTGAATTGGCCATGTTAAATTGTCCGTAGTGTTAGGTAAGGGGTAAATGTAGGGGTATGGGTAGTTTGCGCTTCGGCAGGTCGGTGTGGACTTGTTGGGCCGAAGGGCCTGTTTCCACACTGTAAAGTAATCTAAATCTAATCTAATCTAATCTAAAGGATAGACCAAATCTCAAAGTTGAAGTTCTAAATTGGAGAAAGGCCAATTTTGATGGTATTAGGCAAGAACTTTCAAAAGCTGATTGAGCACAGATGTTTGTAGATAAAGGGACGGCTATGAAATGGGAAGCCTTCAGAAATGAGGGAACGAGAGTCAAGAGAAAGTATATTCCTGTTAGGGTGAAAGGAAAGGCTGGTAGGTACAGGGAATGCTGGATGACTAAAGAAATTGAGGGTTTGGTTAAGAAAAAGAAGAAGGAAGCATATGTAAGGTATTGACAGGATAGATCAAGTAAATCCTTCGAGTATAAAGTCAGTAGGAGTATACTAAATAGGGAAATCAGGAGGGCAAAAAGGGAAAATGAGACAGCTTTGGCAAATACAATTAAGGAGAATCCAAAGAATTTTTACAAATACATTAAGGACAGAAGGGTAATTAGGGACTGAATAGGGTCCCTCAAAGATCAGCAAGGTGGCCTTTGAGTGGATCCACAGAATATGGGGGAGATATTAAACAAGTATTTTGCATCAGTATTTACTGTGGAAAAGGATATGGAAGATATAGACTGTAGGGAAATAGATGATGACACCTTGCAAAATGTCCATATTACATAGGAGGAAGTGCTAGATGTCTTGAAACGCATAAAAGTGGATAACTCCCAGGACTTGATCAGGTGTACCCGAGAAGTCCATGGGAAGCTAGGGAAGTGATTTCAATGCTTCTTACTGAGATATTTGTATCATCCATAGTCACAGGTAAAGTGCTGGAAGACTGGAGGTTGGCTAACTTGGTGCCACTGTTAAAGAAGGGTGGTAAGGACAACCCAGGGAACTATAGACCGGTGAACCTGACGTCAGTGGAGGGCAAGTTGTTGGAGGGAATCCTGAGGGACAGGATGTACATGTATTTGGAAAGGCAAGGACTGATTAGGGATAGTCAACATGGCTGTGTGCATGGGATATCATGTCTCTCAAACTTGATTGAGTTATTTGAAGAAGTAACAAAGAGGAATAATGAGGGTAGAGCGGTAGATGTGATCTATATGGACTTCAGTAAGGTGTTCGACAAGGTTCCCCATGGGAGACTGGTTAGCAAAGTTAAATCTCCGGAAAACAGGGAGAACTAGCCATTTGGATACAGAACTGGCTCAAAGGTAGAAGACAGAGTGTGGTGGTGGAGGGTTGTTTTTCAGACTGGAGACCTAAGACCAGTGGAGTGCCATAAGGATTGGTGCTGAGTACTCTACTTTTTGTAATTTACATAAATGATTTGGATGCGAGCATAAAAGGTACAGTTAGTAAGTTTGCAGATGACACCAAAATTGGAGGTGTAGTGGACAATGAAGAGTGTTGCCTCAGATTACAACAGGATCTTGACCAGATGGGCCAATGGGCCAAGAAGTGGCAGATAGAGTTTAATTCAGATAAACGCGAGGTGCTGCATTTTGGGAAAGCAAACCTTAGAAGGACTTATACATTTCATGGTAAGGTCTTCTGAACAAAGAGACCTTGGAGTGCAGGTTTATAGTTCCTTGAAAGTGGAATCACAGGTAGATAGGATAGTGAAGAAGGCGTTTGGTATGCTTTCTTTTATTGGTCAGAGTATGAGTACAGGGGTTGGGAGGTCATATTGCAGCTGTTCAGGGCATTGGTTAGGCTATTGTTGGAATATTGCATGCAATTTTGGTCTCCTTCCTATTGGAAGGATGTTGTGAAATTTGAAAGGGTTCAGAAAAGATTTACAAGGATGTTGCCAGGATTGGAGGATTTGAGCTATAGGGAGAGGCTGAACAGGCTGGGGTTGTTTTCCCTGGAGTGTCGGAGGCTGAGGGGTGACCTTATAGAGGTTTACAAAATTATGAGGGGTACAGATAGGATAAATAGATAAAGTCTTTTCCCTGTGGTGGGGGAGTCCAGAACTAGAGGGCATAGTTTTAGGGGAGAGGGGAAAGATATAAAAGAGATCTAAGGGGCAACTTTTTCACGCAGAGAGTGGTACGTGTATTGAATGAGCTGTCAGAGGAAGTGGTGGAGGCTCGTACAATTGCAACATTTAAAAGGCATTTGGATGGGTATATGAATAGGAAGAGTTTGGAGGGATATGAGTTGGGTGCTAGCAGGTCGGACTAGATTGGGTTGGCATATCTGGTCGGCATGGACAGGTTGGACCGAAGGGTCTGTTTCCATGCTGTACATCTTTATGACTCTAAGTTTGTGAAACATGGTTTTTCACGCACAAATGCTAATGAACAATTCCTAATCAGTCCTTTCCTTTCCAAATACATGTCAATCCTATCCTTCAGGATTCCTTCCAACAACTTGCCCACTATTGATGTTAGGCTCACTGGTCCATCATTCCCTGGCTTTTCCTTACCACCTTTCTTAAATATTGGCACCAGGTTCGCCAGCCTCCAGTCTTCCAGTAGAAAAAGTAAAACTTGCAGCTGACACATACTGGTACCAATCACCTGATATACCTCTCAAAATTGAGCGCCGACATGACCAAGACATTCATTTCCAAGTATTACTACTTTTGTATATCATTCTTACCCTCTGGTGTTATAAGATGCTGTGCTGAAAGTACTTCCACTGGGGCAAAAGTGCAAAGATTAGATGCAACTGAAGTCTTTAAAGTTATGCTATTTATTGATACAGTAGGTAAGAGAAGACTGATTCCTCAAGTTGGAGAGTTATTGATGGAGTTTAGTGAAACTGGTCATGAAGAGAGAGGAAAGATATTGATTATAACTCATCAGGAATATGAACTACTTTGTTACAAAATGTGGAGGAAACAAAGTGAATTGCACAGCACAGAAATATCAGCCCAATTGATTCATGTTGCGTCAATACTCTGCGTGAACCTTCTCCAACTTTAGGGTTCTATGATGGTTCGGTGGTTAGCACTGCTGCCTCATAGCATCAGGGACCCAGGTTTGATTCCAGCTTTGGGCGACTGTCTGTGTGAAGTTTGTACATTCTCCCCATGTCTGTGTGGATTTCTTCCAGGTAATCTGGTTTCCTCCCACAATACAAAAATGTGCAGGTCATGCTAAATTACCCATAGTGTTAGGTGCATTTGTCAGGTGCAAATATAGAGTAGGGGGAATGGGTTGGTGTGGGCTTATTGGGCCAAAGGGCCTGTTTCGATACTGTAGGTAATCCAAACACTCTGCTTCATCCAGTCTGGTCAACATATATTTTCGTTCTTTTCTCCCTTTCGTGTGATCTGATTTATAGTCCCCTTAATTGTCTTCAGTTTTAAGTGAGAATTGTCAACTAAGTTATCTCATGTTGAGCCCAGTTATATCTCCACTTTGTTCTTCTATTGATGGTAGTTTGTGGAAAGGGAAATGGGGCAAGTTATATTATGAATAGCCTTTCTAACATTGCCTATTTTAACTGATCGTCAGAAATTATAATTACTCCATATGTTTGAAGCAAGTGCAGATATGGGGCATTGGAACATGAAATTAATTAGTTTCAACATATTCTACAAAAGAGTTGATACAAATATATTGACCTGAATAACCTTCTTCTGTAAACTCAATGTTTCAAAGTTTGTAAGATCTGATGTTCCTCGCACAGTGGGTATCATCTTCGAAATTCAAATAGGTGAAGATGAATGCAGTGGGGTGTAAGCTTGGATCAGTCCGTGTTTTTAGTTCATTACCTGAAGAGCTGAGAGAAACTTCTTACAACTATGACATTTTTTTTCTGTGTATTGTTGTCCTCAGGAGACACAGAGATTTAGTTAGGATGGGAAACATTTATTTATGTTCTGTGCAGAAAATAGGTGTAATGACCATTTCCAACCCAATCCTTCTAAGGCTTCATTTTGTCCTTCAAAGCACTTTCTTCAATTTTGGTAAAGACCCCAGCATCTTAATCATTAAACCAAAGTTTTCATTTTATGTTTGGTAATTAGGCACAGAGTAAACTGTAGCGATCTTACAAAATGTTGCAACATTTCACACACAAACACTACATCAATGCATGAATTAGCATTCGATTTTCTTGATTGTTCAATCAAACAAACCACAGCAAGATCTGCACCTGCAGCAACCAATTATACACATTGATTTCGGCGCTGTAATTCTCACTTGAAGCGTAGCTGTGATTACAACAATTTGCCTAAAACGGTGATTTAAAAATATACAATTTAAGTATCAAGATTGATGAGATACAAATGCAGAGGAAATGGCCATTCAGTTTTTAATGGCTACATCACTGTCTCTCGAGTGAGACATTAGACCAAAGCTCGTGCTGTCAACTCAGCTGGATGTAAAAGATCCTTTGACAGAAGTTTCTAGGAAGACTTGGGAAGTTGGGCCTGACCTAATATTTTATCCCTCAATTAACATCTTAAGAATTAGACTAACTGGGCAGAATCATTTTGGTGCTTGTGGGGGTGTTTTGTACGCACATTGGCTGTGATTCTTCCTAAATTAGAACAGTGACTACACTTCAAAAAAAACTCAAATGGCTGTAAAGCTATTGAGAAGCTGGACTCTGGGGCAGTCCCATCAGATAGGAAAATAGCAAATGTGATTCCACTGTTTAAAAAGGGAGGCAGTTAAAAGACAGGGAATGATATACAGGTTAGGTTAACCTCTTTCATGGGGAAGATGCTTGAGTGTATTATCAGGAAAGAAATAGCATGGCATCTTGATAGAAATTGTCCTGTTGGGCAGATGCAGCATGGCTTCATGAAGGGCAGGTCATGCTTAACAAATCTTTTGGAATTCTATGACGACATTATGAGCAAAGTGGACAACGGGGACCCAGTGAATGTGGTGTACCTAGATTTCCAAACGTCCTTCGACAAGATGCTGCACAAGAGGCTGTTGCATAAGATAAGGATGCATGATGAGGAGGGTGAAGTATTCGCATGGATAGAGAATTGGTTGACTAGCAGGAAGCAAAGGGTGGGGTTAAATGAGTGCTGTTCTGGCTAGCAATCAATGACTAGTGGAGTGCCATGGGGATTGGTGTTGTGACCATAATTATTTACAATTTATATAGATGGTTTGGAGTTGGAGACCACGTGTAGGGTGTCAAAGTTTGCAGGTGACACTAAGATGAGTGGCAGAGCAAAGTGTGCAGAGGTACAGACAGGATAGATCAAGTGAATCCTAAGAAGAGAGTAAAGGCAGTAGGAGAATTCTTGGGAGAAATCAGGAGAGCAAAAAGGGGCAGGAGATAGCTTTGGCAAATAGAGTTAAGGAAAATCCAAAGGGTTTTTACAAATACATTAGGACAAAGGGTAACTGGGTAGAGAATAGGGTCCCTCAAAGATGAGCAAGGCAGTCTTTGTGTGGAGCCGCAAGAGATTGGGAAAATAAATATTTTGCATCAGTATTTACTGTGGAAAAGGACATGGAAAATATAGAATATAGGGAAATAGATGGTGACATCTTGAAAAATGTCCATATTACAGAGGAGGAAGTGCTGGATGTCTTGAAATGCATAAAAGTGGATAAATCCCCAGGACCTGACCAGGTGTACCCAAGAACTCTGTGGGAAGCTTGGGAAGTGATTGCTGGGCCCCATGCTGAGATATTTGTATCATCGATAGTCACAGGTGAGGTGCCAGAAGACTGGAGGTTGGCGAATGTGGTGCCACTGTTTAAGAAATGTGGTAAGGACAAGCTAGGGAATTATAGACCAGCGAGCCTGACATCGGTGGTGAGCAAGTTGTTGGAGGGAATCCCAAGGGACAGGATGTATACGTATTTGGAAGGGCAAGGACTGATTAGGGATAGTCAACACGGCTTTGTGTGTGGGAAATCATGTCTCACAAACTTGATTGAGTTTTTTTGAAGAAGTAATAAAAAGGATTGATGAGGGCAGAGTGGTAGATTTGATCTACATGGACTTCAGTAAGGCGTTCGACAAGGTTCCTTATAAGAGACTGGTTAGCAAGGTTAGATCTCATGGAATACAGGGAGAATGGGCGGCACGGTGGCACAGTGGTTAGCACAGCTGCCTCACAGTGCCAGAGACCCAGGTTAAATTCCTGCTTCAGTCAACTGTCTGTGTAGAGTTTGCACATTCTCCCCGTGTCTGCGTGGGTTTCCTCCGGGTGCTCCGGTTTCCTCCCACAGTCCAAAGGATGTGCAGGTTAGGTGAATTGGCAATGTTAAATTGCCCATAGTGTTAGGTGAAGGGGTAGATGTAGGGGAATGGGTCTGGGTGGGGTGCTCTTCGGAGGGTAGGTGTGGACTTGTTGGGCCAAATGGATTGTTTCCACACTGTAAGTAATCTAAATAAAAAACTAGCCATTTGGATATAGAACTGGCTCAAAGGTAGAAAACAGAGGGTGGTGGTGGAGGGTTGTTTTTCTGACTGGAGGCCTGTGACCAGTGGAGTGCCACAAGGATCGGTGCTGGGTCCTCTACTTTTTGACATTTACATAAATGATTTGGATGTGAGCATAAGAGGTATAGTTAGTAAGTTTGCAGATGACACCAAAATTGGAGGTGTAATGGACAGCAAAGAAGGTTATCTCAGATTACAAAGAAATCTTGATCAGATGGGGCAATGGGCTGAGAATGGCAGATGGAGTTTAATGTAGATAAATGTGAGGTGCTACATTTTGGGAAAGCAAATCTTAGCAGGACTTATACATTTCATGGTTAGGTCCTTGGGAGTGTTGCTGAACAAAGAGATCTGGAGTGCAGGTTCATAGCTCCTTCATTGTGGAGTCGCAGGTAGATAGGATAGTGAAGAAGGCGTTTGGTATGCTTTCCTTTATTGTTTAGAGTATTGAATACAGGAGTTGGGAGGTCATGTTGCGACTGTACAGGACATTGGTCAGGTTAATGTTGTAATCTTGCATGATAAGGCTAAGATTAAAGCGGTATCCTTGGTCTGACTTATCACCCTCACCTTGACCTCTTTCCACCTATCGCATTTCCGACGCCCCTCCCCCAAGTCCCTCCTCCCTACCTTTTATCTTAGCCTGCTGGACACACTTTCCTCATTCCTGAAGAAGGGCTTATGCCCGAAACGTCGATTCTCCTGTTCCCTGGATGCTGCCTGACCTGCTGCGCTTTTCCAGCAACACATTTTCAGCTCTGATCTCCAGCATCTGCAGACCTCACTTTCTCCTTATAAATAGGAAAGGTTTGGAGGGATATGGGCCAGGTGCTGGCAGGTGGGACTAGATTGAGTTGGGATATCTGGTCGGCATGGACGGGTTGGACAAAAGAGTCTGTTTCCGTGTTATACATCTCTCTGACTCAGTGACTATGAAATTTTGCAGAGGAGCACAGATACATTGAGTGAGTGGGCAAAAGTCTAGCAGATTAAATACAATGTTAATAAATGTGAAGTCATCCATTTTGGTAGAAGTAACAGTAAAAAGGATTATTACTTGAATGATAAAAAAATTGCAGCAAATTGCTATACAGTGCATGAATTACAGAAGGTTGGTCTGCAGGTACAAAAAGTGATGAGGAAGGCAAATGGAATTTTGCCCTTCATTGGTAAACGGATTAAGTTTAAAAGCAGAGATGTAATGTTGCAGCTGTACACGGTGCTGCTGAGGCCACACCTGGAGTACTATGTGCAGTTTTGGTCTCCTTACTTGAGAAAAGATGTACAGGTACTGTGGGGTTGGGGGGGGTGGTTGCGGGGGTGGGGGAGGAAGGGAGGAGGTGGGGTGCAGCTGAGGTTCACAAGGTTGATTCTGGAGTTGAGGGGGTTGAGTGATGAGGAGAGACTGAGTAGACCGGAATTATATTCATTAGAATTCAGAAAAATGAGGGGCATCTTATAGAAACATATAACATTATGAAGGGAATAGATAAGATCAAAGGAGAGTGGACCTTTCCACTGATGGGTGAAGTTAGGACAAGAGGGCATAGACTCAAGATTAAAGGGAGCAGATTTAGAATTGAATTCAGAAAGAACTTCTTCACTCAGAGGGTTGTTAATCAATGGGATTGCTTGCCCAGGGAAGTAGTTGCTGCGACTTCAGTAAATATTTTTAAAATTAAGGTAGTTCTTTTTTTGAAAAATAAAGGAATTAAGGGATGCAGTGAGAGTGCGGGTAAGTGAATCTGAGTCCATGAGAAGATCAGCTGTGATCTTATTGAATAGCAGAGCAAGCTCAAAGAGCCAGACAACCTACTCCTGCTCCTGGTTCTTATGTTCTTTTGAATAACAGGTGGAATGGATGAACTGAGTGCCTGGATTAATGCATGCAATTATGATGTTGTTGCTATCACAAAGACAAGTTGAAAGAGGGACAGGATTAGCAGCTTAACATTCCAGATATCAATGTTTTATATGAGACAGAGGAAACAAAAACAGGTGGGGAGTTCCATTATTGGTGAGGGCATATCAAAGTGGTGTGGAGGGAGAACACCTTGGAGGGATCTTGCAGTGAGGTAATATGAGTAGAAGGCAGGAATAACAAGAGTGCAATCGCAATGCTGGGATTGTACTACAGAATTCCCAGCTGCCAGTGGGAAATAGAGGAAAAGATATGTCATCACATTCTGGAAAGATGTGTAAATAACAGGTTTGTTGTGGTGGGTGATATTTAACTCCCTCCCCACCCTGCCCCCAATTGACTGAGACTCCCATAATGTTGGAGCATGCATAATTCTGTAAGTGTTCAGATACTAATGGATAGTGGAGCTCAGATAAACTGAGGGAAAGCCAACGGCAACCATATTAGACAAAAATTAGAATGTGGATTTGGCAGCAACTGTTTGAAGGTAAATCCATATCTGACAGGTGGGAGCCTTTAAAAGACCATTTGCTTAGAGTGCAGGACAGACATGTTCCTGTGAAAATGAAGGATGGGAATGGAAGGATTCAGGAACCTTGGATGACAGGGGGAATTATGAACTCAATCAAAACATGAAGTATACCCAAGGTCTAGGCAATTAAAAACAGATAATGTCCTTGAAAAAGGTAGAGAAATTCAAAGTTTGGGTGAAGATTTGTAGCTCGGGTGCTCGTTGCTGTGGTTCTGTTTGCCGAGCTGAAAGTTTTTGTTGCAAACGTTTTGTCCCACACTCAAATAAAAAACTCACCAGAACGAAGGACCCGATACCCAGCATGAGCAAAACTAATGTAGTGTACAAAATCCCATGCAAGGACTGCACTATATAGGACAAATAGGAAGACAGCTAACGATCCGCATCCACGAACATCAACTAGCCATGAAACGACACGACCAGCTATCGCTAATAGCCACACATGCAGACGACAAGCAACATGAATTTGACTGGGACAACACTACCATTATAGGGCGAGCGAAACAAAGAACAGCCAGGGAATTCCTAGAAGCATGGCACTCATCCACAAACTCCATCAACAAACACATCGACCTGGACCCAATATACCGGCCACTACAGCGGACAGCTGAAACTGACAACCGGAAGCGGCAGGGACGGCCACTATAAATGCCGGAGGAAACACCACAGAAGCGCTTCACAAGAGGCTCCCAAGCACTGAGGATGTCACCTAGACAGGGGACGAAACGTTTGCAACAAAAACTTCCAGCTTGGCGAACAGAACCACAGCAAAGGTAGAGAAAGTAGGAAGGAGCTCAAATGGTAAAAGGGGCCATGAAATGTCCTTGGTCAGCAGGGTTAAGGAGAATCTTAAGGCATTTTATACTTATTAGGAGTAAGAGGGTAGCTAGGGAAAAATAGGCATACTCAAGACAAAGGAGGGAGATTGTGTATGGAGCCAGAGAAAATGGGTAAGGTCCTGAAAGAGTACTTTACTTTGCTATTCGTCAAAGAGAGGAACATGAGGGATATTGGCATAATGGAAAGATGTATACATATTCTTGGACAGTTCAATAGAATGAAGGAGGAAGTGTTGGATGTCTTGAAATACAGTAAAGAAGGCAACTACCCAGGGCCAGATGGAATCTATCACAGGATGCTGTGGGAGGACATTGCTGAGGCCTTAACAATTATCTTTGCATCATCTTTGGCCTCAGCTAAGGTTCCAGAAGCCTGGAGAATGGCCAATGTTGTTCCCTTGTTTAAAAAGGGAAAAAGAGATAATCCAGACAATTACAAGCCGGTGAGTTTGGCATCAAAGGTGGGGAAACTGTTGGAGAAGATACTGAGAGACAGGATTTTTTTCACAATTGAAAGTGAATGGACATGAGCGTTTTGAACAGTTCAGTGAAAGTTTTGACAGCTTTTCCAGTTCCTTCACTGATTTGACAGTTCAAATCTTTATCTTAATCATCAGAAAAGTGACAAAAGAAGACAACAGCAGCGTTATTAGGTGGTACCTGCTCAGCAATAATCTGCTTACTGTTCTCAGTTTGGGTTCTACCAGTGCCAGTTTTTGACCTTTTACAGACTTGATCTGAACATGGACAAAAAACTATTATTCAGAATTGAGATGAGAGTGACTGTCCTTGATATCACTGCCTTATTTTAACAAGTATGACATGATGGAGCATTATCAAAACCGGAGTCAAAGGGAATCAGGGGAAAAGTTTTCACTCATCAGAGTTACTACTACCAGACAAACATATGGTTGTGGTTTTCGGAGGTCAATCACCTCAGACCAAGGATACCACAGAAAGAGTTCCTCAAGGTATTGTCCCAAGCTCAACCATCTTTAGTTAATTGATGAATGATCTTCCCTCCCTTATAAGGTCAGAAGAGGGGATGTTTGCTGATGATAGCACTAAGTTCAGTATCATCAATACCTCCTCAGATACTACAGCATTCCAGGTCCATGAGCAGCAAGACCTGGACAATATCCAGGCTTTTTTTGAAAAATGACAAGCTGTATTAATGCTAGAATTGACCACCTCAAAACAGAAAATCAAATCACCACACCTTGACATTCAACAATATCACAATTGCTGAATCTCCCACTAGCAAGATGCTGGGGCTACCATTGATCCAAAACTGAATTGCACCAGCTGTATTATACTATGACTACAAGAGTAAATTAGAGGGTAAGAATTCTGCAGTTAGCAATTCACTTTGTTTCCCTAATGGCTGTCAGCAAAACATGAATCAGTTATGTGATGGAGTATTCTCTAATTGAATGGGTGAGTGCAGCTCCAACAATACACAAGAAGCTTGACATTATCGAGGACAAAGCAAAGTTTTATTTGCACCTTCAATATAACCTTCAATATTCAATCTTTCAATACCAATGCATAGTTGTAGAAGTATAGAAAAAGTGAGGACTGCAGATGCCCGAGATCAGAATCGAGAGTGTGGTGCTGGAAAAGCACAGCACGTCAGGCAGCATCCAAGGAGCAATGTTTTGTGCATAAGCCCTTCTTCAGGAATGAGGCTTGTGGTTCAGGGGCCTGGGAGATCACCAATTTCCTCATTTCCCCTCCCCCCAACTTATCCCAGTCCCAAGCCTCCAACTCAGCACCACCATCTTGACCTGTCTATCTTGCTTCCCCTCACCTACCCAATCCACTCTACCCTCCTCTCCATCCTATCATTTTCACCCCCACCTCCATCTACCTATCACATTCCCAGCTACCTTCACCCCAGCCCCACCCCACCTACCCATTTATCTCTTAGCCACACACCCCCGGCCCACAAGCCTCATTCCTGATGAAGGGCTTATGTTGGAAACATCGATTCTCCTGCTCTTTGGATGCTGTCTGATCTGCTGTGCTCTTCCAGCACCACACCATTGAGTTATAAAAGTATGTCCCATTGATAACATTTACTGCAGTAACTTATTAAGGCTCTGATAATAGCATCTTCCTAATCCACAATTTCTAATAACTAGATGTACAAGGGCAACAGATGCATGGTAACACCAACATCTGCAAGTTCCCCTCCGAACCACTCTGATTTGGAATTATATCACAACTCCTAGATCAAAATCTTGAAACTCCTAACTGAACTGTGTGTTCCTATATCTAAATGTCTTAGTTTTTCATGTGGAAAGCATGACTCTACCTTCTCCAGGGTTATTTGGGATGACTAAATACTTGCTTCCACTGCCATATCATGCGATCACAAAGAAATGTGCTTAAGCAATTTTTATTTTCCAGCATGCCTACTTCTTGCAATACCAAAAGAGGTCAGCACGATAGCTCATTCTTGAGCACTGCTGCCTCACAGTACCAGGAACCTGGGTTCATTTCCACCCTTGTGTGACTGTCTGTGTGGTGTTTGCACATTCTCCCCATGTCTATGTGGGTTTACTCTGGGTGCTCCAGTTTCCTCCCACAGTCCAGAGATCTGCAGGTGACGTAAATTGGCAGAGATAAATTGCCCATAGTGTCCAGAGATGTGTAGGTTAGATGGATTAGCCATGGGATATGCAGGGTTACAGGTATAGAGTGGGGGTTCTGGGTGTGATGGCATTTGGAGGGTCAGTGTGGAATCAATTGGCTGAATGGCCTGTTTCCACACTGTTGGGATTCTATGATTCTATATCTTTCCTCTCCAAAAGTATCCTGGGACGAGATCCAAAGGAGTTTTGTAATTCATCAAAAGGGTACCTTGACTATCCAAACAAATGCATTGAAAATAGACCTGCTCAAATATCCCATCCTGTCAGGGCTCCAAAATATAATATATTTGGAGGTAGCTGGTTACCTAAGAGATCAGCTTCCTTGAAAATGACATATTCACTAAATACAGGCTATCCTCAATACTACTTCCTTCCCCAAAGCAAAATAAGAAATGCTGGGTTAGGGCTCTGGATAGCCTTATTGCTGGGCTTAGATGCAGAACCTTGGATTCCTGATCAATTCAGCTTTTCTCATCACAATGCAGAAGCATTTCAAAGTGGCAAACATCTGAACCTTCGAAACACAGATGGATAATTTTTACACAAATTATCATTACCTTGGAACCAAGCCCATTTTGATGTTTTAAAGAGCTTGTCTTCCTAAAAATTATATAAACAGGAAATGACTTTCTCGTAAGAAGCTCTTTGCCACAGAAGACCTTCTGGCAAGGATTGATTCAAAGCCTTGATTCATATCTTCATCCTAAATAGTCAGGACTGGCCAGTCAAGACCACAGTTTTTAACATATCAATCATCAGTTTTAAAAGTTATGGGGTTTGCTTGACTCGATACTCAATGACAAATATATAAAAGTACCTCATGAAACCCTATAAAAACTACATAAGCAGTTCATGATAACCATCGTTATCCTTGTGTGCATTATGACTAGCAATAAATAATCTCATAGATATTCTAACAAAGACAAAGAGAAAGTTCTTCATTTTTGTTATATGGCATTTTTGCTGAAAGCTAGAGCCTTGACTTAATAATAGCACCATTAATTCTGAGCTAGATTCAATTCTCGCTGCAGACTTCGGGATATCATTCTACCTAACGGTTTTGTGCAACGGCAATAAGAGATAAGCTTTACTTGTGATAGTGTTCTTTTTTCTGAAGAGAAAATAAATTGAGATCCTGTCTGTCTTGATCTGTGGACAGAAAAGATCCTGTGGCATTATTTGAAGAAGAGTAGTTCAACTGTTCAACGTTTATTACTCAACTAGTCAAGGCAAGTAACAGATTTAGTGCTTATTGTGAAACCTTGCTGTGGGCAAATTGGCTATTGTTTCCTTAAATACAGTGATTGCATTTGCAATATATTACATTGACTGTGGACCTCTGCACGACATTGAGATCATGATGAGTAAGATAGCAGTGTAAATTCTTCTGTTCTTAATAGTGATATTCTGAAGAGAAAAACACTCCTTTATTGTATTATTGGGAGAACATGTCTGAAATCATACATAGCAACAGATCGTAAGCTTTTTTTTGCTGCAGACATTTTTTCATGCAGCAAAGGGCATGAGCATAAAAAAAGTCAAAAACAGTGGCAACCAATAAACATGCCATAATCAACAAAGGCCACAAGATCAGAACAGAGGAGAGCTACAGCACCTAAATTTGTGGTTGTGCTAAAATAGGCTGGCATTGACACTGGCATCTCCTCTTCTTCCATGATATTGTCAAGTACATCAGCCTGGTCCACTAAAGCAAATGTCAAACATCTGTTATCAGACGATCCAGACCACAGTCCACCCACCCCGTGTGTGGGGAGCAGGAAAGTTGACCCACAGCTGGAGAAATCAGGCCAAAAAGAAAATGGAACTTGGTTAGAGACAAAAAAATTGCAGATACTGGAATCCAAAATTGACAGGCAGGAGGCTGGAAGAACACAGCAAGCCAGGCAGCATCTGGAGGTGGAGAAGTTTATGTTTTGGGTATAACCCTTCTTCAGGACTGAGGTGGATGTAGGGGAAGCTGCAGATAAAGGGGGAGGCTGGGGCAGGGTGCTGAAATTGGGATAGGTGAAGACAGGTAGAGGGAATGATCTGGTTGGTCGATGAGAGGAATAAAACCTGTTAGTGGCAGGGAAAAGAGGAAGGGAGGGGGAGGGGCTGGGAAGGGAGTTGGTGGATGGAAGGGAGGTTATTTGAAATTGGAGAACTAAATAGAGTCATAGAGATGTACAGCATGGAAGCAGACCCTTCGGTCCAACTCATCCATGCCGACCAGATATCCCAACCCAATCTAGTCCCACCTGTCAGCACCCGGCCCATATCCCTCCAAACCCTTCCTATTCATATACCCATCCAAATGCCTCTTAAATGTCTGTACCAGCCTCTATCACTTCCTCTGGCAGCTCATTCCATACACATAGTAAATATCTGTCTGGAGACTGTCAGTCACTGGAGATGGTCAAGAAAGGGAAGGAGGTATCCATGATGGACCAAGTCTCCAATGATCTCCAATGAATTTGAAGGCAGGGTGGAAATTCTGGGTGGAGTTGATGAGCTGCTCCAATTCAGCCCAGGTGCAAGATGCTGCACCGATGCAGTCATCGATGCAATGGCAGAAGATTTGGGGTACAGTGCCTGTGTAAGTACTGAAGAGGGACTGTTTGATATAGCCAACAAATAGGCAGGCATTGCTAGGACCCATTCGGGTGCCCATGGCCACCCCCGGTATTGGAGGAAATGGGAGGAGTTAAAGGAAAAGTTATTGAGGGTAAGGACCAGTTCATTGAAGTGGAGGAGAGTATTGGTGGAGGAGGACTGGATGAAGAGGAATTACTGGAGGGCCTGGAGGCCATTGTTTTGGGATATGCACCTGTATAGGCACTGCATGTCCATAGTGAAGATAAAGCGCTGGTGGCTGGGGAACTGAAGGTGGAGGGCATGGTTGGTATCATGGATGTGGGTGGGAAGTGCCTGAACTAAGGGGGAGAGGATGGAGTCAAGATAGGACAAGATGAGTTCGATGGGGCAGAAGGATGCCGACACAATGTGTTGGCCAGTATATATGGACTTGTGGAAACTGGGGAGCAGGTGGAAAGGGACAGTGTGGGGCTGGGGGACCATGAGTTTGGAGGCAGTGGAGAAGAGATCATTGGAGACAATGATGGCATGGACGGTGTGGGTGATTTTGGCCTGATGGGTCACAGTGGGGTCGTGGATAAGGGCGAGGTAGGACGAGGTATCAGAGAGTTGTTGTTCAGTCTCTGCGACATTGAGGTCTATTCTCCAGACTGCCACCATTCCACCTTTGTCAGTGGGTCTGATGGTAAATCAGATGTTGTTGTGGAGCAAGTGGAGTGCTGCACATTTTGTGAGGGTGAGGAGGGTGGAGAAATTGAGGTGGACGATGTCACATTGGCAGTCTGCAAAGAAGAGGTCTAGGGTGGGTGGTGACCAAGAGGAGGAGGAAGATTGGAGATGGAAGAAGGGGTCGTCAGAAGGAGGTTGGGAGTTTTTGTCAAAGAAGAAGGCATGGAGACAGAGGTGGTGGAAGAAGAGCTCCATATCATGGTGGATGCAGAATTCATTTAGGTGGGGGCAGAGGAGTAAGAATGTAAGCCCTTTCCTGAGGACTTACATTTGGCCTCAGAATTCAAGGTCAGGGAGGGGGATAGTGAATATGTGGCATGGCTCGGGGATGGGGTTTTTGGGGGTCTTGAGGTGGTTGACGGTGGAGGGGGTGAGGTGGTGTGATGGCATGTGATGTGTGAGGGTTGGATGTGGCATGGTGGGGGGGGAGTGGGTGTGGGAGAGATAGGAGATTGGCAGGGGGGTGAGCTGGGTAGTGGGCTGGGGGTCTGGGAAAGGCTGCAGGTGGGTGACGTGAAGAGGGAGAGGTGGAGAGGTAGGGTGCATTGTGGGAGTCGATGGGTGAGGAGGAAGAGAGGGTTTGCTAGCTGGCTGGTCAGTAGTAGGACCCAGGGGTGACCCTGGGAAATGTAGTTAGAGTCTTGTTTGCAGATTGGATGGAGCCAGATGTGGAGGTGGAAGGTGAAGGGAAGTCGAGGCTAGTCTTAGTGCTGTTGTCGGCAGACTCCGGGGTAGCATTGTCGGAGACATCCAGAGTGGAGATGCAGGTTGCAGGTGAATACTGGGGGGTCCTGGTTGGTTGTCACTGTGGCATGAAACTGGAATTGGCATCCAATCCGGAAATCACATTGGACTGGAGAGGCCTGGTATTGGGTGGAGCCTCCATGTGGGTAATGGTGGCGCCTCAGCAGCATGGGGAAGGGTCGGGTGTGAGGCCTGGAGGCAGCTAGAACTACGGCGTGAATTTTGAATGGCAAGAGGAACAGACTTTTGCAAACTTTCGATTTTTTTAATATCGGATACAAAACCGATAAACTGCTCGTTGAGCTGGCGGATTATCTGTTGGATGCAGAACGGTAGCGGTCCTCCACACATTTCGGAAAGGGAGGCCTTTAGCTGGGGGAGAGTTAAGGAGAGGGAATGGAGATGCCTCCACAAAGTCGAGAGGGTGGAATAGAGAATCAAGAGAGAGAATTGTTGGTGGAGGCATTGGACGTATTGCAAGTATGGAGCATCAAAGGTGGGTCCAGATTTGGAGCGCCATCTTCCACTGCCACAACGAACCTCACCACAAATTGGAAGAACAACACCTCATCTTCCATCTGGGCAGCCTACAGCCCGAAGGACTCAACATTGAGTTCTCCAATTTCAAATGACCTCCTTTCCCATCCACTGACTGCCTTCCTGGCTCCTTCCCCTCCCTTACACTCCTTCCTGCCACCATTGACCAAACAGGTTGTACCCTCTACCTGTCTTCACCTATCCCCATTTCACCACCCTTACCCACCACCCCCTTTATCTGCAGCTCCGCCTACACCTATCCCCAGTCCTGAAGAAGGGTTACACCTGATACTGCCTGGCTTGCTGTCTTTTTCCAGTCTCCTGGAATTAAATTAAACAGCAACTAGCAACCAATAGCTAGTGGCTATAGAAAACAGTGGAAACCAAGGTCAAGGAAGTCACAAAAGACCAAGGAGAACCAATTATAACCAGCCTGAGTATTGTGTATTGGAGAAATGTTGATCAGACTTTCTGGCATTTTGACTGCCTGAGGACATGTACTTTATACCTCTGGGTATAGTAACAGTAAAGGATGTTGGAGGATCCCATTGAATGATTTAGGACCCAGCTCTGAGCCCATTGGCCAGAGGCCACAAAACATTCTGAATGTCTGGGCAAGGGCGACAAAAATAGACATCTGGAAGACACCCCCTTCGTGAATAGTTGCAGAGAATACTTGCAGCAAGACTTGTGGCAGAAAACCAGGTGGCATACACAAAAAACCTGACCTTTTTGTGACCCAATCAATCTTTGTATTTGGCAAATCCCAGATCTTGATGACGCCCCAGTGCAGATTATGGCAGGCACATACACAAAGAGCATTTGTACCATAGTAGGAGTCGACCCACCAAAAAATCTGAGGACCCACCAGCAAAGGCAATTCTCACCAAGCATTAAAGGGTGTTCGCCAGTCGCAAACATGACTGTTGTCATATAGAGCATAAGGTAGTGACAGATGGACAGGACCTAAAACAGCAAAGACAACACACTTTTCCCACAGAGGCTGATATTCTGCCACCAAGTCTCCCTTTAATTACACATGAACAGTCCTTTATTTTTATTTTAGTACTATTTCACTCAAAGTTAGGTGCCAGAGTGTCAGTTTCTCTGATACTCAGCCTTTTTTATATGTCAGCCAGGGCTCCCTGATTAGACCGGATTAACAGCCCCAATCAGGGAACTCATTCTATAAGATCCAGCTAGTTGACCGCATCACAATCACTGACCTCATCACAAAGGTCATGTCCCTCTCTCCATATAGGGTCATGGCAGGAACTCAGGATCCCAGTGAGTCTGCTCGCCCTACTCCGATACATGAACCAGAGCAAGTCTGGGCTTGTCCTTGACTGCTTTACATCTTGTGCAGATGCTTTATCCTAGACCTGTTCTGAAAATCCCATGGAATCTGGCTGTTCAAAGGTTACTGGTTTTTGGCCTAGTCTCTCAGGCCCTGGGCTATCTAGCCACAATGTGAATTTATCTTTCAAGTGTGATATAATATGAACTGTAAATTTCTCTTCACTACTCAGTTGCTAGTTTCAGTTTTCAGATAGCATGGTAATCTTGATATAGCTAAATTCATTTATTCCAGATGTATTTCCTGAGCTTGCCTCAATCTGTGGTCAGGTGACTCCTCCAGTCATTTTAGGTCAGTATTTTACCTTATTAAAATGATTTTTCCTCTCAATAAGACTCAGGGTTAACAAACAGATAGTGAAAGTTTAATACTCATAGTCAAATTTTACAACTGTTGTCTCAAAATTAACTTCAATTTCACATTGAAAAATATTTGAACAATGAAATACTCGGAAGGGTTACCAAAAGTCTGAACAAAATGTATCTTTGAGGGAAGAAGGGCAAGTGAAGAGTTGGCTGGATTTGTGGGAAGAATTCCCAGCATGAGATCTGGATAATTATTAACAACATAATTGTTAATAATTGAGGAGGAAATGCTCAATATTTCAATAATTGAGGAGGAAATGCTCAAAAGGGTGGAATGAGAAAAAAGTGACAATATCTGTAAAGTGGCTTATTGTGTGCAGGGCTGAAGTAAGGCAGGACTCATGTTTAGCTAGAAGTGGAATTTAGTACATTTCTGAAATTCAGACTGAGAAATATCTGGATTCTGATCAACTTGATCCTCAGTTTTAAAACTGAGTTGGATCAGCCACGATCCTATTGAATGGCAGAGCAGATTTGAAGGGTCAAATGACCTACTCCTGTCCCTATTTCTTATGATGCTGTGTTCTTCCATTGTCCATGTAGTGCTGCCTCAGGGATGTTACTTCTAACATCGCCTAACCAGTGACACAGAATTTCCTAAGTGCACAAACCATACTTGTTAGCAAGTGATTTGAAAGTGACTTTGTTAGTATCTTCTGTCCTCTACAATGAGGGCGAGTGCAAAATACCTCTTCAATTAATCTGTCATTTCCTTATTTTCCACGATTAATCAGCAACCTCGCTAACAAACACTCACTTCATTATATCCATTTTCAAATTTTGATAAAATCCTTACTATTTAATTACATATTTCTGGCTACCTTTCTGTCTTACTCTATTTTTTTCCTTCCTTATCAATTTTTTGTCTTTCTTTGCAATGTTTGTTATCCTGTCCAAACTTTTGATCTGTCAGCTATTTTTTGGACTATTAAATGTTTTTTCTTTACAACTGACACCATCTGTAGCATTTTTATTTATTCACCAATACTGGGTCCATACCTTGCAATTTTTCCTACTCTTTGCAATGTTATCTGTTCCATGTATTTAAAAATTTCCCTGTTAATATCTGAGACTGCATCTTTTTCCCAGGGTTGGGGAATCAAAGACCAGAGGACATCAGTTTAAGGTTGAAGGGGAAAGAATAAAAGGGAATCCAAGGCAACTTTTTTTTACACAGAGGGTGCTACACATATGGAATGAGCTGCCAGCGGAAGTGGTTGAGGTAGGTACATTAATAACATTTAAAAGGCATTTGGATAAATACATGGATAGGAAGGGATTAGAAAGACATGGGCTAAGTGCAGGGAGATGGGGTTAGCGTGGATGGACATTTTGTTGGCATGAACCATTTTGGGCCAAAAAGCCTGTTTCTGTGCTGTAGACGTCTATGACTCTATGACCTCTATTGATCTTATTTTTAATCTAATTTGCTAATTCACGTTAACTAGCTTTGCTTTCATGCCCTTGTAATTTGACCCTATTTGAAATTTTAAAAGATAGTCTCAGACTCATTCCTCTTTCCGTCCAATATGGAAATGATATTTTACAACATTATGATCACTGCTACATAAGCATGCCTTCACTATCAGAGATGATAATAACACACATTTCTTCAACTTCCTCCATCAAGCTGAGCTATGTTTATTTCTGCCAGTATGTTTATTTCTTTACTACTATCTCCTATTTTAACAAGTCTTGTTATAATTATGTGAAAATGGATTTCCTGCAGAAACATTGGGTGGAATCTTATAGCAGTCTGAGTGATTATGAGTATGGTAACTTTTATGACAGAATCAGATGAGAAATCTAGCAAAGTGGATCTTGATGCTGGGAGCACCTCATTGCATCTTTTATGCTTTTCACAAGTGGTGTCGCGAGTTTTTCACTATTTATGAAATAAAAGGGATTATTGCTTGTTAAAAGCTTTGTTGTTGGCCGAAGTTGTCTAATTAATATTCAGTTACCTATCAAGCTCACCAAACAAGCTAGATGTTGAGAAAACTGGACACAGAAACTAGAGCAGGTACCTAGCGAATTCAGTTTGCTGCTTGCTCTAAAGCCCTTCCATGTTGTACACTGGGTGCCAATAGCTCAGGGCACATGGGAACCAATCGCTCACACACTATATCCACAGATATTGCTCTCTGTTATGTGTTCACCCTCCACATATCATCATAGCCATACCTCCAATGCATTTACAGGATGCTCTGCATTTCAATGTTGCATCTCACCTTGCATTGCAGCAATAAGTGCAGCAAGGACGTTGTACATTCGGGAGCATGTATCCAACTCAAAGACTGAACCAGGCTGCATCTCTAGGATCTTGCTATCATTATAATCACGCACAGAATTATAGAATTCCTACAGACTGGAAGTAGGCTATTCAGTCCATTGAGTCGACAATGACCCTCCGAAGAGCACTCCATCCAGATCCACCGCCTTATCCTATTCCTGTAACCCTGCATTTCTCATGACTAATCCACCTAGCCTGCATATCCCTGGACACTATGGGCAATTTAGCATGGCCAATCCATCTAACCACTTAGAGTATGCCTGATTCCCTCAGTATCCCTGCATTTCTTTGGCATATCTTACAGCACTTTGTCTCTCAGCGAGAGATGCCAGGCTCATATTATTGCTGCTTTGCTAAGCTGTCTAGCATGGACACAAAGCACGGAGATATGCCATGATTGCTAATAGGCACCAATCAACTCATGAGGACAGTCTTCACTTGGCAAAGGAAGTCAAGGGCAGACTCCTCCTGGGCAGGGACTTGGATATAATTAGCCAACCACTTGGCGCAGTCAGTGAGAATACTTTGTATGTAAGGGGTGAAGAACTGAATGTTGGGCAGCCCACCATGCTTCTTCAATATGTTTGCTTTACTGGCGACTGTTTTCCATGCTTTTCTGAGACATTAATCCTTTTGTTTCTCTTCCGTCAAATGCTGCAAGGCCCACAATGCATTTAAAGCATTTCTACTTCAAATTTCCAAAAACGTATATTATTCTTTCTTTTTATCTCTCCTGTTAGATATTACTCGAGAATCGGGGAAATCCATATTGTGAATAAGACTGGACCTGCTCATTTATCAAAACCAATTGGTTTTCCAAGCTCTATTATCAGCAAATAGTGCTTTTTGTTAGACAACATGATGATTCACAGGATTTGTGAAACAACAATAAATTAAATTAGTATTGAAGGATATGTGTCATTAATCTACCAGCAATTTTCACTTATCCAGAAATGTGCAGACATGGCTCATCAAAAGTCCCTGCAACTGGGTAATAAATGTAATATGTTGCTCACTGTAACCTTGCAAAAGGTGACCTCCCTTTCAAAGTTGCCACAATTTATGTAAGAACATAATGTAAAAACATAAGAACCGGGAGCATCTGGCCCTTCGAGCCTGCTCCGCCATTCAATAAGATCATGGCTAATCTTTTTATGGCCTCAGCTCCACTTACCCGGCCATTCACTATAATCCTCAAATCCTTTACTGTTCAAAAAAATTATACATTTTAGCTTTAAAAACATGCAATGAGGGAGCCTCAATTACTTCACTGGGCAGGGAATTCCATAGAATCGCAAACCTCTGGGTGAAGAAATTCCTTCTCAATTCAGTCCTAAATCTGCTTCCCCTAATTTTGAGACTATGCCTTCTTGTCCTAGTTTCACCTGCCAGTGGAAACATCTTCTCTATTTCTATCTTAACTATTCCTTCATAATTTTATGTTTCTATAAGATTCCCCTCAATCTTCTAAATTCCAATGAATATAATCCCAATCTATTCAATCTCTCCTCACAAGCCAATGCCCTCAACTCTGTAATCAACCCCAGGAGCCTCCTCTGCACCCCCTCTTGTGCCTTTACATCCTTTCTCACACAGTACTCTAGGTGTGGCTTCACCAGCACCCTATACAGCTACAACATAACCTCCATGCTTTTAAACTCAGTCCCTTTAGTAATGAAGGATAAAATTCCATTGCCTTCTTAAATACCTATTATACATGCAGATCAATCATCTGTGATTCATGCACAAGGACACCCAGATCCTTTGGCTCAGTAACATATTGCAATGTTTTACCATTCAAAAAAGGGTCATTTTTACTATGATTCCTATTAAAATGGATGACTTCACATTTATTAACATTGTACTCCATCTGCCACACCTTTGCTCACTTAATCATGTCCTTTTGCAAAGTTTCACAGTCCTCCTCACACTTTGCTCTTCTGCTCATCTTCATGTCATCTGCAAACTTTGACGTGTTCCCCAACTCCAAGTCATCTATATAAATTATGAATAATTGCAGTCCCAACACTGATCCCTGAGGCACACTACTAGTCACTGATCACTGACCAGAAAAACACTCATTTATCCCCACTCTTTGCTTCCTGTTAGCTAATCAATTCTCTATCCATGCTAATATATTACCCGCAACGCCATGCATCTTTAGCTTATGAGGTACCTTGATGAACATGTATTGGAAATCTAGATACACCACATCTACTGGGTCCCCATTGTCCACTACGCCTGCAATGTCTTCATAGAATTCCAGTAGATTAGTTAAGCATGACCTGCCCTTCATTAACCCATGCTGTGTCTGCCCAATGGGACAATTTCTATCGAGATGCTTTGCTATTTCTGCCTTGATGATAGACACAAGCATTTTCCCCGCTACAGAAGTGAAGCTAACTGGTCTATAATTCCCCATGTTTTTGTCTACCTCTTTTTTTAAACAATGGTTTCACATCTGCTATTTTCCAATGTGCTGGAATTGCCCCAGACTCCAGTGAATTTTGGAAAATTGCTACAAGTGTATTTGCTATTTCTCCTGCCATCTCTTTTAATGCCCTGGAATGCAGTCCATCAGGGCCGGGCGACTTGTCACCCTTTAGCTCCATTAGCTTGCCCAACACTACCTTTTTCATGAAAATGACTGTTTTTAGAATCTTAGCTATCTTTGTCTCCTTGTCAATTACTGGCATGTTATTCGTGCCCTCCACTGTAAAGAGAACAGTTTAATGAATAACTGTTCAATGTCTTGATGATTTCCTCAAATCCTATTACTAAATCTCCCTTCTCGTCCTTTAAAGGAACAATGTTTACCTTAGCCACCCTTTTATATATTTATTGAAACTTTTGTTATCTGGCTTTAATATTCACAACTAACTTACTCTCATATTCTACCTTACTTTACTTTATAAGTTTTTTGTGGCTTTCTGTTGACCTCAAAAGTTTTCCCAATCTTGTAATTTCGTGCTCGTCTTTGCCACTTTGTGTGCCTTCTCTTTCACTTTGATAGCCTCCCTTATTTCCTTAGACACTCATGGAAGATTACCCCTTTTCCTACAGTCCTTCCTTTTCACTGGTATATACTTTTGCTGAGTGCTTTGAAAGTCCTCCACTCTTTGTCAACTGTCCCACCATAAAGTTTTTACTTCCAGTCTACTTTAGCCAATCCTCATCCTATTGTAGTCTCCTTTGTTTAAGCACAGGACCCTGATGTTGGATTTCATCTTTACACTATCCATCTATATTCTAAATTCAAACATACTATCATTGCTCCTTCCAAGGTCATCCCTAACTATGACATCATTAATTATTCCTGTCTCATTACACAGGACTGGAACTTGGATAGCTTGGTTTAAATTGGTTCTATCAAATACTGTTCAAGCAAACTAGCACAGATACATTCAACGAACTCCTCCTCATGGCTACCCTGACTGACCTGGTTCGACCTGTCGACATTTAGATTAAAATCTTCCATGATAATTGCCATACCATTTTTACAGGTATTAGTTATTTCTTTGTTTATTGCCCGCCCTAATGTGATATAATTATTTGTTGGCCCATAGACTGCCTTTCAGTGAGGCAAAAGTGAGGACTGAAGATGCTGGAGATCAGAGTCAAGGTTAGAGTGGTGCTGGAAAAGCACAGCAAATCAGGCAACATCAAAGGAGCAAGAAAATCGACATTTCGGGCATAAGCCCTTCATCAGGAATGCCCTTCATGATGAAGGGCTTATGCCCAAAATATCGACTCTCCTGCTCCTCGGATGCTGCCTGACGTGCTGTGCTTCTCCAGCACCACTCTAATCTTGACTCTGATCTGCAGTCCTCACTTTCTATTATCTATCCGTGACTGCAGTTTCTGCCAAGATAAGTTTAAAAATGTTTAGTGGTCCACAGTATGAATTGATTATAAACAACTTGCGGATTATAAGTTGCTGTTAATACTTTTGTCACTTTATGTGTCACTTCTAATGTATCTGTTTTTCTGCTTCCAAACAGGATCCAGTCATGTGTTATCAAGTTCTCCAAAAAAATAAATTAAGTTGCTTTTATTCTCCAACCCTCCCAGAAACTGCTTTCTCTTTAAAATGGGATGACTAGTAGTGAGATTAAGATTGGGACAACTCAGCTTGGTTAAGAGGTAGCATTGAGAATTTGGATTTTTGTGTTAACATCCGTTCGAAAGGGAACCAAAGCGGCACAGTTAGCATCGTACTGCATTTCAAAGTAACTGTTCAGCCAGATGATCTAACCAGTTCCCAAAATATTACTGAGCTCCTGAGAATAGCTCAAGAATAGAATTGTTCAGAATATTTGTGAAAAGCAATGTACTGTCAGCAAAGGCAACACCCAATTTAAGTGTTTATCTTAAATAGATGAGCAATGTTGGAACATATCATTTCGGCTATTCACCTCCCCTCGAGGCAGTTTGTTTACTTAATTAAAATAACTTTTATTTGTGACTTCACTCCATTGCACCAGTCAGCTTTGACTCATATTCCTTAATATTTTTTGGGTGGGTGGCGAGGGGGAAGGTTAGTTAGCTCAGTCGGCTGGACAGCTGGCTTGCAATTCAGGGTAATGTCAAAAGTGAAAGCTTAATTCCCATACCGACTGAATTTACCTGAAGGACTATTTCCCTCAACTTTTCTTCTCAACTGAGGCATGGTGTTTTCAGGTTAATCCCTCTCATGAAAGAACAACTTTACGTCAACTTTATCTTTTATAGCTTTTGTCAACATATATTTGTGAATCTCAATTTTAACAATTGATCTCGCATCAGTTGCCATTTGCAGAAGAGAGTTTCAAACGTCTACCATACCAGCCATTCACAGAGTGTTTGCTAATTTCATTCTCATAAAGCCTAGATCTAAATATTAATCTGTCTTGTGTAATTGTAGATTCTTCAACTAGCAGAAGTATTTTGTCTCAATCCAATACTTAGTCACAACCATGTGAGATTCAAAACTAAGTGTGAATTGTATGAAGTTATTTGGAGGAATTGTTGATGTGAGATTCCTTGCTGTATCTTACCAAACTTCATTCAGTACCTCACCACCAGGGATATATTTCCCTCCCCTCCCCTATCAGCGTTCCATAAAGACCACTCCCTCCGTGACTCCCTCGTCAGATCCACCCCCCCCCCCACCAACCCAACCTCCGCTCCCGGCACCTTCCCCTGCAACCGCAAGAAATGCTAAACTTGCGCCCACACCTCCCCCCTTACTTCCCTCCAAGGCCCCAAGGGATCTTTCCATATCTGCCATAAATTCACCTGCACCTCCACACACATCATTTACTGCATCCGCTGCACCTGATGTGGCCTCCTCTATATCGGGGAGACAGGCCACCTACTTGCGGAACGTTTCAGAGAACACCTCTGGGACACCCGGACCAACCAACCCAACCACCCCGTGGCTCAACACTTCAACTCCCCCCCTCCCCCCCCATTCCACCAAGGACATGCAGGTCCTTGGACTCCTCCATCGCCAGACCATAGCAACACGACTCCTGGAGGAAGAGCGCCTCATCTTCCGCCTAGGAACCCTCCAACCACAAGGGATGAACTCAGATTTCTCCAGTTTCCTCATTTCCTCTCTCCCCACCTTGTCTCAGTCCCAACCCTCGAACTCAGCACCACCTTCCTATCCTGCAATCTTCTTCCTGACCTCTCCGCCCCACCCCCACTCTGGCCTATCACCCTCACCTTAACCTCCTTCCACCTATCGCATTTCCAACACCCCTCCCCCAAGTCCCTCCTCCCTATCTTTTATCTTAGCCTGCTGGACACACTTTCCTCATTCCTGAAGAAGGGCTCATGCCTGAAACGTCGATTCTCCTGCTCCTTGGATGCTGCCTGACCTGCTGCGCTTTTCCAGCAACACATTTTCAGCTTCATTCAGTAACTACCTATCACACCTCTATGGCAACCCTCGGATCTGATTCTACCCCATCTTACCAAGTGCCACTCACAAGTACAACTTGCCACTGTTTTTATTTACTCACATGGTGCAGGTATCCCTGATTAGACCAGCATTTATTGTTCATCCTTAACTGCCCAGAGGTCAGTTATGAGTCACCCACATTGCTGTGGGTTTGGAGTCACATGTAGATAAGACCAGGTAAAGGACATTAGCGAACCAGGCGGGATTTTCTGACAATCGACAATGGAGTCATGGTCACCATTAGACTCTTTAATTCCAGATTCTTTTTCATTGTATTCAAATTCCACTAACTAGTATGGTGGGATTTGAACACAGGTCCCCTGAACAATATCTAAGTTTCTGGATTAATAGTCCAATGATCCCACTTAGCCATTGCCTCATCACTGAGTGAATATCCACCAAAAGACTGACATTCCTTGCACCTGTGTTATCTTTGAGAGACTGCTTTGCTCTCAGACAGGCATTGGCAAAACAGTGATGGCCCTCACTGGTTGTGTAATGGCATAGCAGCCATAAAGCCATGCTGTCCATCGCACTGAGCTGGCATAGTTGATGCTCCCTTGCACATCAAACCATTTACCTGTACTTGCACAGTTTTTCTGAACTTAGAGACATCTCATATGAAGTTCCTCTCCTCAATAATCTTTCCGCGATGT
Organism: Chiloscyllium plagiosum; assembly: GCF_037043375.1. Taxonomy (NCBI): domain Eukaryota; kingdom Metazoa; phylum Chordata; class Chondrichthyes; order Orectolobiformes; family Hemiscylliidae; genus Chiloscyllium; species Chiloscyllium plagiosum. Next base: position 40,084,345 of record NW_028270144.1, read on the forward strand.
CCAGTGGTTGTTGCATCTTGTCATTGTCCTCAAGCGAAATTTACATACAGACAAGCATTCAACAATTCAAAACATGAGCTTTTATTGGCAGCTTCCAAGAAAAAAAATACAAAGGAAATCAACACAGATTGCAACTCATACTGACAATGCAAACCAAATGCTGTTTTTTTGACCTTGGCATGATGGCCTTCAGCACCTAGCTCTCATCTACTAGAACCTGCTGTCAATCAAGTCCTCTCTGCCTTGGAAGCATCAATGCAGCTGTAGTCCAGAAGGTGTACTTCTTCCAGTGTAAATGTCCTTATCCTCCACATTAGAGGACTTGTTCCTTCCCCTAGTCCCACAGCATCTTTCACATCACCTTGTTGTCTGAACCAATTGAGCAGGGCATTGTACATCAGAATGGTACAGCACAGTAATGGAGAAAAAGATTGCACTGGCTGACTGATACACACATTACATCTATAAGAGTGCCTGCTGCACTCTGAGTCTCTTCCATCTGAGACCCACATCAAACCTCCTTCCTTCCATTCATTCGGGTCAATCATCATACTTACACATCGCATGATGTAACAATGTTCCTCTCATTACATAGCATTCCTGGAAGTTCCACAAACAGTGGGACATTTACACTCAGTATTCACTTTCTTTTAAGTTATGTTAGAAATGGGGAAAAATGTTGTTTTTGCAGATATAGAAAAAGCATACAGAAAAGGGGTGTAGCAAGAGAACTATTAACTCTGCAGGTATTTAAGGAAGAGTATCTCTACTTTTCAGTGTATAATTGTGGTTAATTAAATACTAACTTTGGTGTGTAATTATTATAGCAAATAAGTTCTTTTTAAAAATAATGTTTTCAGCAAAAAGCTGAGATAACCGAAATGCTTATGCTATACAAAATGATACAAGTTAATGAAATGTCTGAGGATGGAATGTACCAGCAGAATTGATGCAAACGTTAAACCAGATCTTGATGTACTGTCGACAAAATAATGTGTGTGTCAGCACTTACAGAGAGGAAGGTTGCCAACCTGGGGAAAGGGGAAGTAATAAGGGTGGAGTGCAGCTGGGCACAGTAAGAGAGTGGTATGGCACAGTAAGAGAGATTGGGTAATTAGGAGTCTGGAGAGATGACCTCACTCAGCTCAAAGGGTATAACTGTACACTAACCTAAGTTCTAATTTACTCAATTGCTTCTGCATTTGATGCCCTTTCTTGCAAGATTGTAGAATAAATTGTCTTGTTTCCAGTTTTAGTGGTCTCATCTAAATTTTATTGAATTTTGTTTCTAACAGTTATAGTTGCAATGGCATGGTGCAATTTATCTTTGACTGATAATTGACACTAAATCACATTCACTTCACGTGCATCATATATTTCAAAGAAATATACCCACCAATTTCAATCTACAAGTGCTACAAGTTCACTTACTTTGTTTCATATATTCTGTGCATTTACATACAACACCCTCAGTCTTGCATTGACTACCCCACTTCCCATACTTGTCCCTTTCTCTGTTGTGCCTGAAGTTAGATTCCGGATCCTGTCCAGACTCTCTGTATTATAACTTCTCCACCAAGCCACCATGTCCCCTTTTACCTCACAATATTTTTACAGGTTTTAATGACTTAATTCCAACCTCTTCCCCCACAATGTGATGACTCAGGTGATTGAAATTCACCTCCACTGAGCTCCAACATGATGCTTACCCCTACTCCTTGACTTTCCCCGTATGGAAGCAATTCTGATGGCTGTTGCCAATATGCCTATCCTTCCTTAGCCCAGTATTCCTCCTATTCTATTCCATATATCCACCATAAACCTTGACCTCTCCCCACCATCACTGTTCTTGTCCTCAAACTCAGCCTCAGGCTTGACTCTCCCACCTCATTTGACAATGATCCCCTTTTGCTCCTACAGGATCCCCTTGCTTGATTTCCAGATACACCACCGAACTGTAATTGCCCCACATATCTGACTTACTTAAATGAATAACACTTAGAAATGACTGTCCAGAGTCCTGACTATTGATTTTGTAGCCTCTGATTGATAATTCACAACCATCATGACTGTTGTTGCTAACCATACAGTCATGACCATTGTCCATTCCCCCAAAATGTAGTCAGATTCCTGATGGTGAGCATCCCAAGCAGATAACTGACCATTGCCAAGGTCCCTGGACTGTGTGCTGACTGAATGCCTCTCAATACTGAGATTACAGTGGGCTCTCACTTTTCCGGACTGAGGATTGATCACCATTCAGTTTCTGACATGGCCAACTGGTTAAGTACATTTGCAGTGTGATTGACACTTGGTGTCCCATACAATAAGATATCTCTTCTCAACATATCTCTACTGACAAGCAGCCTGTTTGCTTATTTGCATGAAAGAGCTTGTCAATACTGCAGCATTGATAACTATTGGCTCTGACTAAAACACCATCATTTACCAACATGGCATAACAAGGCAGGGTCTGCAAGCATGCAAGGAGGTGCTAAATGAGTGAACAAGGAGCTCTGAGATACAGTTGCTTCAATCTGTGAGTTGGGTCCCTGTCCCTGTGTGAAAGTTGTCCTTGCATTCTTTCAATGCTAGTTCAAAGCCACTGCACCTTGCAAAGTTAGTTTGTGCTTCCTGAGTAGTCTGAAAGTGGACTGCTGAGATGGCATGATGGTTGTAAGGATTTGGCAAGATGTGTGCATTTGATGCCTGTGGATCATGACCTGAGATGCTGTTTGAACCTTCAGAGCAAGTGACAAACTGAATTCACTAAGTACCTACTCTGTTTTCCATGTCATGATTTCTTGATGCCTAGCTTGTTTGGTGCATTTGCTCAGATAGGAAATTGAACATTATGTCAGTAGGTTGAGCCATTACAAGGCATTTAACAAGCAACAATCCCCCTTAATTAGCAACATACCACCACCTAACCAGAAACACACCTCGCCATTTATCAGAAGCTTAAACAATGGACTGAGATGCCACAAACCTCACCCATGTCATTCAGATCTCTATAGGAATCGGCCCTTTATTTTTGCTTCAATAACTTTAAAAGTTGGACCAAATTTCCCTTTGACTTCCTAAATTCCATGGACTACCACCTTAATATAAATAATTTCTCCTTCAAATATAACTCCTGGATTGAATTATTATTCAACACACCCTCCACAGTCAACGTAGTTTTCCTAAGGTGTCATAGCTCATACTATTTCATATGAGGTCAAACTAAATATGGTACTTGCATCCTCCGTGTTAGATTCCAATCCTGGATAAATGACCATATTCAGTTTAATGTTAAGAAAAGCAGATTCCCAAGGTACTTAAAAGGGTCTGAAGAACTGAACTAACTTTCCCCAAAGGTTAAGGAATGATCTAAGAATATTGCAATCCTCTGGACAGCATTTTCTTCACAAAGTCCTGCCAGATTGTTATAATACCATATTATGATGATACACCGTAGTGGGTCAGATCTCAAGCAATGATGAGACAGAGTACTGAAAAGAGATAGACAGCATAGAGTCTTGGTGTACAGACAAGTCTCTCTCCCTCAATGTCGGAAAAACAAAGGAGCTGGCCATCAACTTCCGGAAGAGTAATGGAGGATATGTCCCTGTCTGTATCAATGATGCGGAGGTGGATATGGTCAAGAGCTTCACGTTCCTTGGAGGAAATATCATTAATGTCCATTCATGTCGATAATAGAGTCAAGAAAGCACACCAACACCTTTACTTCTTCTGAAGGATAAGGAAATTCTACATGTCCACAATAACTCTAAACAATTTTTATAGGGTTGTTGGATGTGGAGTTGCTGGAAAGCATCCTATGCAGAAGAATCACAGCTTGGTGTGAGAACTGCTCCACCCAAGACTTCAAGAAATTACAGAGAGTTGTGAATATAGCCCAGTCCATTGTAAAAACCAGCATTCTTTCCATTGACTCTGTCTATATTTCCTGCTGCCATTGTAAAGTAGCCAATATAATAAAAGACCTCTCCCTCCCCAGTTACACACCTTCCACTGGGCAGAAGATACAGAAGTTTGAAAACAAGCACCAACAGATTCAAAAAAAACATTCCTTCCAGCTGGTATCAGACTTATGAATGGACCTCTCAATTATTAGAGTTGAGCTTTCTCTGCACCTTCTTTGTACCTGTAACACTGTATCCTGCAGTCAGTTCTATTATCCTGTTGTACTTATATAAGGTATGATTTGTACGGAAAGCATGCAAAACAATACTTTTCACTGTATCTTGATACCTGTGACAATAATAAATCAAATCAAATCAAACCAAACCGAACCAAATCAAATGAATGTCCAGGAAACTCTCTTGAATGATATACTTCCATACCAGAAAGTGTATGGAGATGGGCTTTGTAAATTAGCAAGATAAAATGACTGTGTGAGAAAGTATAAATTTTAATATAAAAGTTTAGGAAGGAACAAAATTTAAAATTCACAAGGTTGACATAATCAATATTAACATTAATAGTTTTAAGAAAAAGATAGAAAAATCAATCATTACTAAGTACTCGGGAGTCTGGCCTATGAGTATGAGTATAGCTGTTGAAGATATCAAACAAATCACAGCTTGTGTAAAATCTCTTTCTTTCTTCAGTTCTGAGAGAATTTCACTGATCAAATTATCTCACCAGGGATGCTTCCAGGTCTGCTGATTGTTCCCAGCATTTTCTGCATCGAATAGTGTTCTAACACCCAATTTGTTTTGTTTTGATTTAAGTTGGTTCTCTACTTTTCCTGACTCCTTTAAATCATGTTCTCTGTCCAAACTATAGAGTAACAATGATGACTATTTACACTTTACATCTGTATTGATTTGGCATCCATTTATTTTATCAATTTAATGCCATCCATTTTACTTTACTCTTTATTGCTATTGAATACCTCCTTCTCTGCACATGCTCCCCCACCTCAGCATTACCATGCTTTCTGCCTTTAATTGTGTAGAAAGAATATATATATTGGAACTAACAACAATTTTCTGGTGTATATGCACACACAAATACATTTGAACAATTTTGTTCAGAACCTGGTTAAATCCAGAATCTGTTCTCTGCCTTTGTGACTTTTACCTTCACAGCTGGTAATTGGTTTCAAATCCAACACACATGATGAATGAATAGTTCAAAATGTATCAAGCCTCCACTTGAGCACACCAGTTTTTTTTCAAGTATTTTTTCATGGGATGTGAGTGTTAGCAAGGACAGAAGATTGCGACGAGCTGCTTTTTCAAACTGCTGTATGTACTACCGTAATGTTGTAGGTAAAGGAATTCCAGAATTTTAACAGAGTGAGTGAGAAGGAGTTATCAGTCTTGTTCCAACTCAGGGTGACATGTGACATGGGTGGAGGTTAAAGACGATGGCGTTGCCAAGCATTCTTCCATGTGGTAGAGGTATTTGAAAGGTCTGTCAAAAGAGTCTAAAAGTCATCCTTGAAAAAGAAATCAACACAAAGTACATGACTTTATAGCACAATGTATACAATATCACCTTTTGTTAAAAAAAAACAAGTATTCATGGTTCTTTCAATGATATGGCTTCTCTTTGAGCCTGACTCTTTGTAATACTCTATGATAATATGCAGTGTCTTCATCACACACTCTTTATATCATAAGTCGTGCTCTATCTTGACCTTTCATATGACCCATGTCTTGCATCTCTGATGCTAAACAGTTTTGAGGTTTTTTTTATATGTTCCTAGCTATGATCAAAACGCTGGTGTCTGTTATGACAGCATAAATGATCTTTTTGTCACGACAGCTTTATAAAACGAGATTGCTGAATTCAAGTTTTCAATACTTTTCAAGGTCTTTAAGTTCTGTGGTGAAAAGTTAGTCATTTGTATTCATTCATCCTTTCAAACTGGTAAATATGCTTTGAATTGCTGCAATTATTCTCGAAGCTATGAATTTTTCAAACCCTCCCACTGATAATCAAAGTACACTGTATAATTATCACTTAAGTATGAGTAGAACTGGAATGATAATTTATCACTCAAAACCCATTTGTCTGTGTATTAGATAATTATGAATGTTTACCTCTATTTACTGTTTTAGGATGTTAAACAATTCAACAGCAAAATATAATGTGACCTGTAGGTTTTGTGATATTTTCATCAATCACTGGTCTAGAATTTCCTGAAACTCGTGCTATATTTACGTTCTAATTTTTCTATTTCAATTTACTCAAAAATATGCTGGGAAAAATCCCTTGGAAATGTAATACCAAGTAGAATGATGTATCAATGACTTCAAACAGATGCAGGTAGTGTGTTATGTCATCCACAGTTATCAAGCTGATCAAAGTTGAGGGATTGAGACATGGACTCCTAAATGTTAAATACTTTAACTACATTCTTCCATATGAATTCCTTGCTCAAAGTTGAATCAATAAATGTCAGTGAAACATGCCTCTTTATAACTTAATGTTCATAATAACACAAGGCAGATCTAAACAGCTAAGAAGAAAATGTAATAATGCCTAATAATAATACAGCACAGTGATTGTGATGCACAGTTACGGTCTGTGCGAATCGCCGTGTGCGCATCCATGTGTTAATCCAAGCCAGCCAATTGTGACATTGACAGCATGCAAACCCTGTGTTGTCTGCTCATTTCTGTGATTGCATAAGCTGCCAGTGTGAAGCCTGCTGTTTGGCAATTTGCACCTAGTTTTGAACATCAGCAAACTTAGTGGGCGGCATGGCGGCACAGTGGTTAGCACTGCTGCCTCACAGAGCCAGAGACCCGGGTTCAATTCCCGCCTCAGGCGACTGACTGTGTGGAGTTTGCACATTCTCCCCGTGTCTGCGTGGGTTTCCTCCGGGTGCTCCAGTTTCCTACCACAGTCCAAAGATGTGCAGGTCAGGTGAATGGTCCATGCTAAATTGCCCATAGTGTTAGGTAAGGGGTAAATGTAAGGGTATGGTGGGTTACGCTTCGGCGGGTCGGTGTGGACTTGTTGGGCCGAAGGGCCTGTTTCCACACTGTAATGTAATGTAATGTAATCATTTGTCTCTTCATTGAAGTCATCAATTTATAGAGTCATAGAGTCATAGAGATGTACAACATGGAAACAGACACTTTGGTCCAACCCGTCCATGTCAACCAGATATCTCAAACCCAATCTAGTCCCACCTGCCAGCACCCGGTCCATATCCGTCCAAACCCTTCCTATTCATATACCCATCCAAATGCCTTTTAAATGTTGCAATTGTACCAGCCTCCACCACTTCCTCTGGCAGCTCACTCCATACACGTACCACCCTCTGCTTGAAAACATTGCCCCTTAGATCTCTTTTATATCTTTCCCCTCTCACCCTAAACCTATGCCCTCTAGTTCTGGACTCCTCCACCACAGGGAAAAGACTTTATCTATTTATCTAAAGAAGGAGGCCATCTGGTGTGTTCTATGGTGGAACTGGTCCTCCTGGGAGCAGATACAGCGGAGGCGGAGGAATTGGGAATACGGGATGGCATTTTTGCAAGAGATAGGGTGGGAAGAGGTGTAATCCAGGTAGCTGTGGGAGTCGGTGGGTTTTTAGAAAATGTCAGTGTCAAGTCGGTCGTCACTGATGGAGATGGAGAGGTCCAGGAAGGGGAGGGAGGTGTCAGAGATGGTCCAGGTAAATTTAAGGTCAGGGTGGAATGTGTTGGTGAAGTTGATGAATTGCTCAACCTCCTCGCGGGAGCACGAGGTGGCACCAATGCAGTCATCAATGTAGCGGAGAAAGAGGTGGGGAGTGGTGCCGGTGTAATTACGGAAGATCAACTGTTCTACGTAGCCAACAAAGAAACAGGCATAGCTGGGGCCCATACGTGTGCCCATGGCTACCCCTTTGGTCTGGAGGAAGTGGGAGGATTCAAAGGAGAAATTGTTAAGGGTGAGGACCAGTTCAGCCAAATGAATGAGAGTGTCGGTGGAAGGGTACTGTTGGGAACGTCTGGAGAGGAAAAAACGGAGGGCTTGGAGGCCCTGGTCATGGCGGATGGAGGTGTAGAGGGATTGAATATCCATGGTGAAGATGAGGGGTTGGGGGCCGGGGAAACGGAAGTCTTGGAGGAGGTGGAGGGCGAGGGTGGTGTCTCGAATGTATGTGGGGAATTTCTGAACTAGGGGGGATAGGACAGTGTCGAGGTAGGTAGAGATGAGTTCAGTGGGGCAGGAGCATGCTGAGACAATGGGTCGGCCAGGGTGGTCAGGCTTGTGGATCTTGGGAAGGAGGTAGAACCGGGCAGTGCGGGGTTCCCGGACTATGAGGTTGGAAGCTGTGGATGGGAGATCTCCTGAGGTGATGAGGTTCTGTATAGTCTGGGAGATGATGGTTTGGTGATGGGAGGTGGGGTCATGGTGAAGGGGGCAGTAGGAAGAGGTGTCCTCAAGTTGGCGTTTGGCTTCAGCGATGTAGAGGTCAGTGCGCCAGACTACCATTGTGCCCCCTTTATCCGCTGGCTTGATGGTGAGGTCGGGATTGGAGCAGAGGGATTGGAGGGCTGCGCTTTGTGAGGGTGAGAGGTTGGAGTGGGGGAGGGGGGTCGACAGGTTGAGGCGGTTAATGTCCCGGCGGCAGTTGGAAATGAAGAGGTCGAGGGCAGGTATTAGGCCAGCGCGGGGTGTCCAGGTGGATGCAGTGGGCGAAGGGGTCCTCGGAAGGTGGGCGGGAGTCCTGATTGTGAAAGTAAGCTCGGATGCGGAGGCGACGGAAGAATTGTTCGATGTCACGGCGTGTATTAAATTCATTGATGCGTGGACGGAGGGGGATGAAGGTGAGTCCTTTGCTGAGGACTGATCGTTCATCCTCAGTGAGGGGGAGATCTGGAGGGATGGTGAAAACCCGGCAGGGCTGGGAGCTGGGAGCTGGTGTGGGTGTGGAGCTGGGAGTGGGGTCGAAATCAGTACCTGGAGTGGGTGTGATGGTGGGGGGAATGGGGATAGAGTCATGAGCAGGGGTACTGTTCCCCTCGGAGTTCTGGAGGGTGGGGATAGTGACAGTGGGGTCTGTAGGGGGCGTGTCAGCAGAATGCGGGTGAGTGGCGCTGGTGGGGGCGGACGTGGTGGCAGACACGGCAGTAGGGGTGGCGGAAGTCACTGAGCGTGTGGCATCGGTGATGATGTGAGGGGCGGAAGTGGCTGTGGGAGTGGCCATGAAGGGGGCAGAAGTGACATCATCAATCAGCGTGGGGGTGGTAGCTGCATCAGCCGCATGGCTAATGGTGTTTCCGAGGCCAGGGGAATCTTCTGGAATGTTTCAGGAGTGCTGGTTATGGAGGTGGGTAGATAAAAGTTTGTTGTTTGAGATGGAATTGAAATACTATTTGTTGAGAGTATGGATTCTCCTGAGGATGTAGTACAGAGTGGGTCCTTTGCAATTCTGAGAGAGTGTGGCCCTCAGCTGAGGCAGGGCTGACTGTAGAGAGGTTAGGTGCCGGCACATTGCTGCGAGCGTGGAGCGGAGGATCTTGAAGGAGAACTGTTGCTGGTGTTTTTGAATCTGTAGTCTGTACTGTTTGTCCTGTTCGGGTCCGAACTCTGCTGGTTTAAAGGTGGTCCGGAGTCTGTGTGGGATGAGTTGGTTACGGAGGCAGGCACTGAGGAAGCAGATGTGGCTGTAGTAGCGGGTTTGTTTCAGGACATGGTTGAAGAGCTTCAGGGCAGAGGAAATGACCTGGGAGTTGCAGTGGGAGAGAGACTCCCTGAGATTCTTGTAGAGAGAGGAGGAAAACTTCTTCAAGGCAGGCATCCTTACCACCTTGCAAGTTCCAATTATCTACTCCAACAGTTACATTGCCAAAAAACTCCACTGAATTGATCAAACAAAATTTTTGTTCATAATACCATGCTAACTGTGTCATAGAATTATACCACATGGAAACAGACCGTTTAGTCCAACTCATTCATGATAACCAAGTTTGCCAAACCAAATCTAGTTCCATTTGCCTGCATTTGGCCTATACCATTCTAAACCTTTTCTATTATTTGCCTATCCAAATGTCTTTTACATGTTGTAAATGTAGCTGGATCTACCACCTCATCTTGCAGTTCATTCTATATAGGAACGAGCTTCTGTGTGAAAATACTACCCCTTAGGTCCCATTCAAATCTTACCCCCTCACCTTAAAATTATGCCCTCTACTTTTGAACTCCCCAACCTTAGAGAAAGGAATTTTTCTATTCAACTTATGTACGCCCCTTATGATTTTAGAAACCTCTGTAAGGTCACTCCTCATTCTCCAATGCTCAGTGAAAAAAGTCTCAACTAATCCAAACTCTCCTTTAACTCAAACCTTCCAATCCCTGTAACATCTTCATAAATCTTTTCTACACCCTTTCCAATTGAATAATATCCTTCATTTAGCTTCCTTTTATATTGTAACTTTATAAATGCATTGTTAAAACTTCCTTAATAATGGATTTAGTGCAGGCAAATGGGACTAGTTCAGTTTAGGAAACCTGGTCAATATGGATGAGTTGGGCTGAGAGGCCTGTTTTTGTGCTGTATGACTCTATGATGCTAAAACTGGTCAGTAGTTCCCTATTTTCTCTCTTCCTACTTTACAGAATAGCAAGAGTTACATTTAGTAACGTTCAGTCTGCTGGGATTTCTCTATCAACCCTGGTGTAACCTTTGGATGTAAACCATCAGATCCTTTAAATATTCAAATAGTTTTTTTTAAATACTTGATAGAAAGATTATATGAAGAACATTAAGCTTCCTTCTATCATTAGCCAACTTTTGGTCATCCTCATGATGTCCAGCTTGACTTTGTGATGGCAGGCATGAAACATTAGTTCCATGTCTCTATCATTCTGCCATTCTCCACAATAATTTCTCATGTCTGTGCCTTCAAGAGATGAAGTTTTATTTTAGTTACTCCCCTTTTACATTCTAGTAAATTGATTTATAATCTGTTCTTATTTTCCTGAGTCATTTTTTATTTTGTATTTATTTTTAAATTAACTTTTTGGTCACTCCTTTCTGATATTTGACCCCCCCCCCCAATCCTCTTACAACTATTCTTCACAGCATTATAAGTCTCTTTTTGTTATGATTATTATAACTAAAGTTAAAGAGGTCACTGTTTCCACTTCCAGTCCCCACTCAGTCACTGATTGCAACAAACTTTTTAAATTTAAACTGGCCCAGCGATATAGCCAGTTATGTAGGTTTCACAACAATGTTAAGCCTACTTAATCATATTTCTTTGGTCAACAATAAACAGAACAAATTCCTGAATCAAAGATGAAAATATTATTGATAAAAAGTTTGCAGTATGAAATTAAATATATCTACCTTTATAAACACAGTTAAAAATCACACAACACCAGGTTATAGTCCAACAGGTTTAATTGGAAGCACACTAGCTTTCGGAGCGACGCTCCTTCATCAGGTGATTGTGGAGGGCTCGATCGTAACACAGAATTTATAGCAAAAATTAGCTGTGTGATGTAACTGAAATTATACATTGAAGAATTGATTGTCTGTTAAGCCTTTCATCTGTTAGAATACAGTGATAGTTTCACTTCTTTCATGTGTAAATCACAAAACCCTTTTTTTTTAAAGTTGCATTCTCGGGTTAGCTGTTAACAATGGTGATAGCTAGACAATATGTTGAAGGTGTTAGCCCCCTGTGTTCTCTGTCTATGACCTGATGTTTAGATTGATTCCAATCTAAAAAGTGAGATAACAGAGTTTTACATAAATTCATGCAGTTTTTGAGCTCAGAGTTCTACATGAATGTATGTGGTTTTTGAGCAAAGTGCAATGTAACTCTGAAAGTATCAAAAAAATTCACCACACAAAATATATGTGTGCATGTGGGTCTTTGTCTGTCTGTGTCTGGGGTGGGGGTTGTGAGTGTGAGAAACTGTGTGTGTGTGTGTGTGTGTGCGCGTATGTGAGGGGGTGCATGTGTGGGAGTCTGTGTCTCTATTAGGGTGTGTGTGGGTGTCTGTGTGCGCGTCTGTGTGTATCTGTGTCCGTGTGTATGTGAGAGTGTGTGTGTGTGTAGGAATATCTGTGTGTGTGTGTGTGTGTGTTGTGCAATGGTGATCACCTGTAATGTGACATGAACCCAAGGTCCCGGTTGAGGCCCTCCCTATGGGTATACACACATGCATAATCACATGTGTGAGATGAATTGAAACAAAATTTAAATTCTTCATAATGTCAATTTTAAAATAATGTCAGCTGAGTAAACGTTAAATTCATGTAAAAAGGACGCATTAAGAAATGCTCTCTGTCTGAGGTCATTCCATACTCACAAAGTGTTCGCATTGGGTTGACTTCATGGAACATTATAGTTGTTTGAATTGCATTTTTATCAGATAATTGAATATATTCCTAGAAAACCCTCTTTAGGGACTCTTCCCGAGTGTTAAAGATGCCTTTCAGTGTGTTTTTAACCTCATGTATTTTGCTAGGAAGAGTTGCGAAGAAAGAGCAAAGGAGTAATTGGCTGTTGCTCTTCGGTAGGTCGAATTCCCTATCCTAAATAATATTTGGAACACATCTCTTCATAACACAATCATTAACTTCCCTAACCATTCACAGCTGGATCATTCTCACTGAATGTCTTGTTGTTTCAACAAAATGCTTTTAGTTGAACATTTAAATGTTTCCTGCTGCTGATTCCCATTGTTTATTTACTGCCATCTTTTATTTCATTTAATCTATTAAATGGCTCTCTTCACTCATCCTCCTGTAATTGGGTTTGTTTAAAGTTAAGATTTTTGTTTTGTCTGAATTTATTTTGTCAAAGTAAATATGCTATTCACCTACACTGTGATCACTTTTTTCTCTCTCAGAGGACAATTTACTCTGAGATTACTAATTAACACAGCTGCTTTACAGAAGTATAGACCTAAAATTGCTTTATGTTGTATCAGTTCAAGAAGCTGTTGCAGAAACCTTCTATAAACACATCTCTTAATCTTCTTAACTGTATTTCACCCACTGGGTATGCTACGCAGGTGTGCTAGACTTGGCAAAGACACTTGTAAGGCAGACAATAAGAGGATGTGCAAGGGAACTTAATTGATTTGTGTGTCAAATATTTGATTGTTCATTTAATTTAATTAGTTTTAAATTATTGCCATTATTTTAACATTGTGATCAACAACACAGGGACAGTAGGTGATCATGTATGATTGTTGTTGTATTGAGAGCTAGGCACTCGATAACTCACTTACAGTTTTGCTGGCTAGAAAGGACATGTAATAATTGTCTCTTCCTTTGGTTCTTCTTCTCCTCAGCTGTACATCTTGTCTCTGTGCAGAAGATTGTACTCTTATAATGACAAGGCTGAGGATTCAGTGGACCACAATAAATTACTCGGCTGACATGATTGCACTGGAGTGAGTGCAGAAGAGATTCAACAGGATGCTGCTTGGGATGACTTCAGAAGGTACCCAGGAAAAGTTGCACAGGAAAGCTTGGTAACTTGGATCAATGCCTCTGATTAATAGTTCAATCAAAACAACCGAGGTGAATACAGTAAGCAAGGAATATCCTTATGAAAGAACCCAAGTCTACAGTTAATAACACGACTGATCACATACAGGTAGTTCTTCTATAACACTACGGCTGAGTTCTTGGGCAACTCCGCATTATAGAAAAATCATGCTTTAGAAACAGCACTGAAGTATTAGCGATGTAATCACGTAACAACCAACACATATTTTAAAACTTTAGAAACAGTGTCTGCAATTTGTCAATTATGTTACAGCGAATTCGCTTTAACAAAATGTACGTTATAGTAGAATGACCTGTAATTGATTAATTACTTGGTTTAATCAAATTACAATTGCACTTGGTTTTAAATTAATGTCCACAGAATGAAAATTCATTACATGTTTTCTTCACAATTAATACAGACAGGCAGGAGGCTGGAAGAACATAGCAAGCCAGGCAGCATCAGGAGGTGGAGAAGTAGACGTTTTAGGTGTAACCCTTCTTCAGGACTTTACAGTTAAAAGCAAGGCAGAAATTAACTATAAAAACATAAAATTGTTTAAAATATTATTTGCAGACCATTTCTGAACTCAATCACTCACACTGAATCCCCCAAACCACCTGGCCTGACAAGACTCTTAAAACAGAATATTCCTGAACCATCTCCCAAACCTGGCCTACTTATCCTTTGATCGATTTATGTGCCAACTGTACCCACTCACCCATCTACCACACTACCCCTTTACCCACCATCCTACTCCTTTACTCACTTCCTTGTATCCTATCCACCACCCACTAGTCTGACACTTTCGCTCTTAACATATCTGCCAGTTTATCATTTTATCCACCTGTAACTCCATCTTCTCAATAGCCGGCCCACTTAGTGCTCACCCACACAGCTGTCAACTTTTCCCTTACCCACCTGCCACCTGATGCCCTCAATCATTTTCCATCGCTCATCTATTTTCATTCGTCTGCCACCCAATCTCTTTACATACATGGTACCCATCCTTCACTCTCTTCCAACTCTCCCCTCACCAATCTGCCACCTCAGGCCTGACCCACTCATTTTACATCTTACTCCTTACCCATTTGATACCCCATCTCTTCACCAGGCACTCTAGCCCACTCAGCCACTAATCTCTGAGTTACCTTCTCTGCTGCTGTTGAGGAGGATTTCAGACATTTAAACTGCATTTACTCACAGGTATATGGCAGCTAATGCCATGATAAAAAGGTTCTAATATCCACAATGATTCACTCAGATGCTGCCTGCTTCTGTACTATGTCTGCTGAGAGGGATACTGAACAAAATGTCATGTCCAAATGTATAGCGGAAAGGAAAGAAGGTAACTTTTTTTTTAATGATCTGGGTTGAAAAACCTGATTCTGCCTTAGGTCAGAAGGTTCGGTCTATTGTCTTCCCCATCCTTTGCATTGATCAGCCACCTGGTTTAAGCATAAATTGGTCATTGAATTTGGAATTGATAGAGATGTCACCACCTCAAACCTAAAAGGGTTTTGATTCCTAAAGATTCTTGATTGTGGTCAGATTCATTGTCCCTGGCAGTGCCATCTTTGCCCTGTTCTGAAAGTGCAGGACTGCTAGCAAGGTGAGATATATTTTACTGAATGCTTTCCTTCTAAAACCGCCACCAGGACAGAACCCCACTGGTCCTTACCTACCACCCCACCAACCTCCATGTACAATGTATCATCCGCCGTCATTTCTGCCACCTCCAAATGGACCCCACCACCAAGGATATATATCCTACCCTCCCCTATCGTTCCGAAAAGACCACTCACTCCGTGACTCCCTCGTCAGGTCCACACCCCCCACCAACCCAACCTCCGCTCCCGGCACCTTCCCCTGCAACCGCAAGAAATGCAAAACTTGAGCCCACACCTCCCCCCTTACTTCCCTCCAAGGCCCCAAGGGACACTTCCATATCCACCATAAATTCACCTGCACCTCCACACACATCATCTATTGCATCCGCTGCACCCGATGTGGCCTCCTCTATATTGGGGAGACAGGCCGCCTACTTGGGGAACGTTTCAGAGAACACCTCTGGGACACCCGGACCAACCAACCCAACCACCCCGTGGCTCAACACTTCAACTCCCCCTCCCACTCCACCAAGGACATGCAGGTCCTTGGACTCCTCCATCGCCAGATCATGGCAACACGACGGTTGGAGGAAGAGCGCCTCATCTTCCGCCTAGGAACCCTCCAACCACAAGGGATGAACTCAGATTTCTCCAGTTTCCTCATTTCCCCTCCCCCCACCTTGTCTCAGTTAAATCCCTGGAACTCAGCACCGCCTTCCTAACCTGCAATCTTCTTCCTGATCTCTCCGCCCCCACCCCACTCCGGCCTATCATCCTCACCTTGACATCCCTCCACCTATAGCATTTCTAACACCCCTCCCCCAAGTCCCTCCTCCCTACCTTTTATCTTAGCCTGCTGGACACACTTTCCTCATTCCTGAAGAAGGGCTTATACCCGAAACGTCGATTCTCCTGTTCTTTGGATGCTGCCTGACCTGCTGCGCTTTTCCAGCAACACATTTTCAGCTCTGATCTCCAGCATCTGCAGCCCTCACTTTCTCCTTTCTAAAATGGAGGCATTGTAAACACAGCTCCTCGCTAAATTTGTTTTTGCAGAATTACATTTTATTTCACTGCATGAATCCATGTAAAACTCTGTAGAACTATACAGAGGGCTTGTTAGTCTGACATAGCATTGGGACACAGATAGACTGTTGTTTAAAAACCTGTGCTATCTTGATAATGCAATTTAAAAGAAGTTCTGGGATTTACATATCAAAGAACAAAAATGAGCATATCCCATTCTAAAAGATGAAAGTTTTAATCTAAAATTGTTTACTGTATCACATCTCCATGATACTTTACCCCATTGTTTCTAAATTCTGTGAGCTTGATCTTAACCTCCACAACCACCTGATGAAAATGAGGTGCTCCGAAAGCTAGTGCTTCCAAATAAACCTGTTGGACTATAACCTGGTGTTGTGTGATTTTTAACTGACCTCAGTATCTAATTACTGCTGTATAGCTTTTTCTTTACAACCCACATCTTTGAATAGTACTCCATGACAACACGCAGTTTTTAACATAACCTTTGCTGTACCCAGCTGTTTGACATAACATAAACTGTTTATGGCTGACTCACTGACATACTGAATTTTCCCAACATTTCTGAATTGGCCTTTGTGTAACATACACCCATCTATGATCAAACTGAATCTATTAAGTTAAGAAGCAGTTAGTCCTTTGTGATAGCAAAAAAAAAGTTTTTGAAGACAGCTTTGCAAAAGGTTCAAGTTTTCAATGATTAAGATTTATAAAACCTGTTACAGGGAAAATTAACAGATTGCATTCAGAAAAACTTTTAAAACTGAAAAGAAATTGCTTCAATAATTTTCAGAGCCATGAATTCTTCAGATAAAGAGCTCCCTGCTCCCTTTCCCCTAATAACAATACATCTGTCCAATTATCACTTGCGTATTTGGAGTGCCTTGCACTCTGGCTGTGCTGATGATGTTGAGTTTTGGAAATCAGCTGAAATTGGCAGGAAATGATAATCATCCATTCCAAAGCTGATTGTTTGTTCAGAAAGGTTTACATTTCTACATTGTTTGAGGAGATATGAAACCATTCTAAACACAAAAAGTAATAGAGTCAATAATTTCACGATATTTTTTTAATTGTGGACCTACAATTTCCTGCAGGTTATGCTGTGACAAAACATCAAACTTATTACCCTAATTTTCCTTGGACTATTAACTAAAAAAGGTTTTCCAATATTATGCAGGACCAGAGACCTTGGAAACAGCACAACAATGCCTTACTTAACCTATGTAAATCAAGCAAATAGATATTGCCATGACATCGATCTTACATTAAACAAAAGCAGTGACAAAAAACTGTTTTACAGGAATGAATGAGTAGAATAATTATCCAAAAGGAGCTGAAGTAGGCCATTTGGTCCGTCAAGTCTGCTTCATGCTTGAATGAGATGACAGCTAATCTGATAACTCTCAACTCCGATGTTCTACCTTTTCCTCATAACCCTTGATTTCCATATTGATTAAAAAGCCGTTTATCGCAATCTTTTTTATGCAAATGACTCAACTACAACATGTCTCTGCAGTTAAGAATTCCACAGATCCCACCCTCAGAAAGAAACAATTTCTCCTTATCTGCACCTTAAACTCTGGTCCTAGGCTTTCCTAAAAGGGGAAACAACCCCCCCCCCCCCCCCCCCCCCCCAAGAATCCTATAAATTTCAATAAAGTCTTCTCTTATTCCTCTAAACAGCAGTGAGTACAAGCCCAACCTACCTAAAAATTAGAACAGAAGTTGCTGGAAAAGCTCAAATGGTCTGTCAGCATCTTTGAAGAGAAATCAGAGTTTACATTTTGGGTCCAATGACCTGTTCTGAGGAATGGTCGCTGGACCGAAATGTTAACTTTGATTTTTCTTCACAGATGCTGCCAGATCTGTTGAGCTTTTCCAGCAACTTCTGTTTTTGTTTATGATTCACAATATCCTCAGTTCTTTCAGTGTTTATTTAGTCCTCTTAATAAAATTCCTCTATAACAAGTATCAGCCTAGAAAAACCTCTCTGGACTACCTCCAAATCCAGTATATTTTTGCTTTACTTCGATAAGGTGATGAAAAATTTGTATTATTTCAGGTGCAGTCTGAAAAGTGCCTTGCATGGTTTTAGCAAGACTTCTTTTTTTCTTATTCCATTTCTGCCAAATCCTCTATTTTGCAATATTTGCAGTCCTTCTCCATTTAAACAGTTCAATTCCTCTATTCTTTCTGTCAAAGTGCATAACCTTACATTTTTCCATATGATTCCAACTGCAAAGTTTTTGTCTATTCATTTAACCTTTCAATATCCCTTTGTTGATACTTTATATCACCCTCATTACTTGCATTTTCACATATTTTTGTTTCATCTCCAAACATAATAGAAAGTTCACTTTGAAATCATTCATGTATAATCCAAATAATTATACCTCCAGTACTAATCCCGTGGCACTTTGTTAATTGCAGGCTGGCATTGCAAAAAAACTTCCTTTATCTCAACTCCATGCTAATATATTACATCCAAAACCATGGCTCTTATCTTACTGTGCAGGATACGTGTGATGCCTTATTAATGTCTTTTGGAAATCCAAATATATTATACCTAATAGTTCCCCTTCAAATATCCAGGCATGATTTCTAATTCATGAAGCCATGAATCTGCCTGATCACATGATGTATTTCTAAATTTTCTGCTGTTACATCCTTTTATTAGATGCTGACATTTTCCCAAAGAACAATGTCCACTTTAGCAAACCCTATGCAGAGGAACATCGATTATCTGAAGGGCTAAGGAGGGGAGTATTTCATTTGGTTAATCGAATTCTCGATAATCGAATGCTGGATAACAGTTTAGCCAAGTACTGAGACCTTGCAATCTTGGCAGATAATCCATTATTCGGATAATCGAATGCTGGATAATTGAGGTTCCTTTGTAATCCATATTGCACAGGCATTTGAAATACATCCATTGAGTTTATTACTTTGAGCAATATCCTGATAAAATCTCCTTGCTGTCTTAAATGGGCATCAGGTCCTTTCCATTAAAAATTAACAATTGTTTAAGGTAAAAGTACTGCCTCCTCTCAGTTAATTTGTCAGAAACTATGAGGAGCATGTTTTAGATGGTCAAGACAGTCATTTAAAATATGTTGAATCAAAGCAACTGCTAAGCTTTATGGTGCCCGTTAGTTGTAATTTTATACCAGTTGGAACTTGGACCTTTTTTTTGTTCTTGATATATTTACTGTTCTGTGCCTGCATCTCTCTCTCTGTATTAAGAAACAAAGTTCAGGGTCTCTTCCTCTGAAAAATCACCAATATGAATGTTACTTCGATCATTACTTTTTCCCATTCTTTCCTAAAAGAGCAAGTTAGGTCCAGTTATGGTCCTCTTGCAGTTTGTTATTTGCATCAATAATACACCTCTATCCTACTTCTTCTAGCCTCTTCTCAAAGAGAAATGAAAGATCAATGATATTACACATGGTCTTAGGGATGGAGCTTCTTCAATGAAGACGGATTTCAGCATATTGAGTTAATTTGAATTTCTTTCACAATTACCAAATACAGAATATTCAGAACTACACAATGTTCTCTGCTCAATAAAGGACAATGCAGATTATGAATGACAAACAGAGTATTGGTCAACTTTTGCTCCTTATATTGAAATGTAGCACACATTTGTCCTTGCAGCCTGAGTGGAATATCTCCTGCATCATAGAGGTGAATGAATGATTATTTGAAAAAAATCAAGCTCTAGCCACAGTTTATTTTCAGAAATAATAGACACTGCAACTCTTATGTTCAATTTAAAATTAACAATGACATCTAAATATCAGAAATCCTTCTACGAACCTATCACCTGTCCGAAGAAGAATGTATTTTGTTTATCAGTATCATCCTCCTGTCAGACCACTGCTAATTTAATTATTTGTCTCACTGTAATTCTAATTTGCCCCCCCCCCGCCCCCCCCCGATGTCATGCATAATTGCCTTCGGTTTGGTCAGGTTTGGTCATCGTGAGGCACTTTTTTACCACAAAGCAGACACAAAGCAATGGTGAGGTCTGTGTCTTCTTTTCTCTGGTTCTGTTTTCTTGCTTGCACATTGATACCCGTTGATTGACAACAGGACCAAGTTGAAAGTGGTCATCTGGGCCAAGGAAACTGATCCCTGTGCCCTTGGATTAAAAAGTTGGATTTGCTTGTGATTTGGACAACATAATATACTCTTTGGATTACACATATACTGATCAAGTTTAATTTAACACACTCATTAAAAGCTCATCTTTCAATGTTTGACATTGACAATCATAATGTAAAACAGGTCTTTATAAAGGTACCTATATTCTCTGTGCTCCAATCTCCACTGATGAATTTCATCTCATCTATCACAAAGCTTTGCTGGAAATTGAAATAAAAATCAAAGGTTTTAACAACTACATATTTGGTTATTTCACCGTTGATTCACTGTTTAATCAAAACAGTGTTGATACTGCTGCTGATCATGTACAGCAGCACATTAACCTGATGGATGCAGAGACTCTCCACAAGGTGGTGCAATACGAACAGAAGCAGTGGGGTCAACCTTCCTCTTACATGGCTTGGTCTAGGCTCTTTGCATGGCATAGCTTGAGAAAGCATAAGACTTTCTCTTTGATTCTGCCCACCTCTAGTTTATTGTCAGGCTTAAGTATTGATTTGTTGATCCAATTATTTCTGTGGACAATTTTTCAAGTTTGTTATGCCACGTTAACCACTTTTAATTTTTTCCACCTCTATTAAAGTTAGTTGGGATCTCAGTAAAGTGTTCAACCATTACTGCTGCCACATACAAATGTATAGGTTCTCAGTGCTTTTACTGGTCAAGACTGGAAACCAAACTACTGCAAACAAATTTTCAAAAAATCTTATCCTTGACCAATGACTAAATCAAACAATCCTATTTTAAAGAGTGTGACTGCCTTCTAGAAAAAGATTTCCAGGTAAGTTCCTCACCCCCCCACCCTGATACATTGCAGCACCAGCAGTTCATCCTCCAGCCCAAAAGGCGTAAGCCAAAATGCCTCTACTTGCACACACTTACTCCAGAGATATGTTGGCCTTGGATCATACTGGTGTTCAGCAGGACTCTCATCCTGCAGCTCCAACACATCATCTATCCTATCATATTTAGTGGGCCCTAATTTATTTTTATTAATAGACTCTACTATTCTCAATGAGGATTTTTTTACTACTCATAACTATTATTAATACCAGTGAATCCTTAGAAATAATCTATAAAATTCCTGGGCTTTAAAAGATAAGATAAATGAGCAACACATTCACCAAGAAATCAATTGCCTGTTTCACATGAGGGCTTTTTTTATGTTGCCTAAATGTGATTTCTGTCAGGAATAGTTCAGAGAGTTAAATCCCATAGGTTCTCAGTCTCATGTTTTGCAGTTTTTCATTCGTAACCTCTTTGAAACTGCCGAAGTTTTAAAAGGAAAGGACTAGCTTACTCCACTCCTTGGTAACCTCCATTACACATCAACACTCAGCTTTACACTCGGTTTTGTTACATTCCATCTTTGTTTCCATTATTCTCCAACATTCTCCACTCGATAAGCACAACCTTTTTTTTTATTACTGTCTTTCCTTCTTTATATGATTGCTGGCAGCTCTGTATATCCTCTATCAGACTTAAATATATAATTGAGATGCCATAATCTTCTGTTCTGCAGCTGAGTCTGATGCAGTACAATCAATTCTCTGATCTGTATTAGTGTGAACGATTACACAAAGATTTGTGAAAGATGAAGGTGCATTGATCGAGACAGAACATGAGCTTCAGGAGATGATGTAATTAGTTCAATAGAATCCAGTGTTGGGCTACAACCTGCTCTTTAATAATAGCCTGCTTGTACTCTGATCAATGTCATATCTATATGATGTCATAAACTATGAATGAATGAGAGATCTCAATTTAGTTCCAAACTTGGATTGTGGAGACCCTTGTTTCAAAGTCTAAGGAAAAAAATAGTAACATAGGAAATGAAATGACGCTGGCTAATGCTTATCAATATGTAATAACATATTCCATGCAGTTATATTGTGATTATGTGTAGAGGACTTTAATTAGGAGTGTCAGTGATGTCACATATTAAATTTAATTTATTGTCACGTACTGAGGCACAGTGAAAAGCTTTGTCTTGCAAGCAATACAGACAGATCACAGAGTTAAATAGCATAGATAAGCAAATAATAGGTAATCAGCGGCAAAAACAGAAACACAGGTACAGGCGAATGTTAAGAGTTTGTAATCCATTCAGTATTCTAACAATAGTATGGTAGAAACTGTTTTGAAACCAGGTGGTGCGTGTGTTCAGACTTCTGTATATTCGCCCGATGTACAGAGGTTGTAGAAAAGCATAGCCAGGGTGGGATAGGTCTTGGAGAATGCTAGCGGTCTTTCATAGAACATAGAACATCGAAAAGTACAGCACAAAACAGGCCCTTCATTCCATGATAGGCAAAAGTGAGGACTGCAGATGCTGAAAACCAGAGTCTAGATTAGAGTGGGACTGGAAAAGCACAGCAGGTCTGGCAGCATCCGAGGAGCACAAAAATCGATGTTTCGGGCAAAAGCCCTTCATTAGGAATGGAGGCAGGGAGCCTCCAGGGTGGAGAGATAAAGGGGATTTATCTCCGCTTCGTTCCATGACGTTGTGCTCAGGACTATTCCTAATCTAAAATAAAACAACCTAACCTATGTACCCCTCAATTCACTGCTATCCATTTCTAGCAGTCGCTTAAGTGTCCCGAATGACCCTGCATCCACTACCACCGCTGGCAACGCATTCCATACATTTACAACTCTCTGCATAAAGAACCTACCTCTGACATCTCCTCAAATCTTCTTCCCAATATCTTAACTTTATGACCCATCGTGCCAGTCAATCCTGCCCTGGGGACAAGTCTCTGGCTATTGACTCTATCCACACCTCTCATTACCTTGTATACCTTGATCAGGTCATCTCTCTTCCTCCTTCTCTCCAGCAAGAAAAGTTTGAGCTTAGTCAACCTCTCTTCATAAGACAATCCCTCCAGTCCAGGCAGCATCCTGGTAAACCTTCTTTGCACCCTCTCCGAAGAGTTGATATCTTTCATATAATAGGGCGACCAGAACTGGACACAATATTCCAAGTGTGGTCTCACCAGGGTCTTGTAGAGCTGCAGTAAAACTTTGCAGCTCTTAAACTTGATCCCCCTGTTAATGAAAGCCAAAACACCATATAGATTAGATTACAGATTACATTACAGTGTGGAAACAGGCCCTTCGGCCCAACAAGTCCACACCGACCCGCCGAAGCGAACCCACCCATACCCCTACATTTACCCCTTACCTAACACTACGGGCAATTTAGTATTGCCAATTCACCTGACCCTGCACATCTTTGGACTGTGGGAGGAAACCGGAGCACCCGGAGGAAACCCGCGCAGACACGGGGAGAACGTGCAAACTCCACACAGTCAGTCGCCTGAGGCGGGAATTGAACCCGGGTCTCTGGTGCTGTGAGGCAACAGTGCTAACCACTGTGCCACTGTGCCGCCCATATGATTCCTTAACAACCCTATCCACTTGGGTGGCAACTTTGAGGGATCTATGCACTTAAACACGAAGATCTCTCTGTGCCTCCACACTGCCAAGAACCCTGTCTTTAACCCTATATTCAGCATTCAAGTTCAACCTTCCAAAATGCATCCCTTCACATTTATCCAGGTTGAACTCCATCTGCCATTTGTCAGCTCAGCTCTGCATCCTGTCTATGTCGTGCTGCAGCCTGTAATAGCCCGCGATACTATCAATGGCACCTCCAACCTTTGTGTCATTGGCAAATTTACTAACCCACCCCTCAAACTCCTCATCCAAGTCATTTATAAAGACTACAAAGAGCAGAGGACCAAGAACAGAGCCCTGCAGGACACCACTAAACACTCCGGGACACCCGCACTGATCAATCCCACTGCCCCGTGGCCAAACATTTCAACTCTCCCTCCCACTCTCCCAAAGACATGCAAATCCTGGGTCTCCTCCACTGCCACTCCCTCATCACCCGATGCCTGGAGGAAGAACGCTTCATCTTCTGCCTCGGAACACTTCAACCTCAGGGCATCAATGTGGACTTCACCACTATTCTCATTTCCCCTCCCCCCACCTTATCCCAGTTCCAACCTGCCAGTTCAGCACCATCTTCATGACCTGTCCTACCTGCCAGTCTTCCTTCCCACCTATCCACTCCACCCTATCACCTTCATCCCCACCTCTATCCACCTATTGTACTGTAGCACCTTCTCCCCAGTCCTATGCCCTCCTCCCTCCCTCCCCCCCATTTATCTCTCTACCCTGGAGGCTCCCTGCTTTATTCTTGATGAAGGGCTTTTGCCCAAAACGTCGATTTTCCAGGTCCTCGGATGCTGCCTGACCTGTTGTGCTCTTCCATCACCACTTTCATCTTGACTCTGATCTCCAGCATCTGCAGTACTCACTTTTGCCACTGACTTCCAGGCAGAATACTTCCCATCTACAATCACTCTCTGCCTTCTGTCAGCCAACCAATTCTGAATTCAGATAGCCAAATTTCCCTGTATACCATACCACCTGACTTTATGAATGTGCCTACAATGGGGAACCTATCAAATGCCTTGCTGAAAGCCATATACACCACATCCACTGCTCAACGTTAGTTGACCTGTCTCATAACCTCTTCAAAGAACTCAATAAGATTTGTGAGGCATGACCTGCCCCTTATAAAGCCATGCTGACTGCCTTTAATCACGTTATGCTTTTCCAAATAGTCATAAATCCTATCCCTCAGAATTCTTTCCAAAACCTTTCTGACCACAGACGCAAGACTGACTGGTCTGTAATTGCCAGGGATTTCCCTATTCCTCTTCTTGAAAAGAGGAACAACATTCGCCTCCTTCCAATCCTCTGTACGACTCCCATGGAGAGTGAGGAAGCGAAGATCTTCCCGGAGCAGCCTAGGATAAATCTGGTCTGGCCCTGGGGACTTATCAATCTTAATGTTTGCCAAAATTTCCAGCACATCAACTTCATCAATCTTGATCTGTTCAAGCCTGTTTCCCAGCTCCTCAAAGTTCTTATTCATAACAAGGTCCCTTTCCTTAGTGAAAACCAAAGCAAAAAACCTATTTAGAGCTTCCCTTATCTGCTCAGACCCTAAGCACAGGTTCCCTGCATTATCCCTGACCAGCCCTACCTTCTCCCTGATCATTCTCTTATTCCTCATGTCACAGTAAAATGCCTTTGGTTTCTCCCTAACCCTTCCTGCCAAGCCTTTTTCGTGCCCCCTCCTGGCTCTCCTCAGTCCATTTCTGAGCTCCTTTTTAGTAAGCCTGTAATTCTCTAAAGTTGTGCCAGATCCTTGCTTCCTCCACCTTACGTAAGCTTCTTTCTTCCTTTCGACGAGAAGCTCTTTCTGTTCTCATTATCCAAGGCTCCTTAATCTTACTCCTTCTTGCCTGTCTTAGAGGAACAAATTTGTGCATCACTCGCAACAACTGTTCCTTAAACAGACGCCATATTGTGCCCTTTCTGTGGAACAATTGCTCCCAACCTGTACTTCCCAACTCCTGTCTGATAACGACATAATTTCCTTTTCCCCAATTAAATATCTTCCCTTGGTAACTGCTCCTTTCCCTCTCTAAACCTATGGTAAATGGGAGGCATTTGTGGTCACTGTCACCAAAATGTTTTCCCACCATGAGATCTGACACCTGCCCTGGCTCATTGCCGAGCGCCAAATACAAAATGTGCTCTCCCCTTGTTGGCCTGTCTACATACTGAGTAAGGAAACCCTCCAGAAGCTGATAAAAATGGCTCCATCCAAACCATCTGCACTAAGGAGGTTCCAATCAGTACTGGGAAAGTTGAAGTCACCCATAACAGCAACCCTGCTACATCTGCATGTTCCCAAAATCTGCCGGCCTATGAATTCTTCTGTAGAAAACCCCCAATGAGGTGGCTGCTCCCTTGCTGCTCCTAACTTCCACCCATACTGACTCCGTAGACAAACCTTCCTCAACAACCTTCATTTCTGTAGCTGTGATGCACTCTCTGATTAGCAATGCTACATCCCCTCCTCTTTTTCCACCCTGAGGAGAAAGTGAGGTCTGCGGATGCTGGAGATCAGAGCTGAAAATGTGTTGCTGGAAAAGCGCAGCAGGTCAGGCAGCATCCAGGGAACAGGAGAATCGACGTTTCGGGCATAAGCCCTTCTTCAGGGCTTATGCCCGAAACGTCGATTCTCCTATTCCCTGGATGCTGCCTGATCTGCTGTGCTTTTCCAGCAACACATTTTCAGCTCTGATCTCCAGCATCTGCAGACCTCACTTTCTCCTCAAAGATTTCAACCTACTGCGAATCCTCTTACAAGGATGCCTTCCTTGAAGAAGCTCTCTTCCTCCCTCTACAAAGATTTCAATGAGTCCCTCTCTCACTGCACCCCCCAGGTCATCTCCTCTGCACAGAAGCTCTTCAGCCACATTCTCAAACAGACTCGCTACCACAGCCATATCTCCTTCCTCAGCACCTGCCTACGGAACCGACTGATCCCGCACGGACTCCGGACTACGTTCCGACCAACAAAACTTGGACCCAACCAGGACAACCAGTACCTATAACAAATCTGAAGCCTCCAGCAACAGACCTCCCTCCGGATCCTCCGTTCCACGCTTGCAGCCATGCGCCGCTACCTACATTCCCTGCAACTCGACCTACCCCAGCTCAGGACAACACTCTCACAGACCTGCTGCTGAAGAAGGGCTTATGCCCGAAACGTTGATTCTCCTGTTCCCTGGATGCTGCCTGACCTGCTGCGCTTTTCCAGCAACACATTTTCAGCTCTTTTTCCACTCTCCCAGTTCTTCTTAAACGTTCTAAACCCTGGAACATCAAGCAACCATCCCTTCCCCTGTGAAACCCACATCTCCGTTATGGCCACAACATCATAGCCCAAAGTACTGATCCATGCTTTAAGTTCATCACTCTTATTCCTGACACTCCTTGCATTAAAGCAGACACACTTTAACCAATCACTTTGTTTCATCGCATGAAAAACCCTCCTGATAGATTCATTACATCATGTCACTGCACCATCTACAACTACAACCTTCTCAGAGATGTAGCTCTGGTTCCCAACCCCTTGTCAAACTAGTTTGAACCCTCCCGAACCGCACAAACAAATCTCCCACCCAGGATATTTGTACCCCTCCAATTCAGGTGCATCCCGTCCTTTATGTACAGGTCCCACCTTCCCCAGAAAGCATCCCAATGGTCTAGGTATCTGAAGCCCTTCCTCCTGCACCAGCCTCGTAGCCACGTGTTAAGCTGCATTCGCTGACTGTTCCTCACCTCACTGTCTCATGGCACCGGTAGCAAACCTGAGATCACTACTCTACTCATCCTACTCTTCCGCTTTCAACCCAGCTCTCTGTAGTCACCTTTCAGATCCTCAATCCCTTTCCTGGCTATATCATTGGTGCCAATATGTACTACGATATCTGGCTGCTCACCCTCCCCTCTCAGAATCCTGTAAACCCGATCAGCAACATCCCAGACCCTGGCACCGGGGAGGCAACATACCTTCCGGGAGTCCCATTCCTGACCACAAAATCTCCTGTCAAACTGTCTAACCATTGAGTCCCCTACCACTAGCATTTTTCTTTTCTGCCCCCTTCCCTTCTGAGCTGCAGTGCCAGGCTCAGTGCCAGACACCTGACAACTATAGCTTTCCCCTGGTAGGCCATCCCCACCAGCAGTATGCAAAATGGTAGACTTATTGCTGAGGGGAACGGCAACAGGGGATCCTTGCTCTATCTGTTGGTCCCCTTTCCTCCCCCAGCTGTCCTTATCCTGTGTCTGAGGAGTGACCACCTCCCTGTACATCCTCTCCATTTCTCTCTCAGCCTACCAGATGATCTGCTGTTCATCCAGCTACAGCTTCAGTTCCCTAACTCGGTTTTTGAGGAGCTGGAGTTGGGTGCACTTCCCGCAAACGTGGTCGGCAGAGACGTGTCGTGTCTCTCACCTGCCACATTCTGCAGGAGGAACATGCAACTGCCCCATCAGCTATACCTCGTTAATGTGAAAGCCCACACAGGACTAAACAAGGAAGAGAAGAAAAGAAAAAGTAAATGAGAAAACCTGAAAACTTAACGAGTTTACAGACTCTTAGTAAGGTTAGAGGAGGTGGATGGGAGGGGAGGCCCTACTGTGTAAGGTCTCAGATTTAGATCTCAACCACTTAAAAAATTTCATGGCAGCCCTCGTTTCTCTCCGCCCTCTCTCCTCGCCACTCTGTTTTAAATGGAGGCCCAACTCTCGAGATGAGTCCCTTTTTAAGTGAGAAAAACTGACCTACTTGGAAGCCCTCATTTCCCTCTGCTCTGCCTTCTCACAGCTCTGTTCAAAATGGACGCCCGACTCTCGTCGGGCTTTCCTTGTCAGCGGGCCTGGTAGATCAATTCTATAGATGGGAACTTGGCCTTTCTGATTGTCCGGGCCAAGTTCACCACTCTCTGTAGCCATCTCCAATCTTGAATGGTTCGTTGCCATACCAGGTAGTGATACATCCGGACAGAATGCTCTCGATGGCATACCTATAAGAATTGGCAAGGATATTCGCCATCATGCCAAATTTCCTCAGCTGCCTGAGGAAGAAAAGACGTTGTGGGCCTTTGTAACCAGTGTGTCCACATGAAGGGTCCACGAAAGCTGTCTATGTCATTAATACTATAATTCCACAGACAGGAGGATTAGCTATGCAGAGCTGAAGCTCATAGCCAGATCTATATTCCACCATATCCCACAATTGACTACTTCAGATTTTGCAAGAAAGAAAACCTCTGCCTGCAAGTAGAGCTCCAACATTAGAGGTTTATAATATCATAAGGGGCATGGATAAGGTGAATAGCCCAAGGTCTTTTTCCTAGTGTAGGGAATCCGAAACCAGAGGGAGAGCAGAAAGATTTATTTATGTTGAATTTATAAAAGTCCTGAGGGGCAACTGTTTCACACAGAGGGTGAAGCATGTATGGATTAACCAGCCAGAGGAAGTGGTGGAGGCTGGTCGAATAATAACATTTAAAAGGCATCTGGATGGAGACATGAATAGGAAGGGTTTAGAGGGATATGGGCTAAATGCTGGCAAATGGGACTAGGTCAGTTTGGGATGTCTGGCCAGTGCAGATGTCTTGGACTGAAGGATCTATTTCCATGCTGTATCTTTTGTCCCCATGTCATATACCTCCGTACTTTTTTGTTGTTTTCTGCCAGTTCATCCCCCAAACTAAAAGTCAGCTATTGTAGACCACTCATGACTACAGCAGGACAGCTTTGTAAGCAGGCAAAAAGCAATTCAATAACAATGAAATATCTTCATGAGAATGCGATGGAGATGTGATAAAATAGTTCAACGGTACTCTGAAATTAATGAATAGTGTAGAATGTGGGAAAAAAATCCAGGACCTAATCTGTTGGTAGTGAATGCATTCTTTAACGATGCTGTTGAAGGGTCCTTATTCCCATCAGTAGTACATTCCTGAATTTGCTGCTATGCAAATTTGATGCCGATGGGTTTTTATTTTTTAACTGCATTTGAAGCAGAAGTTATAGTTCAATATGTAAACTTATTTGCAAATTTATTTCTTTTCAGCAGTATGTTGAATTATTTAATTTATGCACAATGTTAATGTACCTGCAGAAGATGCGATAGTTTGACTGGGGCAATTTTATGAAATTGGATTCCTGGTATGATGCTTTGGTTGTATCTGTAATTTAGCACTGCACCATTGCTGTTCATGTTTCAAGTAGAAGGACCTTGAAAGTCAAGGATTCAGCTCTTAAAAACATCCCTCCTGTCTAAAGGAACAGTATCTTGGGAACACTGTGCCATGGATCAATTCTGTTTGCATTTTATAAGTTGAAGACAGCAGGAACTATAAAGATGGCATGTGAAATCAAGATTAAGGATAGAGGCACAGGATCTGCTCCTAACTAGTAGATTCACAAAGCACAGATGATGCCCTTTTTCCTATCAATATAGTAGCTACATATCACCTTGCACATATACAGCAAGGAAGTCTGTGTACAAAGGTTAGTGCTGTGATATGAGGAACATGTAACTTTGTGTTGATGCCTCTTAAAATGCTGACATATTTTAGAAATATATATCCATTACTCCCACTTGACTCCATTTATATTTATTATCTTCAAATATAAAACACATATCTGTTTAAGCAGGAACAGAAATTTAACACCTGACTCCAGAAAAACCAACTAAATTGAACTCATAGACATGAGAGACTTCACTGTTTACTGTGCCTTCTACAGGTCAGAGGGAGGTTAAAGCATGCATAGAGAATGCTGGGAATAATCACCAGGTCTGCTTGGATCTATGGAGAGAGAGTTAACAATTTGAGGCTGGTAGGCCAATATTTCAGAACATTTGTTACACCAAACAAAAAACAATTTTGCACTTGTCAGAGGTTAAAGAATGGGGGACTTGGCTGGGAAGAATAAATCAACATAGAAATAGCCCTTAACAGATACTGAAAAGAATATTTTCTTTTAACTTTTTTTTGGATATTTACAATACAAATTCACTTTTAAATCACTGTCTTGTGGGTAGAGTTTCAGTGAACTCAGGGAAAAAAAATCAAAAGAACTAAATAGCACCATCATTTGCAAACAGGCAATTACTTAAGTCCAGCCAAGATAGTGACTACTAAATGCTCAGAGATAGATTCAGCTTAGTGAAACTATAAAGATAAGCCTGAATAACTGTCCTGTTTCAGATAAGGTCCTAATAGCATTGTAAAACACTAGAAGATGACAACAAAATTTCCACCACAAACCTCCAAAGTTTATGTTGTTCCAATGCTTTTCAGGTTGTTTTCTAGATCTCAGTGTTTTTAAACCAAATAATTATGCTGTTAAGAACAATGAAGGGGTCCACAGACTAACCAAATAGGTCTATCCAACAACCATCTTAAAAATCCTATTAAAACATGGTGGTCAATCATGCAGGAAGCTTGATATCACAATACACTGTTCATGCAACAATCAACATGA
Organism: Chiloscyllium plagiosum; assembly: GCF_037043375.1. NCBI lineage: Eukaryota > Metazoa > Chordata > Chondrichthyes > Orectolobiformes > Hemiscylliidae > Chiloscyllium > Chiloscyllium plagiosum. The sequence goes on from NW_028270144.1 coordinate 40,115,576, forward strand.
ACTGTTAACCAATTTAAAACACAGATGGAATGACAAGGAGTGATGTTGTGACACCACAGGAACAGAGCTAACCAACAGAATAATCAAACTTGTGATAATGTTACCACCAGGTAAGCAGTGATCAAATGTCGACACATATCTCTCTCATTGTTTACACACAACAGGCTTTAAATTTGTAAAGAATGTTCTTGGCACATTAGTGAGTACCCAAACATTTACACACAGTGATCATAAAGTAAACAGTAAATCACGTTTTCTTGAATTTGCCAAATAAAGAAGTTAACTGGAAGTAATTCAGGAGACACAGCAGAGATTCATCCCAAGAAAAAAGAAGCATGTTACAGGGAGGATGAGGCAACCATGGCTGACCAGGGGAGTCAGGGGTAGCATAAAAGCAAAAGAAAAAACATATAATGTGGAAGGGCAGTGGGAAACCAAAGGATTGGGAAGCTTACAAATACTACCAGAAGGCAACAAGAAAAAGGAGGGTGATGATTAAATATGAGGGTAAGCTAGCCAGTAATATAAGGGAAGACTCTAAGAAGTTTCTTTCAATATAAAGGGCAAAAGAGAGGCAAAAGTGGACATTGGGCAAATGAAAACTGATAGTTGTGGGCCAAAAAGGAAATGGTTGAGGAACTGAACAATTACTTCGTGTCAGGCTTCTTGGTAAAAGACATGAGTAATATCCCAAAAATTCAAGAGATCTGAGTGTGGTGGCCATCAGCAAGGAGAAGGTGCTGGAAAAACTGAATGGCCTGAATGTGGATAAATCACCTGGACCAGATAGACTACATCCCAGAGTTCTAAGGGAAATAGCTGAAGGGATAACAGAGGAGTTAAAGGATTGGACACTCTGGAGGCAGGAAACATGTTTCCGCTGATGGGTGGTGGTGAACCAGAGGACACAGCTTAAAAATACGGGGTAGACCATTTAGGACAGAGATGAGGAGAAACTTCTTCACCCAGAGAGTGGTGGCTGTGTGGAATGCTCTGCCCTAGAGGGCAGTGGAGGCCCAGACTCTGTATTCATTTAAGAAAGAGTTGGATAGAGCTCTCGAGGATAGTGGAATCAAGGGTTATGGAGATAAGGCAGGAACAGGATACTGATTAAGGATGATCAGCCATGATCATATTGAATGGTGGTGCAGACTCGAAGGGCAGAATGGCCTCCTCCTGCACCTATTGTCTATTGAGTTAGTGGTGATCTTTCAGGAATTGCTAGAATCAGGGAGGGTCCGAGAGGACTAGTGAATTGCTAACGTGACACACCTGTTTAAAAAGTGAGTAAGGTAAAAGACGGAAAATTTCAGTCTGATTAGGCCAGCCTCAGTCATGGGTAAGATCCTAGAATCCATTGTGAAGGATGAGATTTCTGAATACATGAAAGTGTATGATAAAATATGGCAAGAGTCAACATGGTTTCATCAAGGGGATGTCATGCCTGACACATGTTCTGGAATTCTTTGAGGAAGTAATGAGCAGGTTAGACCAAGGACAGCCAAAGGATGTTAACAACCTCGACTTCAAGAGGGCCTTTAACAAGGTGCTGTCCTGAGGCTACTGGGCAAGATAAGGGCCCATGGTGTCAGAGGCAAGGTGCTCGCAAGGATAGAAGCTTGGCCATCTGGCAAAAAGCAGAGAGTGTGGGTAAAAGAGTCCTTCTCAGGATGGCAGTTGGTGATATCATGTTATGCATGGCTCAGTATTGGGATCACAATTTTTCCTCTTTATACACTAATGACCTAGATGAAGGAACTGAAGGCATTCAGGTTAGGTTTGCAGATGATACAAAGATAGGTAGAGGGATAGGAGCATTGAGGAGGCGGGGAGGCTGTAGAAGGATTTGTAAAAGTTAGGAGAGTGGCCAATGAAATGGGAGATGGAGCACAATGTAGGAAAAATATGAGATCATGCACTTTAGTAGAAGAATAGAGGCATGGACTATTTTATAAATGGGGAAGAAATTCAGAAGTCTTAGGTGCGTAGAAACTTGAGAGCTATAGTCCAGGATTCTCTCAAAGTAAACTTGCAGGCTGAGTCATTAGTTAGGAAGGCAAGAGCAATCTTAGCATTTATTTTGAGAGAACTTGAATACAAAAACAGGGATGTACTTCTGAGGCTCTGGTCAGATCACATTTGGTATATTGTGCACAGTTTTGGGCCCCATATCTCAGAAAGGACATACTGGCCCAAGAGCATGTTCAGAGGAGGTTCATGAGAATGGTCCCTGGAATGAAAAGCTTAACATATGAGGACTCTGGATTTATACTCAATGGAGTTTAGAAGGTTGGTGGGGTGGGGGGTTGGGGGGGGCGGTATCTAATTGAAACTTACAGAATGCTGAATGGCCTGGATAGAGTAGATGTCAGGATGATGTTTCCATTGGTAGGAGAGACCAGCCTTAGATCTTTTAGAACGGTGATAAGGAGAAATTTTCTTCGCTAGCGAATGGTGAATCTATGGAATTCATTACCACAGAAGGCTGTGGAGGCCAGGTCACTGAGTATATTTAAGACTGAAATAGATAGTTTCTTTATTGTTAAGGGGATCAAGTGTTACAGGGAGAAAATAGGAGAATGGGAATGAGAAAATTTTCAGTCATAATTGAATGGCAGAACAGACTTTCTGGGCTGAATGGCTTAATTTCTGCTCTTATGTCTTATGGTCTTATACTTAAACAAGCCTGAATAAAATATTGATGAAATAAAACGTTTTAGAGAGTCACAGAGTCATCGAGCTGTACAGCAATGAAACAGACCCTTCAGTCCAACCCATCCATTTTGACCAGTTATCCTAAATTAATCTAGTCCCATTTGTCAGCATTTGGCCCATATTCCTCTAAATCCTTCCTGTTCAAATACCCATTCAGATGCCTTTTAAATTTTGTAATTGTACCAGCCTCCACCATTTTTCTGGCACCTTATTCCATACGCACACCACCCTCCGTGTGAAAAAATTACTCCTGAGGTCACGTTTTATTTTTTTTATATCTTTTCTCTTCTCCCTCTAGGTCTGGACTCCCCCACTCCAGGGAAAAGATCTTGGCTATTAACCCTTTCCATGCTCATGATTTTATCAACTTCCATAGCGTCGCCATTCATTTTGCAAAGCTTTTCAGGACAATTCACATGAAGTCCAACTCAAGTCCAATAACAGTGACACCACATGAAAGGAGAGCACTGATTACTTGACAAGTGGAGTTTGATTGGTAGAAGTGTGGCCATGGACAAAACACCAATTAATATTGGTTAGCCATAATCAGTCGAGCTGGGAGTAATTGAGGACTGCAGATGCTAGAGATCAGAGTCAAAAGTGAATGCTGGAAAAGCACAGGATCAAGCTCATTCTTGATGAAGGGCTTATGCCTGAAACATTGATTCTCCTGCTCTTTGGATGCTGCATGAACAGCCAAGCTGTCTTTCAGTTTGCAGTAAGGCAGTTGACGTTGAGTTATCAGGGAAAGATCTCTGACCAATGAACTGTGAAGGCCTGTTAACGATATTGATGGTGGAAACAGACAGTCTATCTATACTGGTCATCTCTGTCTGCAAACAATAGGGTCTTGTGTGTTACATAAAAAGATATGTAGATTTCAAAAGACATAACTGGAATGTACAATAATGGAAATAGTGTTGCCAACTTTAAGGGAGCTCAAGTCAATATTAGGCTGTGGTTCTCAAAAAATTGTTTTTGTAATGTTCAATTTTTAAAAAATCATCATTTGACATAAACACAACTTTGTGGAGTTGAACATAGGAACAAGACTATGCCATTCAGCTCCTCAAGCCTGTTCCAACATTTAATGAGATCATGGCTGATCTATGGCTTAGTTTTATATACTTGCTTTTAGCCCACATCATTAAATACATTTACTTTATAAAAGTTTATCTATCTCAAATTTAAAATCAACAACTAGTGCAGCATCTAAAGCCATTTATGGAAGAGAGTTCCAAACATTTATAATGCTTTTTATATAGAAATGCTTCCTAAGATCTCTTCAAAACTGTCTGGCCCTAATTCTCAGTTGTCCATGCTTGGGCAACTACAACCACTTTATGTATTACAAATGCATTATCTAAGTGCTCTTGTTGATGAGGCAGACAAAGTGACACAAAATTCAGTTTGCAGTTCAACGTGATTTTATTAAAAAAACATTCCTTATTAAAAACGCCATATGAGCATTTCCCAAATTCTCACTCTTTATTTAGTTCTATCCATCGGAGAAAGGGTATTACCTGCAATGATCCACATATTTGAGCTGGACCATTGGAATCTCCTTCCTATCTGGATGTAGGGCTGGCTCTCTTCCATGAAGATGGATCTCGCAGGTCAGAGTGAATCTGTCCTGTGTCTTCTGAGCTTGCCACACAGTCCTCTGCCATGATTTTGACTGCGAGTCTTTGCTGAGGAGATAGCTTCCAGGTGTATGTTCTTATCCCTCTTTGCTCCAGACCTTCCAGAATGTTGTGTTGCCTTTGTAAAATGTGGTCATGAGCTAAGTTCAAATAATGCAATAGGATCTCGGCAACAGCCTTCATGGTGGTCATGTTGGGAGCTGTAAAATGTACACACACAGGAGGTCAATTTGCCAGAAAGTCTGATTGATGCTGCTCCAATACACAAACCTTGGGCTGATTGCATAATCTCTTCTCATGACTTAACCCCTGAAGTCGAGGCATCATTATTCTAAACCAACATTGTACTCTCTCCAAGGCTAACATATTCTTCCTAAGGTATGGTGGCCAGATATGGTTACAGCATTCCAAGTAGTGTCTATCCAGACTTTTGTACAACTTCTGCATCCTTGTACTCTAGTTGTCTAGATACAAAGGCTAGTACTCCATTAGCTCTCATGATAATTTTTCTGAACGTGTTTTTGACATATTAAGAATCTATGCAGCTGAACGCTCCAAGTGTGTTTGGACATCTATTGTATTTAACTTTATACCATCTAGAAAGTACCCTGTTTCAATCCAAAATGGATGATCTCATGCTTGAACTCCATCTGACACAGTTTTGCCAATTCACTTAGTCAATCAATATCCCATTGTAATTTATACTATAGTTTACATTGTCTCCAACACTGCCTAATTTGTATCATTCGTAAATTTGGATAAAACACTTTCTATGCCATTATCCAAGTCATTGGATAATAGTTAATGCTCACAGTGCCAGGGACCAGGGTTCAATTTCAGCCTCGGACGACTATCTGTGTGGAATTTGCACATTTTATCCGTGTCTGCATGAGTTTCCTCTGGGTGCTCCAGTTTCCTCCCACAATCCAAAGTTGTACAGGTCAGGTAAATTGGCCATGCTCAATTGACCATAGTGTTAGGTGCATTAGTCAGAGGAAAATGGGTCTAGCTAGGTTACTCTTCGGAGGGTCGGTGTGGACCTGTTGGGCCAAAGGGCCTGTTTCCACACTATAGGGAATCCAATCTAATCTAATCTATTCTAAATAATTGAGTTCTTAACACGGATCATTATGGAACACCAATGGTCACATCCTGACATTGTAAAGTGTCTACCCATTATCTATATTTATGTGGCCAGCCACTCAACCAATTTCCCAGTCATGTCAGTAATTTGCCTTCAATTAATTAACAGTCCCTTATGTGAGACTTTATCAAGTGCCTTCTGGAAGTCCATTTAATTAAATTCATAGACATACCCCTTCCACTATCTTAGTCACCCTCTTAAAAAAAAATCAATGAGGTCTGTCAGGCATGACCAACGTGTTATGAATCCATGCTGGGCCCTTCCTGATCACCTGAAAATTTTCATGGTATTCAGTTACCCCATCTTTGATCATAGACGCTAACAATTTTCCCTCCACAGATATTAGACTAACAGATATGCAGTTCTCAGGTTTTCCTCTTTCACCCTTCTTAAAAAGAAGAGTGACGTGTGTAATGTTCCAATGTGGCTGTGAGGGTGACCCCTTGAATGGATTTTTTAAAAAAGTAACATTTTGGGCTGAAGGTAAAAACTGAAGGCCCTGCTTTACAAAGCAGCAGAGTTTGGGAAATGTCTTTCAGTCTAGTTGGGAAAGAGGGAGACAATAGTTTTACATTAAGAATTGAGAAGGAGAATACCAACATGAATTCTAGAAGAGAGGGAAGAGTATTGATTTGACTAGGCAGGGCATGGATAACAATTTCATGTTGAATTGGCAAAGAGACAGCACTCGGCAGAATGGAAAGAAATATGGATAAAAGAGTGCTTGTACAAAAACATGTAGAGTTAGGAGACATGCAACATCATTGTGAACTAGCTGACAGAGGAGGCTACAGTATGTGGTTGGATGTGACAAATCAACTGTTAAAATGCCATTTAAGAGTGATTGCTGTTGAAAATCGAAATGCCACACACCTAGTTTATTATTTTTTAAAACCTGAAAATCTTTTACAGTGATATGTGTGCATTTAAACTTAACAGGTATCAGCAGTTGCAATGCAAGAACATCTATGACTGAAGGGGAGCATGTGCCTGGAAGCTTATTGCCAGCGCCAAGAACATATTGCTGAAATTATGTCTTCATATTTTAGATTAATGATTTCAGGCAATTCTACTTTTAGTCACAGTAGAGAGTAAATGCAGAGAAATGTGCCATTTGAGATACCACATTGATGTTTAGACATCATACCTCCACACTTGAGTTCTCATCTCATTTTTGGAGGGGTATGATTGTTTAAGCTGTAGGTCAGCAATTGTCAGTTTTCCATTTTGATTTGAAAGAAATAGAAGAAAAAACTGTTTGTGAGATGTTAGCGTTATCTATAACTATGGAATTAAGTAAAAAAAATCTTAGCTGCTCTAAACATAACTTTGCTTTTTTAATCTCTCATAATACATTGGAATTATCCTTCTTACCTCTCTTTATGTTTCTTTCAGAGTAAGGTATTAACTACATCAGATTAATATTACTCATGGGTGAAAATATTGGTGCATTATCACTAACACCTAAAAATAAGCTTGCATAAACACTTCTACCAATGCAATTTTATTGTTGTTAACATCCATATATTGTTATTTGAAGTAACTGACAATACTGTCCATATGTAGCATTAAGACATAATTGACAGTGAATCATGTTGTTTACCTTGAAGCTCTTCTTCAAATTGGACAGCATCTTTTGCCTGTCCCAATATAATGTTTGCTGGACACTGTGCCAACTCCATAACAATTACCTTACACAGCTACATTTGGATTTTCAACAGCTGTCACCTTTTAAAATGACATTTTTACAGTTGATTTATCACGTCTGACCACACACACCATTTTTCAATGTAGCTTTCTCTGTCAGCCCAAGGGCCTATGAAAAGTGATGGGTTGCTTCTTGACCTGATGAAGGGAATGTCTCGATTCATTCATATTATTTGCTCGGTCTTCACTACTGAAGTAGAACATTTGATAACTTACTTTTTCTACAAGGTATCCTGTTTGTGCATTCTACAGATTCACGTATGCAATTAAATAATAACACGTTATGCCAATTAAGTGGTGAACAGGTAATGTGATTATTTGCTGTTTAGACTTTTTAATTAGCTGCTTACTATCTGTTGGTTAGAGTATATCTAAACTGCACTAATATGCTACAAAGCAGCCTATTTGCTTTTTCAAGGGTGCAGACTCGGGTTCAAAACCATCATTTCACACAAATAATGAACAGAATTTAATTTCACACAAATAATGAACTGAGTTCCTTCAGTTAGCTGGAAAATTGCTGGAAACATCATATGAAACATTTCTGAGAGGTACAACAGAATGTTACAACCATCAGGTATTAACCTGGATAGTGTTGGGCCACCCATTGGACTGAGTCTTAGTCAGGGTGGAAATCAAGACTTGTTGGCCAGAGAGAACAGTAGCAATTGCTGATACTGCACTGAGTCCTTCATTGAAAGTTCATGGTGGAAACTTGGAAAGAAGAGGGTGGACAGGATGGGGCTAACACAGAGGATTTCATCAATGAGGTTGGAAGAAGATCAATAGATAGAGCTAGAGGGTTATCCCTTGGGTTCAACTACCCAATGACAGGACACTCAATTCAGGCATGAAGCCCCTCCGCCCTTCTCATCTGCCTCAAGCAAACTTAAATTATTCAGCCACATGGCAACCTACAAGTAGATTCTTGTTAGCTATAGGTAGAATTTCAGCTGAAGTGGGATGAGACGTGTCTTTCAATGATTCCTTAAGGGCCACAATTGTTTTCCAGGCCTGTTGGCTTTCCCCCTCATTCCCCAACCCTTCCCACTCAGAGCTTAACTGGGGGTGGTGTGCTTACAGAGGTCTTCAGTCTGTACCATCTTTCCTGATCTGAAACACACTAACAAAATTTTAGTTCAAGCTTATTTCCTATGACAGCAAAGTTCATTGTGGGTTTGTTTCCTCTTAATTTCTGTATTTCTGTTGTTTTTGATATTTCATCCACTGACCAATTTACTTTAATTTCTGGGATTCCTATGACTCTGAATTTCCTATTAGTGTGTACTATGTTCATATGAATGAGTTCCTTCATTTATTATCAAACACTATATAATCTAATACAGATGGTTCTTCTTAGAGCTGGATTAGAGTGGAAAATGAGGTGAAAATGAGACAAAATTCAGGACAAGCCTGTAAAAGCTAGTTAGAACATAGAACATAAAACATAGAACAATACAACGCAGAACAGGCCCTTCGGCCCTCGATGTTGCACAGACCTGTGAACTATTCTCAGCTCATCCCCCTACACTATCCCAAAATCATCCATGTGCTTATCTAAGGATTGTTTAAATCTCCCTAGTGTGGCTGAGTTGACTATATTAGAAGGTAGGGCATTCCACACCCTTACAATTCTCTGCGTAAAGAACCTTCCTCTGACAATCTGTCCTAAATCTTTCACCCCTCAATTTGTAGTTATGCCCCCACGTACACGCTGACATCACCATCCTAGGAAAAAGACTTTCACTGTCTACCCTATCTGATCCTCTGATCATCTTGTGTGCCTCTATCAAATCCCCTCTCAGCCTTTTCGTGCCAATGAGAACAGGTTCAAGTTTCTCAAGCCTTTCCTCATAAGACCTTCCCTCCAGACCAGGCAACATCCTGGTAAATCTCCTCTGCACCTTTTCCAATGTTTCCACATCCTTCCCGAAATATGGGGACCAGAACTATACACAATATTCTAAGTGTGGCCGCACCACCGTTTTGTATAGTTGCAGCATGATATTGCAGCTCTGGAACTCAATTCTTCTACGAATAAAACCTAACACACCATATGCCTTCTTAACAGTGCTATCCACCTGGGTGGCAACTTTCAGGGATTTATGTACATGGACTCCAAGATCCCTCTGCACATCCACACTACCAAGAATCTTTCCATCGACCCAGTACTCTGCTCTCCTGTTATTCTTCCCAAAGTGCATCACCTCACATTTAGCTGCATTGAACTCCATTTGCCACCTCTCAGCCCAGTTCTGCAGTTTATCCAAGTCAACCTGTAACATTCTTGTACACTGTCCACTACTCCACCGACTTTAGTGTTTTCTGCAAATTTACTAATCCATCCATCTATGCCTGCGTCTAAGGCATTTATAAAAATGACAAACAGCAGTGGTCCCAAAATGGATCCTTGTGACACACCACTAGTAACTGGACTCCAGGCTGAATATTATCCATCAACCACCACTCACTGCCTTCTTTCAGAAAGGCAGTTTCTAATCCAAACTGCTAAATCACCCTCAATTCCATGCCTCTGCATTTTCTCCAACAGTCTACCATGTGGAACCTTATCAAAGGTTTTACTGAGGTCCATGTATACCATGTCAACTGCCCTACCCTCATCTACATACTTGGTCACCTTCTCAAAAAACTCAATGAGGTTTGTGAAACACAACCTGATCTTGACGAAACCATGTTGACTACCTGAAATCAAATTGTTGCTTGCTGGATGATTATAAATCTTATCTCTAATAATCCTTTCCAAAATCTTTCCTACAACAGAAGTAAGGTTCACTGGTCTATAGTTACCTGGGTCATCTCTACTGCCCTTCTTGAACAAGGGCACAATATTTGCAATCCTCCAGTCCTCTAGTACCAAACCTGTAGACAATGACGACTCAACTATCAAAGTCAAAGGCTCTGTATCTCGTCCCAAGCTTCCCAGAGAATCCTCGGATAAATCCTATCTGGCCGAGGGGACTTGTCTACTTTCACCCCTTCTAGGATTGATAACACCTGTTCGTAACTAACCTCGATCCTTTCTAGTCTAATATCTCGTACCTCATTCTTCTCCTCAACAATACTCTCCTTTTCCTGAGTGAAAACCGATGAGAAATATTTGTTTAGCACCTCTCCGATCTCCACAGGGTCCACACTCAACTTCCCACTTCTGTCTTTGATTGGCCCTATTCCTACCCTAATCATTCTTTTATTCTTCACATTCCTATAGAAAGCTTTAGGGATCTCCTTTATTCTATTTGCTAAAGACTCATGTCCTCTCTTTGCTCTTCTTAACTCTCTCTTTAAATCCTTCCTAGCTGATCTGTAACTCTCCATCGCCTCATCTGAACCATTTTGCCTCATCAACACATAAGCCTCCTTCTTCTTCGTAACAAGAGATGAAATTTCTGTTGTAAACCACAGTTCCCTTATCTTATCACCTCCTCCCTGCCTGACAGGGACATACCTATCAAGGACACGCAATATCTGTTCCTTCAACCAGCTCCACATTTCCATTGTCTGCATCCTCTGCATTTTGCTACCTCATTCTATGCATCCTAATTCTTGCCTAATCGCATTATAATTGCCCTTGCCCCATCGATAACTCTTGACCTGTGGCATGTACCTATCCCTTTCCATCGCTAAACTAAATGCAACTGAATTATGGTCACTCTCTCCAAAGTACTCACCTACAACTAAATCAAACACCTGGCCTGGTTTATTACCAAGCACCAGATCCAGTGTGGCCTCCCCTGTTGTCAGCCCTTCGACATACTGTGTCAGGAAACTCTCCTGTACACATTGGACAAAAACTGATCCCTCCGACATACTGGAGTTATAGCATTTCCGGTCAGTCAATGTTGGGGAAGTTAAAGTCCCCCATAATGACCGTCCTATTCCTTTCACTTCTACCCAGAATCATTTTGCTTATCCTCTCTTCCACCTCCCTGGAACTCTGCGGAGGCCTATAAAAAACTCCGAGTGGGCGGCACGGTGGCACAGTGGTTAGCACTGCTACCTCACAGCGCCAGAGACCCGGGTTCAATTCCCGACTCAGGCGACTGACTGTGTGGAGTTTGCACGTTCTCCCCGTGTCTGCGTGGGTTTCCTCCCACAGTCCAAAGATGTGCAAGTCAGGTGAATTGGCCATGCTAAATTGCCCGTAGTGTTAGGTAAAGGGGTAAATGTAGGGGTATGGGTGGGTTACGCTTCGGCGGGTCGGTGTGGACTTGTTGGGCCGAAGGGCCTGTTTCCACACTGTAAGTAATCTAAAAAAAAAATCTAATCTAATCAGTGTGACCTCTCCTCTCCTGTTTCTAACCTCAGCCCACACTACCTCAGTAGATGAGTCCTCATCAAAAGTTCTCTCAGCCACCATTTTACTATCGTTGACTAACAAGGCCATGCCTCCCCTTCTTTTACCACCTTGCCTGTTCTTAACGAAAGATCTAAACCCTTGAACCTGCAACATCCATTCCTCACCCTGCTCTATCTATGACCCTGAAATGGCCACAACATCGAAGTTCCAGCTACCTATCCATGCTGCAGGCTCACCTACCTTATTTCGGATACTTCTGGCATTGAAGTAAACACACTTCAAATCACTTTTGCTAGTGCATTCCTGTGACGCTGAAATCCTATCCCTGTCCTCCCTACTCTCATCCTCCTGTGCACTGCAACTACATCTCAGGCTCCCATCCCCTGCTGAGTTAGTTTAAACCCACCCAAGTAGCACCAGCAAATTTCCCACCCAGAATATTAGTACCCCTCTGGTTCAAGTGAAGACTGTTCTGTTTGTACAAGTCCCACCTTCCCCAGAATGAGCCCCAATTATCCAAGAACCTGAAACCCTCCCTCCTGCACCATCTTTGCAGCCACGTGTTGAGCTGATATCTCTCCCTATTCCTTGCCTCGCTATCACGTGGCACAGGTAACAAACCAGAGATAGCAACTCTTTGTTCTAGCTCTCAGCTTCCACGCGAGCTCCCCAAAATACTGCCTTACATCCCTATCCCTCTTTCTGCCTATGTTGCTGGTACATACATGGGCAACGACTTGAGGCTGGTTACCCTCTCCCTTCAGGACCCCAAAGGTACGATCTGAGACATCACGGACCCTGGCACCTGGGAGACAACACATCAACCATGAGGTCTTGTTCACTCCTAACAATCCTTCTATCTGAGCCTTTAACTATGGAGTCCCCAATGACTAACACTCTCCTCCTTTCCCTCCTTCCCTTCTGTGCATCAGGGACAGGCTCTGTGCCAGAGACCTGGGCCCCACTGCTTGCCCCTGGTAAGTCGTCCCCCTCAATAGTATCCAAAACGGTATACATGTTTTTCAGGGGAACGACCACAGGGGATCCCTCTACTGACTGTTCAAAGGTGGAAAAAACAGTCACCCAGTTTTCTTCATACCCAAGAGTAACTACTTCCCTGTAACTCTTATCTATCACAGCCCCTGCCTCCCGAATGATCCGAAGTTCATCCAGCTCCCATTCCAGTTCCCTAACACAATCTTGGAGGAGCGAGAGTTGGGTGCACTTCCTGCAGATGTACTTGGTTGGGACACAAATGGCGTTCCTTACCTCAAACATCATTTAGGAGGAAAATTGCTCTCCCTGCACTGCCATCCCTGCTAGTCCCCTTATCACAAAGTAAAAAAGAAGCGACTTACCTGATATGTCCCTGCTCTTTAAGGTTAGAAGAGGGGGTTGGGTGGGAGGCCCTACAAAGGCAGGGTCTCGGGTTGAGAAAACACTGTATGGAAATAAAGATAGGAAGCCCTTCCTTTCCCAGAAACCTCTGCTCTGACATCAAATTTAAAAGCACAAATCAGTGACTCACCACTCCCGGCAGGCCCCTGGTGCAAGCTCCCGCCCTTCGAGTTGCTGCTACCACTGAAAAACAGAAATGGAGGACTCCTGCGCTTGTGGTAAGTTTTGTAAATTGATAGACTTTAGGATGATAACACAGGTTATCCTAATAATAAATACTGTAAGTATGAAACAAGTCGGCATAATGTATCAACCACTTAGAAATTTATTGCAGAATACTACATAGACAATTTATTTAAATAAAAAACCCTCTTGCTCTTTTTGTTGCTTTCTCTTCAGCACACATTCACACTGAAATCATCAAATCTTAACAAGTTTCCATCTAGTTTATTTTCATATATCATGGTTCTACGTACAGGACCCAATCACAAAGAATTGTAGATTTTGTAAGATGAACATTGTTTCCTGCTCTTTGTGAATACAAAAGGTTAGAAAAAACTGCTTAGCTCTAAATTGATTTGATTTTAAAAAATATATTGGTAAATGCCAAATAGAGAATTAATCAAATAATACCAATATTATGTTGGAAGGAAATAAACATAAAATTGAAGGAGGATATAAACTTCACTGTTTCTGGCAGTTCTGAAAGGTTTGTTAGGGTTTCTTGTAGCAGATGGCACAATTCTACAACTGACTCCCTCTAAGCCTGAGACTATAGAACTACTTGCCCTCAATTATTGGCAGATCATTAACATAATCACTAGAACTTAATAGAAAGTGTAGGCAACTCACACGGTGCCAATTGATCAAACATGCGGTGTTGGGATGTATTTAAAGCAACTCCCTTATTAATGTATTATTTAACTGTAAATCTGCATTGGACTACAAGGCTTGCAATCTTGTAACATGTTGAGTTGTAATGAAAATTTTTATTCCGGGGCAGTTTACAATAACTTATCTATCTTGTCTGTAACATCTCACGCATCCTCTTCACCTTTTGCATCCAACTCAATAATTAAATTATCTCTGGTCAATTCCCTATTTTATACATCACTTTCACATCCCAACCTTTTTCTAATGACTCTACCTTCACCTTCTGGCCTAATGTCCCTAGAGACTATGTCTGCAGGAAATGTGTTTGGTTACGAATCTTATTGTACCGCATGGATCAGTTGGAGCGGCAGTTAGATGCAATGAGGAGTTTACAAGAGCAAGGGAGTGTGATGGATGGCAGGTTCAGGAAGGTGGAGGTTCAGGAAGATAGAGTCAGGTTGACAGTTAGGAAAGGTAGAGGAAGTAGCCAGGTAGTGCAGGAGTCTCCTGTGGTAGCCTCCCCTGAGTCTCCTGTGGTTCCCCATCCCAACAGGTATGCTGTTTTGGATACTATAGGGAAGCATGGCCTCTCAGGCGATTATAGCACTGACACTGTGACTGGCTCTACTGTAATGAGGGTAATGTCAGGTTCCAAGAAATCAATTGTAATAAGGGACTCTCTAGTCTGTAACTCAGACAGATGTTTCTGTTGCCATCAATAAGACTTCAGGATAGTGTGCTGCCTCCCTGGTGCCAGGGTCAAGGATATCTCAGAGAGGGTACAGAATGTTCTGAAAGGGAGAATGACCAGCAGGAGGTCATTGTGCACAATGGTACCAGTGACATAGATAGGGAAAGGGATGAGGTTCTGCAGAGAGAATGTAGGAAACTAGGCAGGAGGTTAAAAAGTAGGTCCTCCAGCTGAGTAATATCTGGGCTACAACCGGTGCCGTGTGCTAATGAGAGTAGGTATAGGAGGATAAGGCAGTCTTAGATTGTGTTTTCGGGATCCTTGAGGGTGAGAGGGTGCTGCCCCAAGTTGTGGTCCACATAGGCACCAATGACATAGGTAGGAAGAGAAATGGGGGATTTAAGGCAGCAATTCAGAAAGCTAGGCTGGAAGATTGGAGCTGGAATAAGCAGAGTTGTTATCTCTGGTTTGTTGCCTGTGTCACGTGCTAGTGAGGTGAGGAAGAGGGAGGGAGAAGAGTTGAACACATGGCGACAGGGATGGTGCAGGATGGAGGGTTTTGGATTTCTGGATAATTTGGACTCTTTCTAGGGTAAGTGGGACTTCTACAAACAGGATGGTCTTAGCTTGAACCAAATGGGTATTGATGTCATGGGGGGGGGGGGGGGGGGAATTTGCTAATGCTCTTTGGACTAATGCAGCAGGGGGATGGAAACCTAAATTGTAGTACCAGTATATAGAAGTTTGAGAGTAGTGAGATCAGAAATAAGGTTTCAATGTCACAAGAGGGCACCGGCAAGCAAGAAGTTGATTTGAATTGTGTCTACTTCAACACCAGGAGCATCCAGAATAAGGTGGGTGAACTTGCAGAATGGGCTGGTACCTGGGATTTGATGTTGTGCCCATTTCATAGACATCGATAGAGCAGGGACAGGAATGGTTGTTGCAGGTTTCGGGATTTTGATGTTTTAGTATGAACAAAGAAGATGGTAAAAAAGGCGTGAGGTGCGGCATTATTAATCAAGGACAGTATTACTGTGGCAGAAAGGAGGTTTGAGGACTCATCTACCGAGATACCGAGTATGGACTGAGGTTAGAAACAGAAAAGGAGAGGTCACCCTGTTGGGAGTTTTCTATTGGCCTCCAAATAGTTCCAGAGATGTAGAGGAAAGGATAGCAAAGATGATTCTCGATAGAAGCGAGAGAGACACAGGGTAGTTGTTATGGGGGACATTAACTTTTCAAATATTGACTGGGAATACTATAGTTTGAGTACTTTAGATGGGTCAGTTTTTGTCCAACGTGTGCAGAAGGGTTTCCTGATACAGTATGTAGTCAGGCCAACAAAGGTTGAGGCAGCATTGGATTTGCTACTGGGCAATGAACCCAGCCAGGTGTTAAACTTGCAGGTAGGTGAGCGCTTTGGTGACAGTGACCACAATTCGGGAGTTATGTTTACATTAGCAATGGATAGGGATAGGTATATACTGCAGGACAAGAGTTATAGCTGGGAGAAAGGCAATTATGATGTGATTAAGCAAGATTTAGGATGCATAGGATGGGGAAGGAAACTGCACAGGGAATGGGCACAATTGAAATGTGGAGCTTATTCAAGGAACATCTACTGCGTGTCCTTGATAAGTATGTACCTGTCAGGCAGGGAGAAAGCTGTTGAGTGAGGGAGCCTTGATTTACTAAAGAAGTTGAAGCTCTTATCAAAAAGAAAAAGAAGGCTTATGTTAGGATGAGATGTGAAGGCTCAGTTAGGGCGCTTGAGAGTTACAAGTTAAACAGGAAAGACATAAATAGAGAGCAAAGAAGACCCAGGAGGGGACATGAGAAGTCATTGGCAGGTAGGATCAATGAAAACCCTAAGGCTTTCTATCGGTATATCAGGAATAAAAGAATGACTAGAGAAGGATTAGGGCTGATCAAGTAAAGTAGTGGGAAGTTGTGTATGGAGTCAGAAGATGGGGAAGCTCTAAATGAATATTTTGTGTCAGTATTCACATCGGAAGAAGACAATGTGGTCGAGGAGAATACTGAGATACAGGTTATTAGACTAGAAAGGATTGAGGCTCACAAGGAGGAGGTGTTAGCAATTCTGGAAAGTGTGAAAATAGATAAGTCCCCTGGGCTGGATGGGATTTATCCTAGGATTCTCTGGGAAGCAAAGGAGGAGATTACAGAGCCTTTGGCTTCGATCTTTATGTCGTCATTGTCTACAGGAATAGTGCCAGAAGACTGGAAGATAGCAAATATTGTTCAAGAAGGGGAATAGAGACAACCCTGGTAATTATAGACTAGTGAGCCTCACTTCAGTTGTGGCTAAAGTATTGGAAAAGGTTATAAGAGATAGGATTTATAATCATCTAGAAAGGAATAAACGTTTAGTAAACACGGTTTTGTGAAGGGTAGGTCATGCATTACAAACCTTATTGAGTTCTTTCAGAAGGTGACCAAGCAGGTGGATGAGGGTAAAGTAGTTAATGTGGTGTCAGTAAAGCATTTGATAAGGTTCCCTACCATAGGCTATTGCACAAAATACAGAGGCATGGGATTGAGGGTGATTTAACAGTTTGGATCAGAAATTGGCTAGCTGAAAGATGACAGAGGGTGGTGGTTGATGGGAAATGTTCATCCTGGAGTTCAGTTTCTATTGAATTACCACAAAGATCTCTTGTAGGTCCATTGTTGTTTTTCATTTTTATAAATGAAGTGGATGAGGGCCTAGAAGGCCAGATTAGTAAATCTGCGCATGACACTAAGGTCAGTAGAGTTGTGGATAGTGCCGAAGGATGTTGTGGGTTACAGAGGGACATAGATAAGCTGCAGAGCTGGACTGAGAAGTGGCAAATGGAGTTTAATGTGGAAAAATGCGAGGTGATTCACCTTGGAAGGAGCAACAGGAATAAAAAGTACTGGGCTTATGGTAAGATTCCTGGTTGTGTCAATGAACAGAGAAATCTCAGTGTCCACGTACATAGAAAGTTGCCAATCAGATTGATAGGGTTGTTAAGAAGGCAGATAGTGTATTAACTTTTATTAGTAGAGAAATTGAGTTTTGGAGCCATTAGGTCATGCTGCAGCTTTACAAAACTCTGTTGTGGTTGAACTTGGAGTATTGCATGCAGTTCTGGTCACCACATTATAGGATAGATGTGGAAGCTTTGGCAAGTGTTCAGAGGAAGTTTACTAGGATGTTGCCTGGTATGGAAGGAAGGTCTTATGAGGAAAGGCTGACGGACTTGAGGCTGTTTTTGTTAGACAGAAGAAGGTTGAAAGGTGACTTAGTTGAGACATATAAGATAATCAGAAGGTTAGATAGGGTGGACAGTGAGAGCCTTTTTCCTCGGATGGCGATGGATAGCACAAGGGCAGAGAGCTTTAAATTGTGGGGTGATAGATACAGGACAGATGTCAGAGGTAGTTTCTTTACTCAGAGTAGTAAGAGCATGGAACAGCCTGCCTGCAACAGTAGTAGTCTTGCCAACTTTAAGGGCATTTAAATGTTCATTGGATTGCAATATGGATGAAAATGGAATAGTGTATGTTAGATTGGTTTCCCAGGTCAGCGCAACATCAAGGGCTGTACGGTGCTGTAATGTGCTATGCTCTATGTTCTATAAGTGTAGAGCTGAGAAGCTGGTGGTGGGGGAAAGGATTCACATGTTTGGACCATTGGTATCTCTTCAGGGGTAGAAATGATCTCTTTAAGAGAGACGGGTTCCAACTGAATTGGAAGAGGATCAATATTCTTGCGGGGAGATTTGTTACTGCTACTTGGGAGGCTGTGTGGGAGCCAAAATGAAAGTGAGAAAAGA
Organism: Chiloscyllium plagiosum; assembly: GCF_037043375.1. NCBI lineage: Eukaryota > Metazoa > Chordata > Chondrichthyes > Orectolobiformes > Hemiscylliidae > Chiloscyllium > Chiloscyllium plagiosum. The sequence goes on from NW_028270144.1 coordinate 40,133,889, forward strand.
GAAAAAGCTGAGACTGGCACAGTAGCTAAGGAGACCAAGTCAAGTCAAGGCAGTCAAGAGCTTGGCAGAAGATAAGATAAGACTGATGAGTTAAACTGTGGTTACGTTAGTGCAAGAGGTCTGACACATAAGGTGGATGAACTTAGGGCACTATTGGGAACATGGGACTGGAATAACATAGTTATTACATAAATGTGTCTCAGGGATGGACAGGACTAGCAGCTTAATGTTCCAGGGTATAAAATACTATAGGAAGGATTGAAATGGAGGTGAGAGGAGAGAAAGTGCCGTTTTTGGCGAGGTAGGATATTCCTGGAAGTATATCCAGGGAAGTTATTTGGATGGAACTGAGAAATAAGAAAGGGATTATCACCTTGTTGAGATTGTATTATAAGCCAGCCCAATAGTCAGTGGGAAATTGAAAAGCAAATATGTAAAGAGATCTCAGACACCTGTAAGAGTAAGATGGTTGCAATAGTACACAATTTTAAGTTTCAAAACATAGTCTGGGATTGTTATAGTGTTAAGGGCTTGGACGGAAAGGAATTTACGTGCATACAGGAACATTTTCTTATTCTGTATGTGGATGTACCTAATAGAGAAGGAGCAATGCTTGACCTTCTGCTGAGAAATAAGGCAGGGCAACTGACTGAGGTGTCAGTGGGGGACCCACTTTGGGGCAAGTGATCATAATTCTGTTAGTTTTAAAATTGTTATGGAAAAACATAGAATAGATCAAAAAGTTAAAATTCTAAATTGGAATAAGTTGAATTTTGACGGTATTAGACAGGAACATTCAAAAATTGATCAGGGGAGGCTAACAGAGGTAAAGGGGTGATTGGGAGTGTGTGGCCTTTAATAGAAACATATTGTCTCTGAATTCTCGTTATCTCATTTTTAATGTGAAGGGTAAGGTTAGTAAGTGTAAGGAATGCTGGTCTGGCCAATGCTCTGACCAAGAAAAATAAGCAAGCGTATATCAGGTACAGACAGCAGGGATCGATTCAATCTCTAGAGGAATATAAAGGCAGTTGGAGCATATTGAAGAGGGAAATCAGTAGGGCAAAAAGGGACATGAGATAGCTTTGGCAAGTGGAGTTAAGGAGAATCCAAACAGATTCTAGAAGTTGATTACGGGCAGAAGAGTAACTGAGGAGAGAAAAGGGCCCCTTGAAGATCAACATGGCCATCTGTGTCTGGAACATGGGTGAAATACTAAAATACTTTTTTGTGTCAGTATTTACTGTGGAGAAGGACATGGAAGCAAGGGAACTTGGGTAAATCAATAGCGATGAATTGGAAAAAGTTCATATTTCAAAAGAGCAGGTGCTGGAGGTCTTAAAACATTTTCAGGTAGGTAAATCCACAGGGTCTGTTTCCCAGAACTTGGGGAGAAGCTAGGGAAGAGATTTCTGGGCTGCTTGCTAGATATTTGACAGCCATGGGTGAGGTGCCAAAAGACTGGAGGTTGGCTAATATGTTGCCATTTTCTAAGAAAAGCTGTAAGAAAAAGCCAGGGAACTATAGACAGTTAAGCCTTACATCAGTATTGAGTACGTTGTTGGACAGGATTCTGAGGGACAAGATTTATATGCATTTGTAAAGGCAAGAACTGATTAGGAATAGTAAACATGACCTTGTCCATGAAAAATCAAATCTCACTAACATGATTGGGTTTTTTGAGAGGTGACAAAGAAGATTGATGAAGGCAGAATCACGGATGTTGTCTAAATCGACTTCAGCAAAGCTTTCAACAAGGTTTATATAGTAGGCTGGTTAGCAAGGTTACATTAGAAGGAATCCATGGAGAGCTAGCCAATTGAATACAAAATTGGCTTGAAGATAGGAGACAAACAGTGGTGGTAGAGGGTTGATTTTCAGACTGAAGGCCTGTAGGTAACAATGTGCCACAAGGATCGGTGCTGGGTCCACAGCTTTTCATTACTTATAGAAATGATTTACGTGAACATAGAACATAGAAAAGTACAGCATAGAAGGAATGATTAGTAAGTTGGCAGATGACAGCAAAATTGGTGGTGTAGTGGACTGTGATGAAGTTTATTTCAGAGTACACTGGGACTGGTATTTGAATAGGAAAGGTTTAGAAGAATATGGGCCAAATGCTGGCTAGTGGAATTAGGTCAGATTGGGATGCTGGTCCACGCGGATGAGTTGGACAGATGGGTCTGTTTCCATGCTGTATCACTGAATGGCCTGATAACTATACAACAGGTTGACAAATCTATTTTCTTTCTGACTTAATTTCATTCCTCTGGTACATTCCTGGACATTGAAATTCTGCCGCCTTTGATCTATTAAACTGGAATGTGTAGGGGTGTGACAAATTATTTATATGAAACAGTTCTTAATATTCTGGTTTCTGAGCACTTCCATTGAGAGCCAATGATTCTTGCTGTCTGTCCTCTACCTCTCCTCCATTGTATTCAATTCTTTGTTTTCCTCTATTTCCTGGCCCCCCAATCTGACTGTCTTCCTGCTCCTAATCGTCCTATTGCAAATGTTACTGAATAAGGTACTTAATAAGGGGGCATGGTGGTTCAATGATTAGCATTACTGCCTCACTGTGTCAGAGACCCGGTTCGATTCCAGTCTTTGGTGACTGTCTCTGTAGAGTTTGCAGTTTCTAACTGTGTCTACATGGGTTTCTGCCTGTTGCACTGGTTTCTTCCCATGGTCCAAAGATGTGCAGGTTAGGTGGATTGGCCATGCTAAATTCCCCCATTGTGCCCAGGTGTGCAGGCGAGGTGGATTAAACATGGGAAATGTGTGGCTAGGATGGAAGGCTGGGATGCTGTTCAGAGAGTTGGTGCATTCTGAATGGGTCAAATGATATCTTTCCACACTGTAGCGATTCTACGAGCAAGTGATCAATAGTTATCCCTCAGGGTCATCATGTTGTGGAACAAATGATTAACCAGGTTGGACAACAAGGTTTCTCCAGAAAACCTGGGCAGTTGGATTGCAGCTTGAGCACACTGTGTGCTTGTTCAATAATGCTGCGTATGTCAGATTATCTTTGGTCTGATCTGCACCGAAGACCGTGCCATGTCTGGATAGGATGATGCTAGTCTGTAACATCTTCATCGGTTTGGAATAAAACTGGCAACAAATACTCGCACAGGGAACAAAAAAAAACATTCTTCACAAATTAGTGGTTACAGACTTCCATGATACAATGCCATGGCCACAAATTAGATTATTCTCGAGGAACTGGAATTTCTTTTGATCAGCTGTGATTTGGCTAGGGAGTCACCCACAGCAATGTGTGTCACTTGCCACATGGTCAAAATCTAAAGGGTTCTTGGTCTACATTACATGGTGTTCCCCAGTGAAGGAGACGAAGTAGCCTCCATGATCTTTGTTGTACAGCAAACTGAAATATATTTCTGTGTCCATCTCTTGAAGAATGATTTGGTTCTATTATATTAATTTGAGGCATTGTAACCTGATAGTTGTTGGCCATCCTAAAGTGACATTGAGAAGGTGGTGGTAAGCTCACTTCCTGAAGCATTGCAGCCTATGTGCTATAGATAGACCCACAATGCCTTTGACTCAGTGACAGTGAAGGAATGGTTACATATTTCCAAGTCAGGGTAGCAAAATGGCAGTATTCAAGGCAATTATGTATGACCACCCATGTTTCCAACAAATTCTGAACAAAACAACCAGACAACAACAAAACTGTTGCTCATTTTGTCTAATGGTAACTTTGCAAAATGATAAAATGTATGAAAACCATTCAAGGTTTCAGCATCAGACAGAAATGAGGAAGTAACTGCTCACCACCAAGCACTATTTGAACTTTTACATTAATAAAGGTGAGGTATCATTCCTCCCAGTTATCACCCTTTGGTAAATACATCTCTGAGACAAACACAAAATAGAAAGCTGATCCCGTAAGATGCACTGGACCAAATTTTGATTGATTATTCTGTGCTTTACATGTGCTCCTGCTACCCTTAACAATGAGGTGGGTGACATGCTCCATGCTTTCCCCACTGGTAGCTTGGAATGCCTGTTGCCTGTCATTGCTCAAAAATTGAATGTTGTCCATCCAAGTTCTCATGTAAGGTGGTGAAAAAAGGAATTATATTCCCTAGACAGAAAATACGTGTAAACATCACATTTTAATATACTATATAAATAGGTGAATATGTGGATGTATTTTTTCTCGCTGAGCTGGAAGTTTTGCTTTCAGATGTTTCATCACCATTCTAAGTAACATCATCAGTGAGCCTCCGGATGAGGCACTGGTGGCATGACCCACTTTCTATTTATGTGTTTAGGTTTCCTTGGGTCGGTGATGTCATTTCCTCTGGTGATGTCATTTCCTGTTCTTTTTGTCACGGAGCGGTAAATGGGATCCAAGTAAATGTGTTTTGTTAATAGAGTTCCGGTTGGAATGCCATGCTTCTAGGAATTCTTGTGTGTGTCTCTGTTTGGCTTCTCCTAGGATGGATATGTTATCCCAGTCAAAGTGGTGTTCTTCCTCATCTGTATGGAATGATATTAGTGAGAGTGGGCCATGTCTTATTGTGGCTACTTGATGTTCATTCATCCTGGTGGCTAGTTTTCTGCCTGTTTGTCCAATATTGTGTTTGTTACAGTTCTTGCAATGCATTTTGCAAATGGCATTTGTTTTGCTTGTTGTCTGTATAGGGTCTTTCAAGTTCATTATCTGTTATTTTAGTGTGTTGGTGGGTTTGTGGGCTATCATGATGCCAAGAGGTCTGAGTAGTCATTTCTGAGATGCCTTTGATATAGGGGAGAGTGGCTAGGATTTCTGGGCATGTTTTGTCTGCTTGTTTCAGCTTGTTGCTGAGAAATCAGTGGACTGTGTTCATTGGGTATCCTTTTTTTGAATATATGTGGATATATGCTAGATCCTCAGTTTGGGCATTTCAATATTTCAATTACACTGGATGATTAAGTTTCAATCACTTAGATGGTAATTCCTTTCATTATGGCTACTGCTGTTGCTTGTAGCTATTGTCAGGAGACGTGCTGTCATGGGATGTCACATTCACCTAACTTGTGCTACCCTCATATCTACTGCATGGACAAGGACATCCATTCTATGATGTCATCACACACCTCCACCTTAGTTGAATCCTTTTTCTACTGCACCACCCCCCCCCCCCCCCCCCCCCACCCCACTACTCTGCCCGCCGGAAAAGATTACTGCACCTTTTCAGTTCTCATTGAATGAAATACTGACAGTTTCTTTCCAGAATGTTATTTCTTAAAATTCTAAGCTCTGACCTGGAACTTATTCCAAATGTTACTAAAATCTCTGAATTTGTAAAGTTCTGGGAACAGTTAATCCGGAATACAGATCATACAGGTTGAAGGAAGACCCAATGAAACCTGTTCATGCCAAGACAAAATAATAATCTGATGTGCATTTGTTTCCATAATGCTTATAATATACCATATGAAACTGATATTGTGGTACTTCAGAATTTAAAGTACTTCTACTGCAATCAACTATTACCTACAAACATTACATTCAGCAGGCAGAAAAGCATCTGGGATAATATATTGCTATTAGGTTACAACAGAGGAGCATGCTTCGAAAAGAGCATCATGTTTCAAATGATCCAAAATAAGATGGAATATGAGAGCTCTATACTATCAAGTCACATGCTAAAATGCAGCAATCATATGAAAAGCAAGTTGCTTAAAGATCTGCAAACATATTAACTGTAGAACATAACCCAACGCAATCGACAGGCCAAATCTTCAGGTTAACACATTGATATTTCAGCATCTTACCCAACAACTGCATCCCTTCTTTTAAAGGTAAATAATCTGCTTTTTGTTGAAATTAATTATCGATCTATAGGAGGAACAAAGATTCTGATGTACCTACATGAATTTAACAAGTTACAAAAATGTCTGAAATATATTTGCAGAGCCTACTTTCAAAGATTATCTGTGAACAAAGCTTTTTTTTTGGTTTAATCTATTTTCCAGGTGATGAATCACTAACCCACCTACACATTTCTGGATGTTTTCCAAACCCTTGAAAACATTGTCAATGTATAATTACTGACACTGAAAGGACATGTTTGTTTTTTCTTCTATACAGACTTTGAACAATCATCCTGCAACTAAAAGCATCATGTCAGCAATTAGAGATCAAAACTGCGGTATAAGAATCACGAACTGCAGGGCCATAAATATTTGAAGGAACATTAAGACAAATATGCCTGCTGCCAGTATTCTGCATTCACTGACAAGCCTCTCAGTGGATCTAAATGGTGTTGTGTAAAATTTCCAAAGCAGTGATGACTCATAACTCAAACATCCCCTAACTTTGTTGACTAAAATCTTCTTTATAATAATTGTATTTACCAAATAACTTTGCTGCAGTTGTACTGTACAAAAGGTGGAAATCTGAAATTTTAATGTTATTGAATAAATGGCTTTGTGAAACGGAAATTGTGTTTGACAAATTTATGAAAGGTTTGGAGGATGTAACAGGAGTGTGGGTAGTGAGGAAACAATAGATGTGTACTTGGATTTCCAAAATTCATTCTTGAAGGTGCCACATAAATGGTTACTACACAGGTTATGAGAGTAAAGTTAAAACACGAGAGAGAAACTGTCAGATGGCCTCATATCTGCCAATGTCCAGGTTGTGTTATCTCATGCGATTATGTGCTTTGTAGCTTATCATCTACACAAGTGGGATATGTGAGTTAATCTGTGAATTGCATGTGGTGAACATGCCAGTAATTTTCAACACTGATGGGACCTTTCTGCTCTCCAAGTTTCCAGCACCATATTTAAAGGCCAGCTGGATAATTGTTTATTGACTGCAAATAAGGGAGCCCTAAGGAGTCAGGGATAGTCATCCTCAGAAAACTGGAAATGCTTGCCAAGACGTCAAACCTAGCTCCCAGGTTTACTGATGCTGCCTGGCAGATGTGGCTGAATGGATTTACTCAGAGAACATCCATTTTGCTTTCAGAGGATGGCAGCAGTAGGTCATCCTGTCATTCCTTTCCAGCCCGGGATCGCATCACAGGTTGTGTTACTGACCCATTCACAAGGCACAGAAAACTGCGTTTTTTCTCTGCTACCTCGCACTCACAGGGGCATTGGTAGTTCTCACTCTGCCATGAGACAGCTATCTGACAAAGGCTCAAACCCTACAATCCTCAACATTATGGGTATGATGTTCACTCAGAAGCTCACACTCATCTCATGCTCTTAAACTACTCAATCTTCATGCCCATTTACTGAAAACAGTTCACCACTTTGCATGGTTATGTGTGTTCACAAATTGCTCCTGCAATTATTGCCATTGCACGCAGTCCTTCTCTTTATGTCATTACAGGAGAAGCTGGTCCACAACTGTGTCAGGAGGGTCAAAGCAGACTGGTGAAGAGGTGTACTGGATACAATGATCCTTATTATCTTTGAAGAAACAGCCATCAAGCTGGCTGGAGAAGGTGATACCTCTTCCTGTGGTGCTGGAGAGATACCAATGGGCCAGCTAACCAGTTGGCAACATTGCACATTGATCCTCTCAGAGGTGCAAAACAGCAAACACATTGGTCTGTTTTAGCTATTCGGCATCTTCAACAGTTAACTCTTTATTTTCTGTTCTTCAGGCAACACATCTCAGCATCGGCACCACCATTAAGAATTATGCCTGCTAAAGATATATCAGCTAGGTGTCCAATGACACTCTCCACCAGCATGGAGACTTTCGACTGAGTGTATTAATATTCCAATGCACAATCTGGTCAGTTCGCGACTGACATAGGCCCATAGCCAGGGCAGGAAAAATACCCACAATATCTGATACTCGAGGACTGTTGGAAACCAGATACTTGTTGAGTTCCACACAAAAAAAATGCCTTCATGCCTGCTAACTCATGGTCAGCCTGCAGTGATAGAGGCAGGGGAATATTAGACAGCTGTACTGGGGGTCACGGACAGGTATCCTGCCACTTTACCTCTCCTCTGTCAATTACTTCATTGTCTGGATGTTAAGGTTGAAGAGGTTGAACTAGGTCAGAGTGTCCAGAGGAAGCCTGCCAAAGTTTTCAAAGTCACCAGGGTGTACCAGTCAGCAGAACCCCTCCACTCCTACTGTGGATTTAGAACCTGTACATAGACATAATGTACTGTTGGGCTTAAAACTGATATCTTAATTGCTCATGGCAAAGAGCAATTGAAGGAATGTGGAAAAATACATGAAAAAAAATGCCTAATGCATAAACAGACTGTTTTGCTGTGAGGTAAACACATGACACTAAGTCGTCTGTGAGAATTGTTCTGTTGTGCAGTTACATGGGACCATCTGGATTTGAGTTTTCGTCTGATTTGAAAGTTGGAAAAGTACTGCAGTCATTGCAAAATGGAGATTCAGGACATAATCTTAGATTCAGAATAACATTAGTATCAGGGACTTTATCCCACTCTTTGGATTTTTTTTATTTTTGGATTGAAGTGTGGACTGACTGTGGCTCCTTGAGTAGGTATCAAAAGGGGTAACCATCGTTATGTACTTACCTGGAGTGGAGGCCAACGAGGAAAATCGTCAGGTACATGCTTGGTTTACACAGTTGAGTTACTGAAGTGACAAGTATCTCAATTGGTCAGACAAGGGATGTTAATTTTGATGAGTTATCTAATTAATGCTGTATAGATGTACATATACCTTCTCGCCATCTGATGGCAACAAATTTGTCTCGTCAGCTAAACAAGGACTTATTGCTTTTGTAATTATTGTTCATCTTGATGGCAGGAGTCTGATTTTTGGGCTCTTCCACTATAAATTCACTGTGCTCAATATTACTATCACCACCTTAGGGAATGGAAAATCATACTATGGTGTTGAGGATGCTATATTTGCATGTGTAGTGGACTGGCTAACTAACAGGGAACAGAGAGGAGAGATAAGTGGGTAGTTTTTAGGGTGATCAACTGTAACTAACTGAATGCTGCAGGAGCTTATGTTGGGACATCAAATATTTAGAATCTATCTGAATGACATATACAAACAGTCTGATTGAATTGAAGCTAAACTTGTTGATATAAACTTCAACTAGGTAAGCAAATCGTAAGAAAGATAGTTAGGACCTTCATAGTGATATAGATTGCATCACAGAGTGGAATAAAATTTGGCAGAAAGTAAAATGTGGGGAAATGTGACAGTGTTGACTTTAGCAAGAAGAATAGAGAAACAGAATATTATTTAAATTGAGAAAGATTGCAAAATGCTCCAAATAGAGGAATAAACATTCCTGAGTCTGTTGCAGGGATTCAGAACTTCAGTTATAAAGATAGACTGGAGATTCGATGAACCTAGGGGGAAGAAGGCAGAGAATGTTAGTAAGTTAAACACTCATTTGGACAGGTACATACATGATGGGCTAAATGGACTTCTTCTGTGCTTCAACGATTCTGTGATTTGTTATTCTTGTAGACAAATCACAAATAAGTCAGCTTAATAGTACAACACATAATTAGGAAGGAAATATTGACATTCAGTGCAAGGAGGATAGAATATAAAAGAAAGTAACCATTGTGACAAATGGACAGGGCATTGGTGGGACCATAGCTGGAGTATTATGGTTTTGGTCACTTTAAGAAGGGACACTAGAAGCTATACAGAGAACCTTTACTCGATCTTATTCTGAAGAGGAGGGGCTTGTCTTCTGAGGAAAGTTGGACAGTTTGAACCTATATTCACCAGCATTTAGAAGAATGAGAAGTAATATTATTGATATTATTGAAGATTCTGAGAAGATGTAACAGAGAAGTTACTTCCTCTGAGGAGGAGTCTAAACTAAGGGGCATAATTTCAATCTAAAGGGTCGCCCATTTTAGATTAAGATGAGAAAGGTTTTCTTTTCTCACATGGTAGTTAATGGTTGGAGTTCTCTCTGTCTTTTACAAAACCACAATGATGATCCTGATGCCTTTTCTCAGTATGGAAGCATCCCTGACACATGCAAATGATTCAGGATTATGGAAGCAGGTAAGGGGTAAGCTGTAGTCCCATTACATTGAAAGTCCTTTGCTTTTACAGTAAATAAATGTCAGACATTTTGTGTTGGATGTCACACCATCAATTGCCACAGCTCTAAGGTCTGAAATCAGTTCCCTAAGTCTCTACTGTTCTCTCTTTCTTTCTTAAGGACACACTGATAAAAAGTCTCTTTTACCAAGAACAGAACAGCAGATCCATTCTGATGCATCATGGGAACAGGATTGTGCCAATCAGCCCCTGGAGCCTGTTCTGCCATTCAATCAGATCGTGGCTGATCTGCGGCCAAACTTCATATCCTTTATTATCTTTGCTTCACAAAAATCTATCTAACTCAGATTTAAAATGAACAACTAGTCTAGCAACAACTGCCATTTGTGAAAGACAGTTCCAAATCTCTATTGCCCTTTGTGTGTGAAATACATCCTACCATCTCTTATGAATAGTCTGGCCCTAATTTTTAGACTAAATGCCTAAGTTTTAGAATCTTCAACCAGTGGAAATTGTTTAGCTTTATCTCCCTTTTTTTTCCTGTTTATATCTTGAAGACTTCAATCAGATCACCCTTTAATCTTTTAACTCAAGAAGCTTGATAACATTCAGGACAACGTAGCCTGCTTGACTGGCACCACTGTAGGATTGAGTAAAAATCCCCGTCATCTGAAACAGTGGACACGACCCTGGATCTTTCTACCATTTAAAATACTGGACAAAATCCTGAGCTCACGCTGCAAACACACAACAGAGCCCGAATGATTTGTCTGGGGCTGTTGTTCAGCCTGGAATCCACTCTAAGGGAATAATCAACCAAAACATAACACTTTAACCGAAACTAACTTTTACACCTTGGGTTTCCCAGCACAGACAATATATGGCTGACACAGACACTGGACATTCAACTTCAATCAAAACCCATTCACACATACTCTTAACTAATGGGAAACCAATTGCCTTCAAAAGAATACTAGAAACACAATGGAAAACACAGATTTCCCCAGAAGATAAGTGGTTCACAATTAGTATAGTTACAGGCCTGACTTCACATGAAGTAGTTATTCCCAAAACAGCATTTCCAAGAGCTATCTCAGGAAGGGCAATCCCCAAGAACAATTTCAAGAGCTACTGACACAGGCCTCTTCCAAACCAGGGAACCAACAGCAATTGACCACGCCAGCATACCTAAGAACCAACTCGACCAATACCACCATGTCCGAGACACATCCTGAGGTGAAAACTGGGCCCACAAAACCACCAAAAAGTAAGAAAAAAACAAGTATTTACCTAATAGATCCACTACGCAACCCACTGCATCAGCGGACTCAATCCAGACTGAAGGCCTACGCAGTCTGAAGTCTTAATCCAGACACTGGCTGCGGCAAATGGGAACAACCAGCTGTACTTCAAAATCACATTTTCCTCAATGGTGTGCTTAAACTCCTGAGACCCCAAAGTTTCTGCCCTAGCTCGCAGGGAGGGGAAGGCGAGTGGTGACAGTGCATTGGGACCCCAAAGATAGGAAATTAATTACAATTTGTGATTAAAACCTTTTTTAAAAATTCTAATTAGTATTTGATCTGCTAATAATATATTTAGTAGTATTACTGTCTTCTGTGTAATTGTGTATTTTTCACTGTAACTTGCATTTACCTTTATTTTTTGTATTATACTTTCCTTTTGTATTCAGGATTTTGCCCTGAACCAGCTGTCTACTGTTTCTTCATTTCACCTTCCCTAAATAAATCCAGTGTCTACAATCAGGGGTCGTGGGGTGATTCAAGCCACCTAAAATTAGCAAACTAGATTGCAAACTAGAACCTACATAAATTGATAAGTACTCGTACCCTGCACCACTGATTCTCAGTAGAAGCAGCATGTATTATCTACAAGATGTATGCAGAAATTCACTGCAGCTCCTGAGAAAGCACATTCCAAATCTATCCACCTTGAAGGGCAAGGGCAGCAGGTACATTGGAACACCACCACCTGCAAGTTCCCATCTAAGGCATTCATAATCCTGACATGTAAATATATCACTGTTCGTTCACTGTTACTTGTTCAAAATCCTGGAATTCCGTTCCTTAGGGCATTGTGGGTCAATCTACAACATATAATCTGTAGTAGTTTACAAAGGTAGCTCACCATCATTTTGTCAAGGTCAACTAGGGACAAACAATAAATGCTGGTCAGCTTGTGACATCCACATCCCATGCGTAAATAAAACAAAAAGTTCTCAAGAAAACATGTGTGATTTGTATATTCTCTCCACATAACTTAATTTCTGAAGGCCAGGTATCATTTACATAAACTATTATGTCTGCGGTTCACTGTAATCATAAATAGAACAGGAAGTGAATGAAGGGTAAACTTGAATAGGGAATACCTTATTGTCCATCCTTCCATCTTTACAGTCAGTTTTTAGGCTGTCTCCCCTAGCTCCAACCTCCAGGTCACCTGCCCACTGCCTTAAAGGGGCAGCACACACCCAGTTAGATATATAACATAAACCAGTATTGTACTCCTTCCAAGATCTGCTAATAGTACTTACTCCAAGTACAACCAAGCTTTTTAGTCATCTGCCCTTATACCTCCATATATAGTTGACTGTTTGTTAACATTCCTGTAAAGTGCTTTGAGTTGTTAAATATTGATGTTTCAATGTACCTAATCAGGTTGCTGTTGTTTTTTTGTGTACAATTGAATTCATTAACAATGCAGTACTGAGAAAAGACTTTCTGCCTGTAAAGCCTAACACTATTTTCTCCACAACTGCGCAATGACCTGTGAGTGATTCCACCATGCAGTCATAGAGTCATACGAATCCATGTCGACCAAGTTTCCCAAGTTAAATTAGATCCATTTGCTTGCATTTAGTCCATATCCCTTTAAACCTTTCCTGTTCATGGACCTGTCCAAATTTCTTTTATATGATGAAACTATACCTGCATTTACCACTTCCTCTGGCAGTTTATTCTATAACCACTTCTGTATGAAAATGTTGCCCCTCAGGTCATTTTATTTTTGTTTCAGATTTCTAAAATAGTTTTTTGTTTTATTCATACTATCCGGTCAAACACTTCACTTTTGTTGACTTTGTTGATTCCAAACAATACCCAAAAAATTATACTCAGAAGTGTCTTTACAAGCTACTCAAATACAAAAGTAACAACATTCCTGTATTGAGTTGACCTTGACCTGATTTACCTTCACTGAAAGAAACTAAAAGTCAAGTGCTTCTGAATTAATGTTAGCCTCTCAGGCCTAACTGTCTTCCAGTACATTGTTAAAATAGCTAACAGAAACCAATAACAATCTTGTGTGCATTTTAGATGACAAAATGAAATTCATTTATTAAGTGAATGCATCATAATATTTCTTGTCTGACATAATTGTACTGTGTCCATTCATATCATCTTTATTTGGTCTCCTACACTACCCCCTTACTCTGATAAAATGGATGAAAGACTGACACGGGATTAATGAATATTGGTTACACTACACCCTGGACCTCACAAAGGAACACAAAAGCCAAGTTGGAGAAATCTTCAAAGTCTTGAAGACCCATTCCGACTTCTGTACCACTGTTATTTATGAATGTTATGCGTTTAAAGTTTGAGGTCAAAGGAGAGGACAACCTGTTGTGCTTGTATCCAAGGATTGAACATATTCTCTGGAATGAGAAAGGATCATCACCCCAAGATTCAACAGATATTGGATGAACAACCAAGAACAATTTGTACATATTCTATCCAAGACCTGAACACTAATTATAATCGAATGCAGGCATAGACAGAAGAGGGACATACTGGAACCAACAAAAAGTGAGTGATAGGTCATGAGCGTGTTTTTGGATAGGGCATGTAACCTAGGGAGATATAGCTAGCCCACCACCTTCCCCACCCATCCCGACTACAGCCCCTTAATACAGCACTAAAGTTAAGATCCTGTGCAACATATGTGAAAAGTGCAGTTGACTTAATATTACGCTGCTTATACCATAATATGGTCAGCATGGGCAGTTTGATAGGAGTGAGAGTCACAGTTTATCTTTGAAATAGTTCAAATAACAGGAATTGCAGTTGCTATCAAAAGGAGCCCATTTCCCATTGAGAGTATAACTCCAGAAGATAGCACCTAACCTTCCTTCTCTACTGCCCCCCACCCCACCACCAAACACACCTTACTCTGCCAAAAGAAGACCTAGCACAATGCGCCCAGATCTCGAATCCATGACATCTGCCTGAAGTTCCAGCAGTGGCCACTATGGAGGTCTGGCACTCTTGAGACTGTGAGAGGTGCTGGACCATCAAGTTTGACAGCAGCTCCTGTGGGTGGGACCTCCTGACACTGATGGTTGGAAGTCCCAGCCGGAGCTTGTTTCATCCATCCATAGTGCTTCATGGTTATGGGGCAAGTTTCTAACCAGTCAGATAGCTGGCTAATAATTTTCTGTGTATGCCAGGAATTTGTATTTGCAATGATGGCACATACAAATGTTTTCATTATTTGTATTTGTTATAAAAATGATGTTTGAAGAAATGCTTTTGTGTGCTGTGAATTGCCATAGTCATGTGACTTCCATTCAATTAAAGCATGAACATGGAATATATTAACATTAGAGATGAAAACTGAGCACACAATTACAGATTATGGCAGATTATAGATTTGCCAACCCCACTGTATATTTTGAGGCACTGTGGAGTCCATGAACTATGGATATATTGGTTGCAGGTAATTGCATCCCCACTTTAATTATTTGAAAAATCTTTTGTTGTGTTTTGTGTTGCATTTTAGTCCTATGCTCCTGATCTTTGGGCACTTGGTGTGAAGGTGTGTGGGCAGATCAGAGGATACCCTCACGGGTCTGCTCCTAGCACTGGCCAGACCGATTATAAACAGGTCCAGGCAGCAGGCTGGGGAGGGGATCATACCTTCTGACTCTTGCTCATTTACATTCATGTGTGGGTGTCATCGGAGATGGAGCACATGGTGTCCGTCAATGCTCTCGATGCCTTTAGAGAGAGGTGGGCACCATGTGAAGTACAGTGCTTTATTTCCCCCTCCAACTCCATTTTGATTTCATCCTTCTCCTTTCTCCCTACCTTCCCCTCACTTTTGACGGTTTGTATTGCCCTTCTTGGCTTTATCCAGAAATATTGAAGTAGCAATGTGGGTGTTTTTACTGATGGTGCTTCACCAGCATAGTGCCCAATCAAAATGTAAAGCCTATTCTGTTTCAGAAGCACTCCAGCAATATTGACAGGAGTTAAACTTCTCTGTGTTGTGTTATCATGAGGAGAGAATGGCTTTTTTAAAGGTTTTCATAGTTGGTATTGAACAATCATAGATGGCCAGCCCAGCCTGTCCCATTATAAGAAAACAGTTATGAAGAAAATAACTGAATGAAAAAGGGACAATAATGTGACTTCACATTACCCAAGAGAGACTGCAACTCCAATATCAAATCCCTGCTCTGACTTCAGATCACACAGAGTAAGAAACT
Organism: Chiloscyllium plagiosum; assembly: GCF_037043375.1. NCBI lineage: Eukaryota > Metazoa > Chordata > Chondrichthyes > Orectolobiformes > Hemiscylliidae > Chiloscyllium > Chiloscyllium plagiosum. The sequence continues at coordinate 40,149,419 of NW_028270144.1, forward strand.
ATGTGGAACACAGTCATGTCATATAGCTATGTGTGTAACTTCAGTCTGACTTTAAGTCAAGGTTTTTCATACATTTCATCATTTGTGTTAGCTGGTGCTCAGTCATAGACAAACTTGGCAAATTTTACATGTTACTGTCATTGTTTGGCTGATTTTCTTTCACAATTGTGAAAACTACAGTATTCACAAAGCTCACAAAATATATTGCTTTGGAGCAGAGTTCTGAACATGAGTAGAATCATGCATGGTAAGGATTGTGTGGCAGAGAGGATCATGACAGAATCACAGCCTGCAACAGTGGCCTTGCCATTTTTAAATTCCTTTCTGTAGCTACTGGTCTGAAACCACCAGTGCAGTCTGAGTGCTGCAGTATCTGTGTAATTTCAGCTTTTCTACATAAAGAACCGGAGGACTTGTATCTAATGTACCCAAGAAGAGGTCCAATTTGCTAAATGCTAAATTTAGAATTTGATTCAGCATGCAACCTGACATAATTATGTTAAGGATGAACAGCAGAACACTTATTAGAAACTTGGCCACATCCTGGTTTGTTGAGTGCAATAAATCATTGCTGTTTTATGTGAATTTCCAACTAATTTGGATGAAGCAAGGTCAATTGTGTTAAAATAATGAGCTTTGTGAAGTACATTTGCAGTGTAAGTGTACCCTTTCGTTGAACTGAAATTATGTAGCCTGAACGAATAAGGTATTCATTTGCTTAATTAGGAACTCATTAAGTTTCTTTTAGTTTTGTTCTTGTCAAACTAAATAGTTCAGAAATCAAAGCAATATTTAAAGAATGTTAATGAATGAAAGACATTGAATGAAACTTTGGATAAGGATTAGAAAGTGCACCATAACAATTACTTATTTAGATATTTTTATATTTCTCAGCATTTATAACTCAACTCACTCTCATGCATGAAATTCAATTAAAGTTTTGGAAAATTCTCTCACCAATCTTGATACGTGAAGATCTGAAAATGATGGGCAGGAAAACAACAGCTGGGTTTATCCACTCTGTTCTGCAATCTTGAGTTTTGCAGCCCATGTAGCATCATGATCAAAAGCCCCTTACCCAGCAATGTTATCTCTTGGGAGGCCTCATGGTGCCAAAAATCCATAAAATTTCTATCTGCACTCCCCCAACCCCCATCTCGACTTCATCAAGCATAAACATGTGATCATCTGGTTTACTGAATGCTAGAGATTAGACATCCCTCTAAAAGATGTACTACGGGAATCTTCTGAAGTTCAAAATTTCCAATAAGAAATGTCCCTTTCCTTAGAACTTGCTGACAAAATTCTCTAACTCTGGGTTTGTAGGTCCTGAATTGCTAACAAAGATAGTTACTTAGCAAATGTTAGACTGGTTACCTACCTAGTATAACTACAAGGTAGCTACACAACCCCACCTGTTATTCACATTGAACCCTCCCTGGATCCCCACCTTTTACCTGACCTGATCCCAATCAGATATTTTCTAATCAACCTACTAGCATCCAGGCAGGATTTGAACCTGGATATCTTGGCTCAGATGTGGGGACATTATCACTGCATCACAAGAATCCTTCAACACCTCACTTCCCACACTGCTCCTGCAAATTTGACCTAGCTAGCACCCAACCCAACCTGAATCTCCTCCCAATCCAACCAAACTAGTCCTCAATACTCTTCAGCTTACTGAACCACTGTCCATCCTACAAAACAACACTGTCTAACGGTCAGCCCACCCTTTCCACGCATCTTCCCTCCTTTGCTTTAATAGTAAACCTGTGTTATTATTTAAATTCATTATTCATAGAATACGGTAGCTAGTGCCTTAAAGAGGGGTTTTGGCCTCTGCGCATATTTTCTGTCCTGCTTCTGCTTAGGATTACTGCACTAAATCCATCTTTAAACAGATAAAAGGAGAGATATAGTTACTTGATTACCAAGGAGATGGAAGATTATTAGGGGCATGCAAGAACAAAGAGTTGAAAACAAATCAGATCAGCTTGATTGGTCAAATGGCCAACTCTTGACTTAAGTTCATATGAGTTGCCTCTACATGATCCTCTATCAGAAGATCACTTAGAATAACTTGGAAGATGATAAGGGTGTAATTTCATTTTACCTGCTCAGGTCTGGAAATGGAGTCTCCAATCCAAATCACACTTGCCTGGCTCTCCTTGACTGTGGAAGGGGAAGAGCAAAGTGTTCAGAACAAAGTCCCCTTTTGCCAGCACAAGCTGAAGCTATTGAGGCCAGTTTCCTGCTCACATTTAGGTATGATAATTAGTTCATATGAGAATATAGACACCTATCTCCATTCCAAAGAGACAATAAACAAGACATCCATGAATCACCACAGCTAAGACAGGGGTTGAAACCTTGCTGTAGCTTTTTTATTCTGCACTGCTCCAGTCTTGTGGCCAACTGAATTAACCAATCCATTTCACAGACTGCATGCATGTTTTTAATCCTTGAAAAATTAAACAAATAGGATACTTTTAAATAATAACTATCGTACACAGTCAAATATGATTAAGACTTAAATGTCATGGCCCTCTCTCCCTGATATTAATCCAGGCCCTGCAACTCCATCCCTTCCCCAACTTCTCCTCCCACCATCCTCTCCCCACAACCTTCCCTCCCCTATCTCTCCACTGCATCTCAAACTCTACCTCTCAGACATGTCCATCAACTCCCTTGCTCCTATAGATTCCCTGAACTGGTTCCACTTTCAATTCCCTCCATCCCCCTCAAAGCTGTTCATGTTGGAAGTTGCACTTGGTAAATCAAGGAAAAATAACTGGGTCAAGTGGCTGCTTCAGTCATTGGTAAGAACGAGGACACACTCCAAGAAGCGGGAAGGGATTTCTTGGGAAAGGGAGCTAGGACTGGAGGTGGAGCTGAAGGGAATCCAGAAGTGGGGATTTGGGGAGGTTAACACTGGAGATGTTGGGGTAAGTCATGAGAAACATTTTTATTCACAAAATTGCCATAAGGTTGCTAGCATCTCTTTATTTAGTGGATGGGGACATAAACATTTGAAGGGCTGCATATTTAGTTTACATTTATGATTATCAGATCCAATATTTTCCATAGAAATAAATGTGAGCAAGCTAGTTGAGGAAAAAGTTTTCAAGGAAATGGGGGCTTCACTTTAACGATAAGTTACCAAGACCAGTAATACAAGCTCCTCCAAAGCTCTTTACATGAATAAATGAACTCAGCAGAGGTCATGGTGCCATTGTGTTCCCCAATAACAGTGAAATTCTCAGCATTTGCATTAGTTGAGGCTGCAAACTCTGGCTTGTGGTCTCTGTTATCGTCAGGAACCAACCTAGCTTCACTTGAAGACTTATGGAAAATCACCATTGTTCATCATAGAATCCCTACTTTGTGGAAGCAGGCCATTTGGCCCAACAAGTCCACACTGACCCTCTGAAGAGTATCTCACCCAAACCTATTCCCCTAACTAAGGCACCTAGCCTATACATCCCTGAACACTATGGGCAATTTAGCATAGCTAGTTCATCCAACCTGTGCATCTTTGGACTGTGGGAGGAAACTGGAGTACCTGGAGGCAACGCACGCAGATACTGGCAGAATGTGCAAACTCCACACAGTTACGCAAGGCTGGAATCCAACACAGATTCCTTATGCTGTGAGGCGGCAGTGCTAACCACTGAGCCACTGTGTCATTGTACAAATCAGCAGGTGACTCCAAACACTTGGAAAAAGAGGCAATGCTTAAAAATGTGTTGCTGGAAAAGCGCAGCAGGTCAGGCAGCATCAAAGGAACAGGAGAATCAACGTTTTGGGCATAAGCCCTTCTTCAGGAATTCCTGAAGAAGGGCTTATGCCCGAAATGTCGATTCTCCTGTTCCTTTGATGCTGCCTGACCTGCTGCACTTTTCCAGCAAAACATTTTTAAGCTCTGATCTCCAACATCTGCAGTCCTCACTTTCTCCTAGAAAAAGAGGCAATGCCTACCCTTGCTTAATTTTACATGTGTAGTCACTAGTATTCACCAATCTATTGAATCTAAATAAACTATCAATAGGAAGAGATTCTAATCCTTTGTTTAAATAACTCTCAAGCATCTCTAAAATGAATAGAACAACCTTTTCCAATGTCTAATCAACTGAGATTTTTTTTCATTGCACTGGAAGTCATTCTGCAAGTTAACCACTGAAATGTCTCTCCTGTTTCCCCAACACTCTCGGCAAACTTTCAGTTCTGTACCCAGACTACCAAAAATAACAAACTCTCAGTTCTGCCTGTTCAAAAGATGCAACACATGTTTCTGTTCAACAGAAGGTTCTGGCTCAGATATGAATGGCATGCAACAACTTGGACATTGTTCAACTACGTATGGCACAACTTTATAAAATTACTAAGCAATTGTACATGCTCACAATGATACTCATTGCATGGATGTCCCACAAGATAGGGTCAATTTCAGGTGGCCAATCTGTTGACTGACCTCCAAGTGCATCTTCAGGGACACATTCTATCCATTGCATTAGCAAGTTTTATCAAAGTCTTTCTTCCTGCCTATTTCTTAGCAGCTATGGGTGTTTGCCAAGAAGGTCCCAACTGTTCATGGCTCATTTAATTTTTTTTTTAATTACATAACTGTCCTGTTTGAAGCCATAGTCTTTGGTCCCCAATTTCAAGACTACGTGAATAAACACAGGCGGCTGTCAGAAATGTTATTTCTCACATCCTTATCAATCATCCTTAACCAGTGCTGGTTAACTAATTGGACCTCAGTTTTAAGTTGATTATCTTGATTTAAGTTGTTTAACTTGATTCAAAGTGGTTCCTCCTCATCAATTAACAGAGCAGAATCCTTAAAGCTACCACCTGAAAATCCAAGCATATAATATCTTATGAGGGACTCTTGTGGTGCAGTGTCAGCGTCCCTACATCTGAACCAGAAGCCTGGGTTCAAGCCACACCTGCTTCAGAGGTATTCAATAATATCATTGAATAAAAATATACAACATCTTATTTCTTTGTTGTAGTTTAATAGCTTTATAATATTGAAATGCAAAACCAAATTAATTAGACAAGTATTTTCCAGAATACACACTGACTGTTTTTTTAATGCATTGTATGTTTCCAAACTACAGCTATCTTAAATTATAGAAGAATGTAAAAGATATGAAAAGTTATGAAGAATACACTTGCAATTGCCCAGCAGTGAATAACACTCAAAGAGTGAATTGTCAGAAGTTATTAGTAATAATAACTACTTTTTGTCATTTGAGAAAAAATGATCGATTCTGAATCTCCAAATTGTTCTTGTATTTTATTTCAAATTTTTGTTGCAATGTCTTTTTTGATTACTGTTATATGAGTATATTTAATTTGTTCAGTGTATTGCCTTAAGTTACACTTCAGAAGCAGCCTGTGGTCCATCCTGTAATTAAAGAAATATATACTCAACACAAACTGTCTGCATCAGCAAAAATTGCATTCTAAAGCTCCACGTAACTGACATTCTTCATAATTAACTTTACTAGTTGTTCTCCAATAACACCATTGTGAGATGAGCAGTTCTTTTTTATAAGAATACTATGACAAGTATGTAGAAACCTTGGAAGTAGATAATAAGATGCAAACTTTGGAGAATCAATTAGGGGTGGAGGCAAAAGAAATAGTAAAATTAGCAGAGCATTGAGAGGTCTACTACAACCAGACAACTTCCATACGCAGCCAGGGTCACCAGGTTGTGGACATTTACAAACCCCTTTGGAAGAGATTGACATTTCTAAATTGACAACCAATCATGAATTATAGTAATATTAACATGATTTTCACAGTTGAATTGTGGGTCCGAGGATTCATGGAAACCTGGAAGTGAAAGCAAGTCAAGAACACATTGACAAATGAATATGCTGAAGACAGGGTGAGGGAAACATTCCATTAAGAAATGAAATCATGCAGTTACTTGATTGCTTGTGTGAAAGCCTTCATTCATATTCTGTATTCTGCAAAGTGACTTTGAAGGATACATTGACAATAATGAAGATTTGCATATCTGATCATGTGTTTCAGGATCTGATCCTCTCAGACCTCTATGGATTACTGACCTGACCCACTGGGAGACATCAGTTGGGATTTCTCCACACATTAACATGTTTGTCTGTTTTCACTCAAGCTTGCAGTGTTTTCGTCTTATTTCACCTTTATTTAATTTGATAAATGCAGAAAGTCTTAATTTTCATTGGAGAAGTATGCCATGATTCATCCTATAATTTAAAATAAAGCATGCAAACTGTCTGCACCAGAGAAGGATGTATTCTATCTATAGATGGTACAAGCTAATGGCTTAATATTTACTCTCATCTGTTGTAACCCTCACAGAATAAACAAGGGTTGGAAGTTTGGAAGGGTCCTTGCAGTCACCTGCCCTCTCTGAAACATATTGATAATTGGTATCCAGAAAGTCCACTCAGGAAGCAATAGGGGTTTGGAAAATTGGGTGGGATTCATGCTGAGAGTCAATTGGAGAGTAAGGGAAGTTTCACTGGAGGGACTAAAGAGAAAGAGTTAGTAAGGATTCTAGGGTCAATCATAAATGGGGTCAATTGAGACAAGCAAAGAAAAGGGCATACTGATCTTGGAGGGCTGGTCAGAGGCATCAGGGTTATGGATGGATGAATCACAGAGACTGGTCAGGCAGCCATTTGGATCCAGGTGGTAGATGAAAAAGTTCCCAATTTGGAGAAGCTATTAGCTATCCCAAGTTTTAGGCAATCCCATGGTACAGCATTCATTGACAATGCGGAACACAGAATTTTGACACTTCAACATCATACTTCTTGTAACTCTTTGAAAAATGATGCAAATTTACCCATTTTCCCCAGTTAAAAGTAATCTTTCTTTGTCTTAGAAGGTTCAGAGTCTTGCATCAAGAGGTGGGAAACATTTGCACATTGGCAAAACAAAGCTTGCTGCCAAGTGGACTTGATGCTCATACTTAACCATTGGCTGTCAGAGTCACCAGAGCCCTCTACTTGTTTGTTTCTGGATGCTTTCATGGCTCTGCCAGAGATATTTACATGATCACCTGGTTGATCCACCAGAAATGCCTCAGGATGATGGCAAATAGTCTCCTTGCCAGAGCTGTAAAATCTGGTCACCCTTCATATAATGATGCCGTTTCAAATGAGTGGGTGCTCAGGATTGAAATGATATGAGACTTCAAACAGGTTTGCCTTATTGACTGCACATGTGAAAATTAAGACACCCACCATAATTCCTGGAGAGTTTATCAATTCCAGGGGTTTCCAACCCATCAGCTGCAGCTGATGGGGAACAATAAAATAGTCTTCACATGGGTATTTGCAAGATTCCTCACCATGTTTTTTTAATCCTTTGACACATTCCCTAATCTCTTCATTAGCTTTAAGCAATTTTGTGGGCTCACTGCTCAGAAATAGTGGTTGCCCACTTAAAACGTAGCTAATGCAATCTATAAGAAATCCAATCAATAAGCGAGGCCCAAGGACACTACAGTCGATGCCATATGAGCATCACATGTATCAGCAAGCAGGCATGCTGAAGATGTACTTCCCGTGTTTGGGCAAACTGGAGGTGCCTTTCAGTATGCAACAAACAGGATCTGCAGAACAATTACAGTGTGTTGCGCAGCATTGAACAGTGAGGGACTTGGACCTTCAAGGAGAACAAAATACAGAGCACAGCTTCTCTTCAGATGATTTTAAGGAGCAAAAGACAGAGGCAGATCCAAAACACAACCAGTGTTGTTCATTAGGGGCTTGGATGCTTTTTCTGTTGTGAGGATCAGTTAGGTTCCAGTCATTTGACAACAATATGCAAAATACACTTTCCCTCGATCACAATTTATCCAATACAACATTACAATGATACTATAGGGGCATTTGGTAACATTCTAAATAGAAGCTGAAACAGTGAACATTGTCAGTTCAGATAGAGAAGTCGTGCTCTGCCATTATACCACCAGCCCATTACCTCAATATCCATTGTTCCTCTAGTGGAAAAGCTCCAGGAAGCATTTCAGTTTGATATTCTGAAACCTGAAACAAACTAACAACATAATGTGTGACTCCTCAGTTATGTACCTGCAGACCTTTTAGGAATTGAGGGCTGGGGTCATAGTGTTACCTATAATTGAAGAATTGAACTCCTGTAAGGCAAATAATCCACTGTTGTTGTTTCTTACAATTTATCTATATGCTTAATGTAGTTGATTATAAAGTGAAAGGGCCCTTGGTAGGAACTATACGACCAGCTATTAGGATTGACCTCCCGAAGGTATTATTATGTACTGCAGCAGATGTCTAAACAGAAATGTTTAATAAATGAAATGATTCCCTTATGGTGCAGCTGAGGAGAAGTTAACAATTCAAATTTGTTGAAAGATGCCATCAGCAGATGTGGAAAATGTGAAACGTCTGTCATTTGATCCCTCAGTCATCCATTTGCCATCCCACTGTTTAATTATGAGTTTGCCATAGGTCCTTTCCTGTGCTGTTGGAGAAATATTATTCAATGTGAGAGACAAAGTGTAGAATTTATTCAATATACACAGAGGGAGTAGGCTGATAATGAAGTTTGGCTTTGCATTGCCTGAGTTTCACAATAGCATTCTAACCAAATCTACTGGGATGGGCAATAATTTGATATCCAGAACGCTGTTAAAGCAAAGATTTATCTCCTGCTTGTAGCTTTTATTTGAAACATATGGGAATTCTGGTGTATTTGCAGCAATGGGCAAAGGCTTACATTTGTAAAGTGAAGCAGCTGGGTAAAGATATTGTAATGATTCTGATGAAAGACCATTGTTTCCACCTGAATTTGCCACCTAAGCTGCTAATTAGTATTTGCAGCATTTTATGTTTTAGTGTAACTTTGTGTATGAGGGAAAAACAGTATACATAGAAAAAAGTTTGAAGTGGCCAAAAACAAAATGCTGTAAAAATATGTGCAGAGCAAAAAAAGTCAAAGGTGTTCCCAAAATCAATTGATTTAACTGTTGTGGTTCTGTTCGCCGAGCTGGAAATTTTTGTTGCAAACGTTTCGTCCCCTGTCTAGGTGACATCCTCAGTGCTTGGGACCCTCCTGTGAAGCGCTTCTGTGGTGTTTCCTCCGGCATTTATAGTGGCCTGTCCCTGCCGCTTCCGGCACGAAACTAGCCACGAAACGCCATGACCAGCTATCCTTAGTAGCCACACACGCAGGCGACAAGCAACATGAATTCGACTGGGACAACACTACCATTATAGGGCAAGCCAAACAAAGAACAGCCAGGGAATTCCTATAAGCATGGCACTCATCCACAAACTCCATCAACAAACACATCGACCTGGACCCAATATACCGGCCACTACAGCGGACAGCTGAAACTGACAACCGGAAGCGGCAGGGACAGGCCACTATAAATGCCGGAGGAAACACCACAGAAGCGCTTCACAGGAGGCTCCCAAGCACTGAGGATGTCACCTAGACAGGGGACGAAACGTTTGCAACAAAAATTTCCAGCTTGGCGAACAGAACCACAACAACGAGCACCCGAGCTACAAATCTTCACCCAAACTTTGAATTGATTTAACTAGCAACTATTGTATTAAAAAAGCCCTTTGTAATAGTATGCTTGAATGGTAGTCTCCAGGGTCTGAAAGTAATATAACACATACTCTCTAAGCTGTACAATGGACAACCAAGCATAAAAGTACAACTCATTTGTGAAAAACAGACATAGTAAATGATAAATGTTGCAAATAACAACATTTATCAAATTAAAGATATTAATAAGTTTAACTTGATAATGATTCATAAATATGCATAACTGGTTTGTAGGGAAGTGGAATTGGGATAGATGATCACACATTATCATGTTTAATGGCAGATGAGACTTGAATAGTAAAAAACCTTTACTTGCTCTGCTAGGACCCTCAGCGTATGACTACCTTTACCCTGTGTGAACTGAACAGGTGATCCTGGTTAATGTCCCGAGAAAGGTAATCAAGGAATCCACATTTATGCCTGTGAAACAACGTAACGTGAAAACACTTAAGTAATGTGACCAGCTTTGTTATTTGCTTTTATTCACTCCACAATTGTTTTTGTTTGTTTGTCTGTCTGTATTTGCGTGAACAAGAGTTGAATATAAATGTTCTGGGTTTAAAGCACAGACATTTATTCGATTACTTTGTTGTTTGTTTCTCTGCTAAAATTCTTGAGTATTTAATAAAATAACTCTTATTTAAGATACAAAAACAGTGTCTAAATTAATTATTCTCAAAGTCTTAGGTCACTTATTCAAGAACTTGGTTTACTGTGTTGTGGATTCAGAGCAATAAAAGGCTGATTTGGTTCAGCTAACTGTCCCTTTGTCCATAATATCTCTCACATCTTCCCAAACTCTTAATGTAATGAAAAAATGGGCAGAGATCAACTGTGCCAGTTCTGTAGTCATAATTTCATGATATGCCTTTCTTGTGGGTATTATTATTGGCATAAATTCTATCTAGTGAAGTATTACTATGCTTTATGTAGGTGCTAAATTACCTTTCTCAGCTGCTAAAAAATTTCATCAGGCTTTCACTGAGGTAATATTCTGTTATCCACGCACCCATTACATTAACTGTCCTCAGGGTGGTCAGCTGTGGTGTTATCTTAAGAGACAATCATGTATGCCCACCTCACCAATCTCTCTGCTGTTGAGCACCGTCACACTGTGCAAACAGATGTGCACCATGGCAAAACTAGTAGTCTCATTGCAACTGTTGAAAAATAGAGCAAATGTTTTCTTCAGGTGATTTTGGAAGGGAGAGAGGAAAGGTTGTTGCACATGGGAGCTCATAGCTCTGACAGCAGTCTGAGCATTCATGTGAAACAGCAAGACAACCTTAAACCCCCATGACAGGAGGCTGTACGACAGATGTTCCTGACATAACTATACAGCCCATGGTGGACTGAATGTTATATGCATCACCCAATGTATGCTGTTCTATGTCTGTTTCAAAGCTTTTCAGGCAAATGTAATGGAGATGAATGTTTAAAGGCTCGAAGTAAGTTTATTTACATGCTCAGGGGTTGCTACCTTGCTCAGTCTTTCAGTAGCAATTGAAAGAGAAGGGAATACCTGTCACCTATTATTTTTATCAGGGCCTTCAACAGAATGAATAATATGAATAATTTGTTCAGTTTTTGGTATTAATGAATGGGTGTAAAGTGAATGAATAATATGAGAAGAAAGAGTAGCATATGTCTTGTGTCAGCTCTGAACTGGATCAGATTCCTTACTTTGCCATCCCCAGTGACTCCAATGGTTGCTGTTTCAAATAAGGTCCCTTCAGGGTCTTCATGCTGGCTTTTCCGACTTGCCATTTGTTGTCTTCCAATGGAAATAGAGTTGTCGAGAAGCCATCTGAAACGGCTGCACTACATGAAACAATCTGTTTAGGCAAAATGTATTTATGGAATTTGGAAAATCAGTTATACAATTGACTTAACATTTTAGGTGTGAATGGTCATCACAAGTTAGAGGACAGACCAACTGACACATAAATTTATAACGGAGGATAAAGTTAGGACTGCAGATGCTGGAGATGAGAGTTGAGAGTGTGGTGCTGGAAAAGCACAGCAGGTCAGGCAGCATCCGAGCAGTAGGAGAATGAATGTTTCTCCTGCTCCTCGAATGCTGCCTGACCTGCTGTGCTTTTCCAACACCACACTCTCGATATAAATTTATAAAGGCTTTTCCAAAAGATAATTGACTTGAATGATATTTATAATAATAACACAATAATAAATAAAAGCAATAATCAAATATATGCCCATTCCTTCTCTTGTACATACACACACTCACACACTCAGAAGTTTTATCAGCTGGACAATCCTTTTTGATCTTTACAGTATTCACTGTTAGGATCCTTGCTGATGTTGTTATTGGACATAACAAGTTAGATCTAAGACTGAACTCTAACTTAACTGATCATATTGTGTTATTTTGTTGTTTTGATTTTAACAAGGTTCAAGAATAAGTTTATTATGCAAAACAAAGTGAAGATTTGAAATAGAATTAATCAAACCTTTTATATGTATGACACTTTAACTATCGGGCAAAAATATAATCCCACTAACCTCAATAGCATCCTATTACAATACTCATATTAAGGGAATTTTCTTCTCTCTTACCACTACAGGACTTCAACTCTCAATGTTCAGAAGCTGGTAGCCTCTTCATTGCTCTGTCATATAACAAAGCTTAAGTTTTCTTGGCTTCAAATAACCTCTTAGAGAATTGTAAAATCATATAGTGCAGAAGAGGCTCTTCAACCCATTGGGTCTGCTCTGACACACAAGAAACACCTGAGCTTCAACCTAATCCTATTGGGCCGAAGGGCCTGTTTCCACTGTGTAAGGAATCTTATCTAATCTATTTACCAACACTTGGCCCATAGCCTTGAATGTTATAATGTGCCAAGTGTGCATCCAGGTACTTTTTAAAGGATGTGAGGCAAAGCACCTCTACCACCTTCCCCTACAGTACATTTTACACCTTCCTCACACTCCACTAAACCTCCTGCCCCTCACCTTGAATCTCGGTCCGCTTGTGACTGACTCTTCAACTAATTGGAACAGCTGCTCCTTGGAACTCTGTCCATCCTATAATAATCTTGTAAACCTCAACCAGATCACCCCTCAGTCTTCTCTGCTCCAACAAAAGCAACCAAAGTCTATCTACCTTTTCCTCATAACTTAAATTTTCCATCTCAGACAGCATCTTGGTAAATCTGCTCTGCATCCCCTCCAGTGCAATTGCATCCATCCTATAAAGTGGTGACTAGAACTGTGCAGGGTATCTTAGATGTGGTCTCAGCAAAGGTCAATACAACTTCAATGTCACATCCCTGCTTTTGTAATCTATGCCTTGATTTATAAAGCTGTGTCCCATATGCCATTTTCAACACTCTACTAACATGTCCTTCCACCCTCAGAGAACTATGGACAAATATTTCATGGCCCTTTGATGCACAGAACTTCCTAATGTTGTGCTGTTCATGGAATACTTCCTTGTTAGATTTCTCCTTCCAAAGTGTATCACCTCACACTTTTCAGGGTTAAATTCCATATGCCACTTATCTGCCAAGTTGACCACCACATTTATTTTGTGGGCGGCACGGTGGCACAGTGGTTAGCACTGCTGCCTCACAGCGCCAGAGACCCGGGTTCAATTCCCGCCTCAGGCGACTGACTGTGTGGAGTTTGCACGTTCTCCCCGTGTCTGCGTGGGTTTCCTCCGGGTGCTCCGGTTTCCTCCCACAGTCACAAAGATGTGCAGGGCCAGGTGAATTGGCCATACTAAATTGCTCGTAGTGTTAGGTAAGGGGTAAATGTAGGGGTATGGGTGGGTTTCGCTTCGGCGGGTCGGTGTGGACTTGTTGGGCCGAAGGACCTGTTTCCACACTGTAATGTAATCTAATCTAATCTAATATCTTCTTGTGGCTAAAGTCACTCAACCTCACTGTTAACCACACTACCAATCTTTTTGTCAACCACAAGCATACTAATCCAACCTCCCACACAGTCAACCATGTAACTTACTTAATAGACAAATAATAGGCAACCCAGCAAAGATCCCTCTGGCATGTCACCAAAGACTGGCTTCCAATCACTGAAGCATCCTTCTGTCATCACGCTCTGTCTCCTACAAATGAATCAGTTTTGAATCCAGTTTATCAAATTACCCTCTATCCGATGTGCATTTGCCTTCTTGATGAGTTTCTTAGGTGGGACTTTGTCAAAGGCTTTGCTGAAATCCATATAAACTACATCAATTGCAATGCCCTCATCTGCACACTGGGTCACCTCCTCACAAAATTCAATCAAATTTATTAGGCATGATCTAGCTCTGATAAAGACATGTTGACTATCTCTGATCATGCTTTGCCTCTCCAAGTGGAGATAAATGTTCTCCTTCAGAATTTTCTACAACAGTGTCCCAACACTGATGTGAGACCCACTGGTGTGTCATTCTCTGGCTTATCTCTACATCCCTTCCTAAGTATCAGAAGCACATTAGATGTTCTCCAGTCCTCTGGCACCTCCCCTGTGGCCAGAGAGGAATTAAAAAATTGGGTGAGTGCCCCTGAAATCTCCTCCTTTGCCTCTCATAGCAGCCTGGGACATAATTCACCTGGACCTGGAGATTTGTACATTTTTAAGCCTGCCAACACTTCCAATTACGTGTCCTACCAAATGTCAATTTTCTCAAGCACCCCACAGTCTCTTCTCCCGGATTCCATACTTTCACCCCAATCTCTTGGATGAAGATGTTGTGAAGTACTGATTTAACACTCTATCAATGTTCTCTGGCTCCATCTATAGATTGAGGAGAAAGTGAGGTCTGCAGATGCTGGAGATCAGAGCTGAAAATGTGTTGCTGGAAAAGCGCAGCAGGTCAGGCAGCATCCAGGGAACAGGAGAATCAACGTTTCAGGCATAAGCCCTTCTTCTAGATTACCCCTTGGTCCCTAATGGGCCATACGTAGAATAATCTGGATATTTCACCTAATTTTACCAGCCAGAAGCTCACCCTCCACTTTCTGCACTCTATTAATGCCCACATTTATTTGTTCCGCTTGCACCTGCAAAAAGCCTCTCTTTTCCATCTCAATGTATCCAGAATATCTCTGGTCATCCATGGCTCCCTGGGCTTGTTATTTCCTCCTGTCCCCCTGAGAAAGAACATGCTAGGCTTGTACCTGCACCATTTTCTCTTTCAGTGTCTCCAGTGCTCTTCTGTAGATTTCCCTAAACATAGCTGTTCCCAGTCTACCTTGGCCAGATCCTGCCTTATTTTACTAAAATTCCCTCTTCCCCAATCCAAACACTTTTTTGCAAAAATAATAAGCTTAAATTGTACCTGTTGTGATTGCTTTCACTAAAGTGCTTCTCTACCACCTCAACCATCTGTATGGCTTCATTCCCCAGAATCAGGTTCAGACAATTCAGTCTTTTATTGGACATTCACATATTGGACTAAAAAGTACTTCAATTAATCCACTCCATCCAAGCCCTTAACACTATGTCTATCCCAGTTAATGTTGGGAAAGTTAAAATCACTGACTATAATTTCCCTTTTGTTATAATTTTTGTACACCTCTGTGAATTGTGCATAACTTTGCACCTCAATTTCATGCCAATTCTATAGGGGCCTATAATAAACATCTAGCAATGTGCCTTCCTTTTTTTATTCCTAAACTCTAACAAAAGCTTCATTCCAAGATATCATCTCACTTTACTGCAGTAAGGGTCTCCTTAAATAATAATGCAATGTCGCCTCCTCTTTTACCCATCCTCTGTCTCAACTGAAGATTCTGTATCTCAGAATGTTGAGTTGCCAATCCTGCCACTCCCTCAACCATATCTATATGATGGTTACCATATCACACTTCCACTTATCAATCATCGTTCTTAACTCATCCATTTTCGCTGTGATATTCTTGGCTTTACAGTTAAGGCAATCTAGCCTGACCTTACTCCCTTGAGAAGGTCAGAGTTGCATTCTCTCTGACTTCATTGTTTTACTGAAAAATGATGTAGCATCCTTATTTGCTAAAGTTCTGTGACCCCTCCCCCAATGAATTAGTTTAAATTCTTCCCAACAGCATTAACAAGCAGTCCCATAAGAATGTTAATTCTGCTTTGGTTCTGATGTAGACCGTCCCATTTGCACTGGTCTCACCTTCCCCAGAAATGGTCTCCATGATCGAGGAATCTAAAACCTTTCCTCCTGCACAACTGTTGAACCATGCATTAATCTACACTATTCTCCTATTTCTGTGTTCACTGACATGTGGCACTTATGTAAAAAGCTCTGGGTGTTACTCCAAAGCCCAAAGATATCATTCCAGAATCTTTGTCTGAAAGCTCAACACGTTGCACTGTTCACTCATAAATTTTTTCTAAGTAAACAATTCCTCATTAACATCTGAATCTTTCCATCTTACAGTGTTTTAATAAAATATATCACCATGGCTGCAAGGTTTACAAGTTAATCATTAAACTCTTACAGGGATATGGAAAACCCATATATCACCACTTCAAATTCAATAAACAAAACTCAGAAAAATAAATTATATTATATTATATGTACATTATATTATAATATAATATATATTATTATAAACCTTACTTTATATCAATCCAACAAATACATTTCTTTCATCATGATTATGTGAGCAATTACATACTTCAAAGTATTATCCTATCCAATTGGTTGGTCTTTATGTTTAACAAGAAAAACTGCTTAATTTTCAAAACATATGCCAGGTGCCTTTTCAGACTAATTTGAACAAGATTTCTTACCTTGTATTTGTGTACCTGGAATATTTTACAAGCAATGATAGTTCTTGCCCATTTCTGTGTCTATAGAATAAGTTGTTATGAGCGAAAGTTCAGACTGAAACTGCCTTACAAGCCAAAGTTAATTTTAACTGCTTTCTCACATGGAGTCATAGAGATGTATAACATAGAAACAGACCCTTCAGTCCACCTCATCCATGCTGAACAGAAATCCCAATCTAGTCCAATCTGCCAGCACCCGGCCTATATCCCTCCAAACCCTTCCTATTCATATGCCTATCCAGATGCCTTTTAAGTGTTGCAATTGTACTAGCCTCCACCACTTCCTCTGGCAGCTCATTCCATACATGTATGATCTTCTGCATGAAAATGTTGCCCCTAAGGTCTCTTTTATATCTTTCCCCTCTCACCCTAAACCTATGCCCTCTAGTTCTGGACTCCCCGACCCCAGGGAAAAGACATTGTCTATTTACCCTATCCATGCCCCTCATAAGTTTGTAAACCTCTATAAGGTCACCCCTCAGCCTCCGACGCTCCAGGGAAAACAGCCTCAGCCTGTTCACCCTCTCCCTATATCTCAAATCCTCCAACCCTGGCAACATCCTTGTAAATCTTTTCTGAACCTTTTCAGATTTCACAACACTTTTCCGACAGGAAGGAGAACAGAATTGCACACAATATTCCAACAGTGGCCTAACCAATGTCCTGTACAGCCGCAACATGACCTCCCAACTCCTGTACTCAATACTCTGACCAATACACGAAAGCATACCAAACACCTTATTCACCATCCTATCTACCTGCGACTCCACTTTCAATGAGCTATGAACCTGCACTCCAAGATCTCTTTGTTCAGCAACACTCCCTAGGACCTTACCATTAAGTGTGTATGCCCTGCTAAGATTTGCCTTCCCAAAATTCAGCTCCTCGCATTTATCTGAATTACACTCCATCTGCCACTTCTCAGCCCATTGGTCCATCTGATCAAGATTCCATTGTATTATGAGATAACCTTCTTCGCTGTCCACTACACATCCAATTTTGGTGTCATCTGCAAATTTAATAACTATACCTCTTATGCTCACCTCCAAATCATTTATACACATGATGAAAAATAGTGGACCCAGCACCGATCCTTGTGGCACTCCACTGGTCACAGGCCTCCACTCTGAAAAACAACCCTCTACCACCACCCACTGTCTTCTACCTTTATCCAAATGGCTAGTTCTTCCTGTATTCCATGAGATCTAACCTTGCTAACCAGTCTCCCATGGGAAACCTTGTCGAACGCCTTACTGAAGTCCATATAGATCACAACCACTGCTCTGCCCTCATCGGTCCTCTTTGTCACTTCCTCAAAAAACTCAATCAAGTTTGTGAGACATGATTTCCCACCCATAAAACTATGTTGACTATCCCTCATCAGTCCTTGCCTTTCCAAATACATGTGCATCCTGTCATTCAGGATTCCCTCTAACAATTTACCCACTACCGACGTCAGGCTCACTGGTATATAGTTCCCTGGCTTGTCCTTACCACCCTTCTTAAACAGTGACACCACGTTAGCCAACCTCCTGTCTTCTGGCACCTCACCTGTGACTATCGATAATACAAATATCTCAGTAAGAAGTAAGAAGCCCAGCAATCATGTCCCTTGTTTCCGACAGAGTTCTAGGGTACACCTGATCAGGTCCTAGGGATTTATCTTGTGTTTGTTCATAGTACATGGCCTTAATATAACATTATGTTAGCCTGCTTAATTTGATGAAGTGAAAGCCTATATTTTCCAATAGCCAGACAATTATTTCTGCATAATTGATGGGAATTGTCCTTACAGGATCCACATTGTAGTAGACAATGAATTAATTTCCCAAGAAATTGAAGATTGCACTGGATAATTTGCATTTTTCAAGTAACCCTCTGAAAGAACTCATTCATAACTATTAAACCAAAGCCCTAACTTACATCACAACCCCATCCCCACCCGCAGTACATCCCCTTTCAAACATGAACACCTCCCAGACCCTGACTCGAAATGTCCCCTTCTCCCTGCCTCTGGATCTGACACCACCCTCTTTGCATCCTGCATGTTCTCCACTCCTCAGAAAACCCAACCCATTGTTGTTAACATGGTTGCTATACTGCAGCCAGAACATGGTGAATGGAACGCTTACCAACATCATATTTAATGTATCTTGAGCAACTCATTAAGTGACAAATCTGTTTTTCTGAAATGAAAGTGGAACTCAAGTGATACAAATAAGATCCTGTGGGATCTTGGCAAGGTACACATGGAGAGGTGGAGGAGCAAACCCCTTGACTGGGGACAAAGAGACAGGAGGCAGCAGGATTCAGGCACATGGCAGTTTATTCAAGCAATTGCAGGGAGAGGCCAGAGACAACCCCAAACCTGACTTTGATGTGAGGACTTAGTTACACCCTAAATCTTCATCTCAGATCATCAGAGAGATCAATGATGCTCTAATTTTCCCAGTGAGATGCAGCATTTCTCTACATTTTTGTGTCACAATAATTATATGCAATGTGGTCATTATGTATTCCCCATTAACCTATACATCCAATCCTGTGAAACACCTAACTAATAATAGATACTTCTCTAGACAGCCCTAGGTTCCCCATGATCTCATGATCTTTGCCAGACATTGTAATCATCCGGCCTTGGGATCTTACAATGCATCCCATTAATTCACATTCCAAAATTAATGGTTGTTCTCCTACAGACATGTCCCAAACTTGCTTATCTCTAAGAACTGCTCAAATTCTGTTATTCATTTTATATTTCCCACTGCCTTAAGTACAAGAAATACAAAAAAGTTAGTTCTTACTAATTGCTATAAAATTTATAATATTAGTTCTACTATAAAGTTAGTTATATGTAAAGATTTATGTTCATTCCCAGAGATAGCATTCTTTGGCTAATGAGTTGTGCTTATAGTGTGTTTGTTAAGGCCACATTCCCCTACCTGCTAGTCTTCTGTGTCTATGATTTATTTCACCTCTTTAATGATAAAGGGACTGCTTATCTACCTGAGACTGGTTGGATTTCTTATTTTTGTTTGAATCTTTTCCTCTAATGTTTTTAGTTATTTTTGTATGTACGTAACTACTTCAAAATCTATCTCAGTGATTATCTAAAGAATCTTTAACTAGAACCAACTCTTAATATTGTAAATACTTCAAGAAAAAGCTAATTACTATGAAATGTTCTTAGCTGTTGTTTTATTGCTGTACATTCTACCTGAGCTCAGTAACCCTATTTAAACAAAATTGCTATTGTCCTTTCTATGGAGGCTTCCTTCAACAAATACTTTTCCCCCAACTTTTAATTACTGTCAGCCATTTTCTGCAGAGCTAGAAGGAGCTAGTTGTTGGCCATTTTGTGTCTCTCAGTTAGGGCAGCCCTAACAAGTGGATATTTCCTTTTCTGCGAGAATCTAAAATTAGGGGGTCAATGTTTAAAAGAAAGGGGCAGACAATTTAAAACAGAGAAGAAGTGAAACCTTTACTCAGAGAAGGTCTTGAATATTTGAAACACTTCCTAAATAGTGAGTAAAGGCTGAGTCTCTGAATAGTTTTAAGGCAGAGGTAGATCAATTCTCAGTGAATAATGTAGTCTAAGGTTATCAGGATGTGGATATTACAATCAGATCAGTCATGATCTTATTAAATGATGGAGCAGATTCAAGGATCTGAACAAAGAGAATCTAAAACATAACTTCAGTGCAGGCTTTATGCATAAAAACTGTGTCTTTTAAGTAGACTTCACAGAATCTGTTCATAATAATCAAAAGGGCCTACTCCTGTTCCTTGACCATATGTTTATGTGAAGATTACCTCCTCCAGAGAGCACTCTATAAACAGTGAGATGAGATGGGCATGCCACTTTTTCTTCTATAGCTTTTTCTCACTGGTACACCAGGAAAAGAAACTCCTTTCAAATTCTGTGGCTTTTTAGTACATCATTTGTCTTCCCAGAATAAGCCAAGCCCTCAATCAGAAAAACTATTAATGATGAGCACTTGCTTCCTCAGTGCTAATTAAACAGTTCTTAGAAAATAATAAGCTGGGTCAGCACAGTAATGGACAGGCTAAGTACTTACTGTCTCACCAGCATTCAACTGAAATGCAGGCTTAAAACCAACATGATGTTTATGTGTTGAACTCTAGATGGTAGAGATCAGCACCAAAACTAACCTATAAATTTGATATAATTCAGTTTAAGTCCACTAGCACTTGAACAGTGTGATGAAGTCACTTAGAGAAAGAAAAACTGCCTTTTATTTTAAACAATGTGCTAGAGCACCACCATTTGCTAGCATTAATCCTTCATTGTCATCCCAAATAATGACTGGTAATGTTAAAAATTTCAAACATTGAAATTCAAAATATAAATAATAAGATGAGAGAAAGTTAGTTTGTCAGTAGAAAGGAAGAGTAGATTTCTACTGAAGAGTCTCCTTTTAAAGTTTGAGACTGCTTCTTTCTCCTTTCAGATGCCAAAAGACTTTTTTACCAGCATTTCAAGTGTGGTTGGTTAATATAGGTACTTCAAGCTGCAAACAAAGCTGTCATGATTTCTCCAAGTCAGGAAACCCTGTGACGTCTTTTGACCGTTCACCCAAATTTCTATCAGTCTTCCTTCTACATATCTCCAATGAATTTCACCTTAATGAACATATTTATTTTGGTAATGTCTTCTACAACATTTTTCTCCATTTTGAACATTCAAAATTAGGTTATCACAGACCTGGACTGCATTTCCCCAGAGATACAAAACAGAACCAAAAATCTAACTTCGGTGCAAGCTTTATGCATAATGTCTGTACTTTTTTAAAGTAATTTTCATAGAATGTGTACATAATAATTAAGAGTAATTGATTTTGTGCTGTAAATGATTAATACTTTTCTATATGTTGTTTAAGTGTCTATAATGTTTAGAATCCATGATAGACCAAGTTATGTGTATTACAACTGGAATATGTTAATGATGACGATGTACCTGGTAACATATCTCTGACATCAACAGGAACATGCTGTCTAGACTCCATGGAGAGGGGAATGGAATAACTGTTCTGAAGATCTGTAATCAATATCTGTATAATATTGTGTAAGTAAAGAGTTTCTGAGACCTACTGAGAGTCAGATCAGAGTCACTCTTAGCTAAGGAAAAGTCAAAGATGCAGATGAGAGACACATATCTAAGTAGATCAGTCTCAAAACTGCATAGCAATACTCAGAGCCCATCAAGAGTAGAATACCTGAGGGAATAATGTTGCAGAATTGAGTCTATGCAAGTAGCACAGTCTATGAATGCAGAAGTCTCAGCAGAAATCAGTAGGGATTAAACAGAACTCACAGTGATTAAGTAAGATCAAGTAGAGATCGAGGTAAAAACTTATTGGATATATTTCTTGCAGACTGGAAGTCAACAGCCTGTGCAGAAACACGAGTCATTCTTTCATTCTGATCAATTGAATTATAGTATGGTTTATTAATAATGAGGTAAAGAGTGATTTAAATGTGCAGAATCTGTCTGTGACTTGTGTTACCTTCAGGTTCACTCTACAAGGTGTAACCCTGTTTGCAAGATTGTAAAGCATTATAGTTTGCAGTTCAGCAGTGGGAATAATATTCTTGCTAAGCTCTACCAACAGCACATGTATGACATACAAACAGTCAAGTGAGAAGTCAGTATTGTATTTGATCTGCAATTGACAGGATATATGCCCCAATAGTCAGCAACAGTTAGACCCATTGGTAATGATTCCGAGCCTATTAACTCTTCAAATTGAAACCTTATTCAATAATATTTTACAAATATTGTACAACATTGCAACTGAAAAGCAAAGGACCTGAAATTCTTGGTTGCCAAGTTCTTATGAACAGAGTTTGCTTTGATCAACAAGTCCACTTGTGAATCATCATGGTGCTGAAACTAAGCTTGAATTTCAGATTTACTTTATGAATAGAGGTAGTTCTCATGTCGACAACTAAAAATTAAAGTTAAATGTTGGTTCAGGTGTTGAGGATAATGATTTATTCCAGGATATATCAACAGTGGTGAGTTTTCCTGTTATGGCAAGTGGTAGCATCCAGCTAGCATCAGATAAGAGGAATGCTGTATGAGGAGGGAAGTTAGTTAATGAAGTGAGTGTAGGTTTAGAGCACAAGAAGACTCACTAGGCCATTCAGAAAGAAACTTACTATGAAACTGAATGAAAATGATACTTTGCACAAATATAAGAACCAGTTCTAAGAGGATGACCTGATCTTACATATTCAAGATCCAAAACCATTCTTTCACCAGATTATAATATGAACATTGCAAATAGTGGTGCCAAAGGCATACTTCAGCATGAACTTTACACAACATCAGTGCAACCTTAATTTCCATTTTAATATCATACATTTGTATACATAATTATATTTACCATTAGCATATTTCCCCCTAAGTCTGTGACTACAAAAATTCAGGGAATCTGGAGGTTTCACTATCCTCCTTGAAAACAGTATTTTCTGTCACCAGACACAAAATCAGCAACATGATGGTCGGTACAGAAGAGGGAAAATCAAATTAAATAGATGTCAAAGATGTTGAGGAGATTTGCTCCAAGGTATTCCACCATTGACTTCTATCAGTTCTGCAAGACCCACAGGTTAATTATCAGTGAGTTGCCTTTTGTTTCTCCCTAATGTTGCTCCATTTGGTGTGGAGATTTAAAAGAAACATAGAAGCAGGAGTAAGACATTTAGTGCCTCATCTGTGCTCCACTATTTTAATTTTGTCTGAACATCTACAGCAATGCCTATTCTTTCACTATCTCTTAATGTCAAAGTAAATAGAAACCTTGGATGCTGCCTGAACTGCTGTGCTCTTCCAGCACCACTAATCCAGAATCTGCAGAATTTCCAGCATCTGCAGTCATTGTTTTTACCTGGTTCTATATCACACAGCCAGGGGAATTAGTCTTACTGGATTGACTCTGAATAACCTGCTTATGAAGTTATTTTAAGATTCAATAAAGCCAATTCTCATTTTTCTAAACTCTAGACAATATAGGTCCACTTTCCCAATCACTGATAATAAAGCAATCTGACTATCCCTGGAACCAATCTAGCAAATATTCATTGCTCTTGCTAGAGAAGAAGTATATCCTTCCCTCACCAAGGGGACCAGAACTGCAATACTCCAGGTACAGTCTGACCAGTGTTCTGAATAGCTGAAGGAAAATCTTCAAATTCTCTTGCAATAAAGTCTCTCACACCATCTTCATTCCAAATTGAATTCAACATATGTTTGCTAGCTTTCAGTGACTTACAAAGAAAGATTTTTTTTGGTTCACTTGCATACCAAAAGGATCTAGTCTCACTACGTACTCTGATACCTCTGTGGGTAACCAGGTTCCCTGGGTAATTTGGATTCCGCTATTCTTCTGTCCTGTACATAGATCAAGCAGCTCCACACCTATGTGGTATATGAAGGGGGTTAAACGGGTAGAAGGAATAGGCATTAGGTGGACATAATGGTTTGAGGGGACATGTCGGATGGACAAGAGCATTAGGTTGCATAGGTTAACATGGGTCAGGCACGGAAAGTAAGGGGAATTGAGATGGGAGGTAGGCAGATATTTCAGAACAACATGACTGTCAAAATTAGAATAAATCAAGTGATATCACCACAGTCCCCCAGATACAATGTTTTCACTGAGTGAATGGTTCATACTGTCAAAGCAATTTTCATGAAGTGCATAAAGACGAAACAAGATTTTTATATTATTGTGCTGTCCACCAGAGCTACAACTCTGGATATGAGAGCAACATCATTCATCGAGATCAAGTAAGGATAACACAAGGCCAAGTCTTCTTCTGGCCAAGTTGTCAAAGTATAGACCAAACTTCTTCAAAAAGAACAGAGAAAAAGATGGTAAATGGCCTCCACAAAACAGTGCCTTACCTGTCCCATGGATATCCTAGTGCCAGATCCAAATGGACACATCTCTAAATCATTCCTCAAGATCTCACATATCAATTCCCCTCATTGCAACAGACTTCCCATGTATGACCCATGTTAACTTATGCAATATAATGTTCTCCCCATCCCACACGACCCCTCAAAACATTATGTCCATCTACTACCTATTCCAACTTCTGTCCCAACCCCCTTCATACATCATATAGGTGTGGAGCTGCTTGATCTATATACAGGGCAGAAGAGTCAAGACATACAAACCACCCAGGGAACCTGGTTACTCACAGAGTTATCAATGTATGCAGTTAGACCAGGATGACTAAAGAAATTGAGGGTTGGTTAAGAAAAAGAAGGAAGCATATGTCAGGTATAGACAGGGTAGATTGAGTGAATCCTTAGAAGAGTATAAAGGAAGTTGAGATATACTTCAGAGGGGATTCAGGAGGGCAAAAAGGGGACACAAGATAGCTTTGGCAAATAGAATTAAGGAGAATCCAAAGAGTTTTTACAAATACATAAAGGACAAAAGGGAAACTAGGGAGAGAATAGGACCCCTCAAAGATCAGCAAGGCGGCCTTTGTGTGGAGCCACAGAAAATGGGGGAGATACTAAATGAATATTTTGCATCAGTATTTACTGTGGAAAAGGATATGGAAGATATAGACTGTAGGGAAATAGATGGTGACATCTTGCAAAATGTCCAAATTACAGAGGAGGAAGTGCTGGATGTCTTGAAATGGTTAAAGATGGATAAATCCCCAGGACCTGATCAGGTGTACCCAAAAGCTCTGTGGGAAGCTAGGGAAGTGAGTGCTGGGCCTCTTGCTATTAGTATCATCGATAGTCACAAGTGAGGTGCCAGAAGACTGGAGGTTGGCAAACATGGTGCCACTGTTTAAGAAGGACAGTAAAGATAAGCCAGGGAACTATAGACCAGTGAGCTTGACCTCAATGGTGAGTAAGTTGTTGGAGGGAATCCTGAGGGACAGGATGTACATGTATTTGGAAAGGCAAGAATTGATTAGGGATAGTCAAAATGGCTTTGTGCATGGGAAATCATGTCTCACAAACTTGATTGAGTTTTTTGATGAAGTAACAAAGAAGATTGATGATGGCAGAGCAGTAGATGTGATCTATATGAACTTCAGTAAGGCGTTCATCAAGGTTCCCCATGGGAGACTGATTAGCAAGGTTAGATCTCATGGAATACAGGGAGACTTAGCCATTTGATACATAACTGGCTCAAAGGTAGAAAACAGAGGGTGGTGGTGGAGGGTTGTTTTTCAGACTGAAGACCTGTGACCAGTGGAGTGCCACAAGGATCGGTGCTGGGTCCTCTACTTTTTGTCACTTACATAAATGATTTGGATGCAGCATAAGAGGTACAGTTTGTAAGTTTACAGATGACACCAAACTTGGAGGTGTAGTGGACAACGAAGAGGATTACCTCAGATTACAACAGGATCTTGACCAGATGGGCCAATGGGCTGAGAGGTGGCAGATGGAGTTTAATTCAGATAAATGCGAGATGCTGCATTTTGGGAAAGCAAATCTTAGCAGAACTTATACACTTAATGGTAAGGTCCGAGGTAGTGTTGCTGAACAAAGAGACCTTGGAGTGCAGGTTCATAGCTCCTTGATAGTGGAGTTGCAGCTAGATAGGATAGTGAAGAAGGCATTTGGTATGCTTTCCTTTATTGGTCAGAGTATTGAGTACAGGAGTTGGGAGGTCATGTTGCGGCTGTACAGGACATTGGTTAGGCCCCTGTTGGAATATTGCATGCAATTCTGTTCTCCTTCCAATTGGAAAGATGTTGTGAAACTTGAAATGGTTCAGAAAAGATTTACAAGGATGTTACTGGGGTTGGAGGATTTGAGTTATAGGGAGTGGCTGAACAGGCTGGGGCTGTTTTCCCTGGATCATCGGAGGCTGAGGGGTGACCTTATAGAGGTTTACAAAATTATGAGGGGTATGGATAGGATAAATAAACAAAGTCTTTTCCCTGGGGTCGGGGAGTCCAGAACTAGAGGGCATAGGTTTAGGGTGTGAAGGGAATGATATTAAAGAGACCTAGGAGGCAACATTTTCACGTAGAGGTTGGTATGTGTATTGAATGAGCTGCCAGAGGATGTGGTGGAGGCTGGTACAATTGCAACATTTAAGAGGCATTTGGATGGGTATATGAATAGGAAGGGTTTGGAGGGATATGGGCCTGGTGCTGGCAGGTGGGACTAGATTGGGTTGGGATATCTGGTCGGCATGGACAGGTTGGACCGAAGGATCTGTTTCCATGCTGTACATCTCTATGACTCTATGACTCTATGTGCAATTGAATCAAAATGTTCTTGTTTGTAAGTCAGTGAAAGCTAGCAAGCATTTATCAAATTCAATTTGGAATGAGGGTGGTGTGATAGATTTTATTGCAGGAGGATTTGAGGACAGGAATAAAGAGGTATTACTTCAGTTGTTCTGAGCGCTGTTGAGACCCCACCTGGAGTATTACAATTCTGGTCTGACCCTTTCTTCCAGCTACCAATCAGATTCATTCCTCCCATTGACCAACCAGGCTGTACCCTCTCCCTGTATTCACCTATCACTATCTCACCACTCCACCCTTGTCCCCACCCTGAACTTTCCCCCACGTCCCCATCCCCTTTATCTGCAGCTTCACTTATCCCCATTCCCCAGTCCTGAAGAAGGATTCTACCTGGGATGTTGACTTCTCCACCTTCTGATGCTGCCTGGCTTGCTGCGTTCTTCCAGCCTCCTGTTTGTCTATCTTGGATTCCAGCATCTGTGATTTTTTTTGGTCTGTAACTATGTATTATTGTCCATTGTCAGATATAATCTCTTTGGATGTATCCAAAGAATTGAATATTGTAGTCATCGGTGCAAATTTTCATTCCCAGTCAATTTGTGCAGTATTTGGATAAATCCTGTCTCCACAAATCCACATATTATGTGGCCCGTCATACCATTATGCCAACTTAATGCCTACTTTCATTGACCACCCAGTCCACTTGCACCAATAATGTCAATTCATTGAGTATCACAAGCTCTCATGCACATGGAAAAATAAAGATTGTTATATTACTCAAAATTCTATATAACAGGCTACACATTATGAAAACCTGTCACATGCCTCAACATTCATTTTAATACTTGTTGACACTTCTTGCCAGGTCTAAACTTATTCACTTTGAAGGATATTTCTTGAATATGACAGTCAATACTTGTAATTTTCAATCTGGGGAGTTCAGACTGAACATAAGTACGTAAGAACAAAGAACATATGAACTAGGATCAGGAGTTGGCTGTCTGGCCCTTCGAGTCTGGTCCATCATTTAATATCATGGCTGATCTTTACATGGCCTCAGCTCCACTTACCCGCCCTTTCACCATAACCCTTAATTCCTTTATTGTTGAAAAAGTTGTCTATCTTAGCTTTAAATGTATTTAATGAGGAAACCTCAACTACTGAGCATGGAATTCCATAGATTCACAACCTCTGGGTGAAGAACTTCCTTCTCAATTCAGTCCTAAATCTGCTTCCACTTATTTGAGGCTATACTCTCTTCTCCTAGCTTCATCTGCCAGTGGAAACATTATCTATTCCCTTTATAATTTAATATGTTTCTATAAGATTTTCCCCTCATTCTTCTAAATTGCTATGGATATAATCTCCGTCTACTCAGTCTCTCCTCATTAGCCAACACCCTCAACTCTGGAATCAAACCAGTGAACCTCCTCTGCACCCCTCTAGTGCCAGTTCATCTTTTCTCAAGTAAGGAGATAAAACTACACGCAGTACTCCAGGTGTGGCCTCACCAGCACCCGATACAGCCGCAACATAACCTCTCTGCTATTATACTCAATCCTTTTAGCAATGAAGGACAAAATTCCATTTGCCTTCTTAATTACCTGTTGCACTTGCAGACCAACCTTCTGTGATTCATACACAAGGACACCCAGGTCCCTCTGCACAGCATGGCTCATGTTTTATCATCCAAATAATAATCTATTTTACTGTTATTCCTACCAAAATAGAAGATTTTACATTTATTAATATTGTATTCCATCTGCCAGACCTTTGTCCACTCACTTAAACTATCGATGTCCCTTTGCAAAGTTTCATAGTCCTCTGCACACTTTGCTGCATGCTCATCATAGTGTCATCCATAAAGTTTGACACACTACATGTGGTCCCCAACTCCAAATCATCTGTTGTGAATAATTGCAATCCCAACACTGATAACTGGGTTAGGAGTTGGGCCAGGAAACCAGTGGATTGCTTTAACCTGGATGATGTAAAATTTATTAAATGTTATTGCAGCTTCACTCATCCAAGCAAGTGGAGATTATTCAATCACATGCCTGATTTGTGTTTTGTGCTGTTACTCACTATAATATCCCTCGCCTTTGACCTGCTTTTGTAGTCATAGTATTTAAATGGCTAGTCCAGTTCAATTTCTGGTTAATAGGAACACCCAGGATTTTGATAGTAGAAGATATAGTGATGGTAATGCTGTTGAATGTCAAGGGATTATGTTTAGTATTTGTGTGGTGCAAATGTTATTTATCACTTTTCAGCCTAAGATGGTTATTGCCCAGATCTGCTTTGTTTGGATGTGGTCAAATTCATTATCTGAGGCATTAAGAATGGTGCTGAACTTTGTATGATCACAAATTAGCATCCCCACTTCTGACTTTATGATGGAAAGAATATCATTGATGAAGTATGGAGATGGCAAGATAAGATGTGGTGCTGAATGAAGGGAGAGTTGCTAATGTTGTGACTTTGCTTAAGAAGGGACGTCAGGAATAGCCTGAGAACTATAAACCTGTGAGCCTGACTTCTGTGGAGGGTTAAGTTGTTGGAAGTGATTCTGAAAAATTGGATTTGTATGCATTTGGAGAAGTAAGGAATGGTTAGAGATAGTCAGTATAGTTTTGTGTGAGGGAAATCATGTCTCACAAACTTGATTGAGTTTTTTTGAGGAAGTAACTTAGAAGGTTAGTGGGGGCAGAGCAGTAGTGATTGTTTACTTGGACTTTAGTAAAGCCTTTGACAAGGTTCTGCATAGTAGGCTAACTGGTAAAATTAGATTACATGGAATTCAGATTGAGCTTGCCAAGTGGATACAAAATGGGCTTAACAACAGGAGACAGAGTGATGGACAATTAATTTTTGGGCTGGAAGCCTGTGACCAACAGTGTTCCACAGGGATCGCTGCTGGGTCTACTTTTGTTCATCATTTATATAGATGATTTAGATGAGAGTATAGGAAGCATGATTAATACGTTTTCAGATAACACCAAGATTGGTGGTATTAAGGACAGTGAAGAAAATTATCCTGATCAATTGGGTTAATGGGCTGAGGAGTGGCAGACAGAGTTTTAGTTGGATAAGTGTGAGATATTGCATTTTGGTAAAACAAACAAAGGCATTACTAATATAATCAGAAGTAGGGCCTTGAGTAGTGTTGTAGAACAGAGAGACATAAGGCTCAGTTACATAATTCTTTGATGTTTTTATCACATATTGATTAGTAGTTAAGAAGGCATTTAACATCCTTGCCTTCATTGCTCAAACTTTTGAGAATAGAACTTATGTTGAGGTTGTGTATTACATTGGCGAGGCCTTTCTGGAGTATTGTGTTCAGTTCTGTTCTGTTATATCTGTTCTGTTCTATCCCTGTTACAGGAAGGATTTTATTAAGCTGGAGAGGGGTCAGAAGAGAGTTAGCAGGATTTTGCCAGGAATGAAGGGTTTTCGCTATTAGGAGAGGCTGGATAGGCTGGGACCTTTTCACTGGAGTGCAGGAGGTTGAGATGAGATCTTTTAGAGGTTCATAAAATCATGAGAAGTACAGATAAGGTGAATGGTACGTGTCTTCTCCGTACGGTGAGAAATCTTTAAGACTAGGGGGTATATTTTTAAGGCGAGAGGAGAAAGCTTTTAAAAAGATATGAAGGGTAATTTTTTTACACTGAGTCATTGGTGTGAATGAACTTCCAGAGAAAGTGGTGGATATGGATAGAGTTACAACTTTTAAAAGGCATTTAGGTAAGTATATGAATAAGAAATGTTTGAAATGATTTAGGCCAAGCACAGGCAGATGGGAGTAGTTTAGTTTGTGATTGTGGTCGACATGGACTAGTTGAATCAAAGGGTCTGTTTCCATGCTGTATGACTCTATGGTTGGGCCTAGGACACTTCTTTGCCTCAGTCTAGATTACTTCTTCAAACCTCATGGTGGTAATCAGAAGTTAACTAGCTCTGCGCATTTTGATTCTTTTGGAGTCAGGAAATACATTCAAATTGTCTCAGCAATCTGTGTAAATTCACTGGACACATGAGAACAATACAGTCTGTTTTGAAATTATTCTTGAAGGAAAATAAAATTGTACACATTCATTGGCTTTGAAAATGTTCACAAGAAAGAAGAAAAAAAGAACTTGCCACTTGGCTTCCAATAAAATGACTTTCACAGAATCATAGAATTGTTACAACTCAGAAAGAGGAGGCTGTTTGGCTCACTATGCTTGCACCTGCTCAATATCTAGTGTTAATCTCCTGCATTCCACTATGTCCCTGCACATCATCACTTCCCAAAATAAATGTCCTTTTAAGTGTCGCAATTGAACCCACCTCCACCATTTTGTCAGACAGTACATTCCATACCCATTCCATGAGATGGCACTGCGGCTCAGTGGTTGTCATTGCTGCCTCAAGCACCAGTGACCCAGTTTTGATTCCAGCCGTGGGTGACTGTCTGTCTGTGTGGAGCTTGCACACTCTCCCTATGTCTGCATGGGTTTGCATCGAGTGTTTTGGATTCCTTCCATGGTCCAAATATGTGCAGGGTAGTTGGATTGGCAATGCTAAATTGTACTGTACTGTGGATTAGCCACTGGTAAGTGCAGGATGGGTCTGTTTGGGATACTCTTCAGAGGGTCAGTGCAGACTCAATGAGCCAAATGGCCTCTTTCTGCACTGTAAAGATTTTTGATTCTATAGTCCGTCTACTCATTGTGCAAAAAGATTTTTTTTTCTTAAATCACCATTGCTTTCTTTTGCACATCAATTTAGATATGTGCCATCTCATTCTTTTCTTCTTTCATGAGCAGGAACAGCTTTTTTCATAACAATTCTATCCAACCCACTCATGGTTATGAAAACCTCTATTAAATCTTCACTCAGCTGCCTTCTCTCCAAGAAAAATAGTCCCAACTTCTTCAATCTTTCCTCTTAACTGAAGTTTCTCATTCCTGGAAATATTCTTGTAAATCTTTTCGGCACATTAATGTATTCATATCCTTCTTATATTGTGTTGGTGTGTAAAGTTTCTTTTCCCTTCTTCATTGTTCTTAGCATTCTCCAAAATCAATATTAAGTTTCCATTTTCACATTTGATCTCCATTCATGGATAATTATGTAGCAAATAAAAGAGCTGTTGTTTCTAATTTGCAGGTGCAAGATTTTATCTTGCACCAAACTCATCTCCACAATCTGCCAGATTTAGCAGAGGCCCCAGGCCTATTCCTAAAAATGTTTATCAATGAACATTTTGATTTTGAGGATGTTCTGAAGGTCCATATGTGGCTTTACAAAGCCTTGATACATATATATATATTAAAGCATTTGGAACAATAGTGCAGTGAGAGGCGAAGATATTAGTTGCACATTATTAGTTGCACTTCTGACTAAGAAGCAGTGGGGATTGATATTTTCATGAAACAAGGCGGAATCTGAATCCTAGGTTGTCATCCATGGAAACATTCCCATTCTCCCCAATCCTCACAATAGTATGGGTTGTGGAAGGCCATCATAGTATCACCTGCTACACTGTATTGATCACCCTGTTGGCTAGCTGAAAGCTGGTTACTGTCATGAAAGGAGTGTTCATATTGCAGCCTGGAAGACTGTTGAGCAGCCTACAAACTCTTCATTTACTTCATGCTATTGTGCAAAGAATATTGCTACAAAGAAAGCAGCATTACAGCCCTCGACATTTGTTGATTTGGAATAATAGGTTTATCGACATTAAGCTGAAAATTGTTTTACATTTGCAGAAGAAAAATGATCCATTTCCTTTGTGTTAATCTGTGTAATCCTTGATATGATTGTTTAGGGTTTAGTTTTATGTCACAGTTTGAAATTTTCTAGGGTATCAATTGCATTAGTGTCTTAGAATTTATCATGCCCTGTTAAATCCTACTAATGAGAAGATTAAAACCACAGGTTTGCAAATGAAATTTACTTAATGGAAAAAAAATGAATAGCTAATTGTTAATGGAAGGAAAACTATTTACAACATTTGTTTGTCTTAAGTATTAGCATATACACTTGCAAATATTAATTCTTTAAAAGCTTGATAATAGGTAATGTGAATGTTCTCTCTAGACAATCCATTAGTATTATCAAGGAACGTCATTGGAGCTGATAATTAAATAGCTTTAATGATTCATTTTGCTATTATATAATTTTTTTCTCTAATTGCTATTAATGCTTTTATTATATTGTTATTTCCAAGATAATGGTGGAATGCTGTAAATGATGGTATATAAGTCAACTCCCTCTATATCATATGACTCAATTTTTCTGGCCCAAGGGTCATCTTTTTATATATCTTCAAAATACAAGTTCGGATTTGACCTCTTGGGTCTCTATTTAGCCTTGTAATGCTGTACTTATATCATAGTCAAGCTGAAGGTTTCTTTCCACAGATGCATGTTACCGATTGGTGCATTATACTGCGTGTGAAGGATCAATCAGGTAACGTAGGCTGAACTAGCCACGAAACGACACGACCAGCTATCCCTAGTAGCCACACACGTAGACGACAAGCAACATGAATTTGACTGGGACAACACTACCATTATAGGGCAAGCGAAACAAAGAACAGCCAGGGAATTCCTAGAAGCATGGCACTCATCCACAAACTCCATCAACAAACACATCGACCTGGACCCAATATACCGACCACTACAGCGGACAGCTGAAACTGACAACCGGAAGCGGCAGGGACAGGCCACTATAAATGCCGGAGGAAACACCACAGAAGCGCTTCACAGGAGGCTCCCAAGCACTGAGGATGTCACCTAGACAGGGGACGAAACGTTTGCAACAAAAACTTCCAGCTCGGCAAACAGAACCACAGCAACGAGCACCCGAGCTACAAATCTTCTCACAAACTTTGACGTAGGCTCTATCACGAAGATGGGAGGGAGTTTAAGATAGCCTCACACACTATGCTAGATGCTGATAACATTTCAAAAGGGTGACCATCCATAACCAAGCCAGCTATTCACTTTTATATTTGGTTTATAAGTTGACCTCCAATTTTAGGAGGAATTTTCAAGACTGGAGAAGTTGCATGGAGATTGTTTTGATTGTGATGTGAACACTTATTCAATGCCTAGAGCATTTAGGCAGCAAAAACTTGTCTATTTTGGAATATTTATAATTTAACATCTTTGTAATGAAGGGATGGCACAAGAACTAAAAAGGATACCTTCAACAAAGAAAGTTTATTATAATACTCCTGTATCATTGAATGGGATACAAAAGGCAATCAAATTTTACATATAGATGAATGAACAGCACCCTCTAGAGGAAATATTTTCTAAGTAATAAAAATGAATTATGAATCCAACAAATATTAGCTGATTAAATGTTATGGAGATTTTGATTTTCTCATTAGCAATAAATGGATAATCAGGTTGTAGGAACAGGCCTACAAAGATGGAAAATAGAAGACAAGTCAGGAAGTTAGTAAGTTAATACCATCAAACCTCAATTTTATACTCCTGGAGGCTGTCTAAAAAAGGAACTTTGAGACAAATGAAAAATTCTACAATTTTGAAATTTGGGAAAATATTGAGTTGGAGCCATGAAAATCTTGATTTTAAGTCCTAGTGGTGATGCAACAAAAGTATGTGAGTGTTTGTGGAGCTGAGTTCAGAAAGAATGATAGAATAACTGAGTATGGATAATTAGGAAAAAGTGAAAAATCATCAGACTTTTCTCCTAGCGAGGAATCTGGTTCAAAAAGAGTACAGATTCAAAAAGAAGGCGTGGATATCAGTATACCTAATTGGTGAAAATGCCAATTTTGTGGAAATAAATTACTGTAACTGGACAACTCAGAGTGTCATTGATTTGCAAGCTGTATGTTAATCCACACTTTCGTTCAGATTGTGATTTTGTGTCACTCAATTTACCCTGAAGTGTTAAAAACAAATAATAAACCTTCAATTTTCCATAACTGAAATGTCTGCTATTATCTTTCCCTCCACAGATCTAACATATGTCTGAACTTCAAGACTTCTTGTAAAGTGGTAATAATTGCATTTCCCTTTGATGTGAAGGCTGATCTTGGTAACAGACTGCCTGAATGAATGAACATAGCACTTGGTGCTCGTCTTTTTGATTAACCACAATTCCCAAAAACCAGTTTAAGCCTGCTATCTTCTGCTTAAATCAAATTTGGGAGGCAGCTTACAAAAGGAAATGCTGATATGCTTGTAAATCACCATTCTTCTTGACAATTACAAAATCATTTCTGGTACAAACACCTGGGGCATCTTTTGGAAGACTGCAATACATTTAAGAAAGTGGATGAGTTGTGTTTTAAATTGATAGTCTTATGTTCTTATGATTCAAGGCTTTTCACTGAAAGTGGCAGAACTTTATGCATGCCAGTATTGTCAAGCAAAATTCATAGTACAGTAATGAATTACCATGCTTGCAGCAGTCGATCAAACAGACAATAAATGGATATTGTGTGGATGAAAAAATTTCCAACACAGGAACACATCACATTAAAAAGTTTCTACAAGTTAATATTTGATATTTGATTTGATTTGATATATAAAATTTGCTTACATTTTCTGAAATTGCTGACATTCACTAGGGTATATTTCCACAAACCAAATTATGGCCTTCCACCAACTTATTTGTCAACTAATTTCAAAGTATAGAGTTCCAGTTCGCAAGTCTCCCAGCTGTAGATGTACATTTGTAAAATTATCGTATAACATTACATCATCTGTGGTATAAAAATCATCCAGGAAAGGATTAGATTCCATTTTAGTTAAGCTCTAAGCATCATTTTGTATCATTAGTATGATCTCAACTTTTCAGGGTGACTATTTGTTACTATGTAGGCAAATTTTGGTGCTGGAGGAACATTATGTAAGCTGTACACTTTGTCAGTTATCTTCAGAGGCTCTCTCTGTAGGTTGTGCATACCAATAAGGGCATATACATGGGCCAAAGTCTTTTTTCTCAATCAAAACATGTCAGTTGAATCTATAGCTGATCTAACGAAAACTTCCAATTTTCCCAATGTGGGCATCTAGCTCCAGTTTTGCAACATATACTCTGATTGCGGTGGTAGCTCTTTGTCAACATGTGACTTATCTTATGTTTGAAAGGAAACAAATTACATTGACTAAACTCACTAGAGGATTTTTAATTGATCATAAGAAACAGGAGCAGGAGTAAATGATATGCCACATCAAGATTGCTTTGCCATTTAATATGACCATGGCTGAACATCAATTTCAACTCCACTCACCCACCAAAACCCGAAATACCTTGATTCCCTGAGAGATGAAAATATGTCTAACTCAGTTTAAATTATATTCAACCATATAATGGAGCAACCATAACCCTCTAGGATTGAGAATTCCAAAGAATGACTGCTTTGAGTGAAGTAATTTCTCCCAATCTTAGTTGTTAATAATCATAAACCAGCCATCTAGCTAACTGAGTCAAGTAAAGTAAATAAATTCACACTTCTCCTCATTATATTCTATCTACCAACTTGTGGACCCTTTGCTTAAACTGTTTATTCCTCTTTTAAGCCTCCTTGTGTCCTCTTCATAGATTGCTTGTCCATTATTATATTATCAGAAAACTTAAATATATTACCATCTGTCTCCTCGCCTGAGCCATTAATATAGTTTGGAAATAGCTGAGGACCCAACATTGATGCTTGTGACACTCCACCAGTCATAGACTACCAACTTGAAAATTCCCATTTATCCCAACTGCCTTCTTGTTCTGTTAACTAATTTTCTACCTCACATATAAAAAAAATAGAAATTACTGCAGAAATGCTGCAGGCCTGAAAGCATCTGTTGAGAGAAAGAGTTCATGTTTCAGGTCCAGTGACCCTTCTTTAGACCTAGAAATAGCTAGGAAAATGTGGTATATACAGAAAGCAGGGTATGAAAATGTATAATCCAAATAACTGTGGAAATTGACGGATTTGTAGTGACTATTGGTGGTGTTTAGCTGGTGTTTAGCCTCCTCAAAGTAGAGGTCATTATGCCAGATAACCACCCTTTTGCTGGGCTCAATTACAAAGTCAAGGTTGGATATGAGAACAGTGTGCAGTCAGTCCAAAAGGAGATAGGTCTGAATGAGTCCTGAGGTCATGTTGCAGTTGTACAAGACTCTGGTGCGGCCGCATCTGGAATATTGTGTCCAGTTTTGGTCACCATACTATAGGAAAGATGTGGAAGCACTGGAACAGGTGCAGAGGAGGTTTACCAGGATGTTGCCTGGTATGGTAGGAAGATTGTATGAGGAAAGGCTGAGGCATTTGGGGTTGTTTTCATTGGAGAAAAGAAGGTTTAGGGGTGACTTGATAGAGGTGTACAAGATGATTAGGGGTTTAGATAGGGTTGACCGTGAGAACCTTTTTCCACGTATGGAGTCAGCTATTACGAGGGGGCATAGCTTTAAATTAAGGGGTGGTAGGTATAGGACAGATGTTAGGGGTAGGTTCTTTACTCAGCGAGTCGTGAGTTCATGGAATGCCCTGCCAGTAGCAGTGGTGGACTCTCCCTCTTTATGGGCATTTAAGCGGGCATTGGATAGGCATATGGAGGATAGTGGGCTAGTGTAGGTTAGGTGGGCTTGGATCAGCGCAACATCGAGGGCCAAAGGGCCTGTACTGCGCTGTATTCTTCTATGTTCTATGTTCTATGTTCTATGAGTGAGAGGGTGCATCAACATTTCCTGATGAACAGGTCGAGCGCAGGAAAAGGACAGATGGAGATGTTCAAGTGAGGGGAGAACGTTACGGGGGTGGCAGTGGGGGTGAGGTGAAGAGTTCTGTGGGACAGGGAGAGGACTGTTGTCCCAATAAATGGATTTGGAGGCAAAGGTGATGGAAGAAGCATTTAATGTCATGTAGTGTCCAAACTTCATTGAGGTGGGAACAACTGAGGGATAAAACTAAGACCTTTGCTGAGTATAGACCATTTAGCATCAGAGAACGGTAGGTCAGAAGGGATAGTAAATACTCAACAAGAGGTGGGGCTATGGTAGACACAGAGAGTAGGAAGATTCCAGAAGGGTGTGGGTACTTCTAATTTGTTGCATCTTACATTCCTTAATGACTGAAATGGAAGAGAAAAAGTTTTTTGTGAAAAGATGGAATGAGTTGGACAATGAAGTGGAATTGGGGGATAGGACAGCTCTGAGATAATGTAAAGTGACAGGAGAGATTTAAAAATGACATCAGAGTCAAATTTCTTACACAGAGGGTGATTCATGTGACATGAACCTCCTGAGGAAATGGTGGATGTGGGTACAATTACAATGTTTCAAATATATTTGGATAAGTACATGAATAGAAATAGTATGAGGGATATGGGTCAGGAACAGGCAGATGGGGCTAGTTTAGTTTAGCATTAATGCTCATCAGGGAGTGGTTGGACTGAAGGGTCTGTTTCTGTGCTGCATGATTCTATGACAAGATGGGGAGAGAGAGAGAGTTTAAAAGTAAGGAGCATTGTACATCATGGAGATACATATGATCCTGGGTGGATTCAAAATACAAGGATGAAACTTCTATTGGAACCCACATTGAGTGAGTCTGAGCTGGAAGTAGTCACTGAGGAATGAGATGTGGCTGTGAAAGTGAATTTTGGCATATGCCTTGTCAAACATCAGCAGTGAGAAAGAAAGTTAAGATGGTGACTCAGAAGAAAGATTAGAATGGAAATCCATTCAGAGAGAGGAGCAGAACCTCTTCGATCCTCTTCAATGTGGGCATACCTGGAAGAAATGTGGCAGTGAGTTGAACACCAAAATCCAGCAGGTCTGACAGCATTTGTGAAGAGAAAGCAGAGTTGTTGTTTTGGGTCCACTGACTTTTCTACTGGATACCCTTTAACTACCCTATCAGTTATATTCTCAAAACCTATAAAAAGTTCTCAAATTTGATTTTTCTTTCATGAAACCATCTTCTGTCTTTCTAAGTGCATTCTTAAGTCTGCTTTAATATTAAATTTCAGCACTTTCCCAATGACTGATGTCAGCCTAACTGCCCTGAGGTTCCTTGTTTCTCCTTTCCGTTCTTTCCTACATAGCAGTGTTACCTACCTCATTTTAATACTCAGTTTCACACATCTTTTTTTTTTCTCTTTTTAAACATAAAAGATTATTTAGAAAGATATTCTTCACCGGCAGAACCCAATATTAAAGATTCAGTTCATATATAAATTTAAAGTAATGAATTACAATTTAGTCACTGCTAAAAAGGTATTAATGTGAGCAGTTGAAAGTGTATACTGCTGATGTACAGAACAAGCAATTGACCAAAGTAACTTTTCTCTTGCTATA
Source organism: Chiloscyllium plagiosum (assembly GCF_037043375.1). Taxonomy (NCBI): domain Eukaryota; kingdom Metazoa; phylum Chordata; class Chondrichthyes; order Orectolobiformes; family Hemiscylliidae; genus Chiloscyllium; species Chiloscyllium plagiosum. The sequence continues at coordinate 40,188,416 of NW_028270144.1, forward strand.
AACCATTATTAAAAGAAAAAGCAGAGTGCATAGGCTCATGGCAAAATTTGCTTATATAAATTCTCTTAATTCTACTATCATCTGAGGATAATTTCTTCTAATCTGTAAATAGCAAGTACATTTATAATAAATCTATCAAGAGAAAAATACAGCTAACTGCTTGTTGACAACTTGTTAATATAAGATTAGTTGAACCTTTTAATGCAAAAACTCCTGGGTGCTTTGCACAATTAGAAATAATTACAAAAAGGTAATTCTTTTTCCAGTCAGACCTGACATCACCCCTGAAGTTAAAATTGCCAAGCAGCATATTTATTCCCATGTCTAAGGATAAACATTGCCATTTTTCAATTGATCAATGCCACTTTACTTACACAATGTTTCTATCTAAGTACACAAAAAAAATGGTTTCTGGGAAAGCAGTTCAGTGTCACATTGTGCAGTGATGGCACATTTTCTTTCCAGGATAACTTACACCATCAGCATGGCTAAACTACATAAATTGTGAACCTAAACTATATTGCATAAATTGCCATTACCTTCGTAAGATTTGTCCAAATGAACTGGTTGTTATTTGCTGCACTTCGCTGAGATATGTCATATACGTTCTACTGTGCACCAGCCATGAACACTTTAGCAGATGCCTCAAATTGACTGCAATTAGAAGTTCGTTTAACTTCTATATTGCTCAAAGGAAACAAAAAGTAAGGGACACTTGAACTATTAAAGGGCTACAACTGTAAATCAAATACTCACATATTAAAAGGAATTACATTTCCATGCATTAATACTTATTTTACAAGAAAGTTCCTTTTAATTTGAGTGGTATAGCTGAGTTTAACAGCATGACTGAGCATTTATGATCAGAAGGACAACCACAGATTGGAATTATTTATTTCCAATATGTGTTTGCTGACAGTAGAATGGGTGCCATGCCAACTCTGGGATGTGACAGAATAGAAGAGCAGATGGTAGCGTTAGGTTCACAGCACGTTTGAAAATTTGCCACCATCTATCCCAGACCAAGATAACGGCAATGAAAGAAAGTTAATTTTAAATTCACTCCAGAATTAATGAAGTTTGGGTTGAGGAAATAAACTGGGACCAAGTTATAACCTTCCTAAAATATCTTGTGATGACACTGTATCAACAGATGAGTTGCAGGTGGACAGAATTTAAGGGAAGACTTATGACAAACCATCTATTCTACAAGAGAAATGCTTATTTTCTCAGCAAATACTAAAGGAAACAGATCCATTTTTAGAGATCTATTTAAAAAGAGCCTCTATTAATTGCAGAAAAAAAGACCATATTTTTGACTTAACATTCAGCAGCTTCTTTTCATTAAAGCATGATAAATTCTCTAGCAAAATGCACTGCAAATGATAATTTTATCAAACATGTTGAATATTTCTCCCCCAAAAACTTCAGTGAGTTCAGGGTAGTTATATAATTAATAATATATGAAAAATCACTCAATTACAAAGGCTATCTGATCACTTGAGTGTCTCCATATTTTCTAGTTTTATTTCAAAAGATTTCCGGTTGACACCGTTCTACCAACAATTGAGTTGGAGGTGGGTTAAGGGATTTTACAAGTCTTACGGCACTGGTTAATAGTGTATTATTTATTCAGCAAAGAGTCAATTTAAACAGAGCCTCTATACACAATAGCAAATAGAATCTAACTATATCGTCTATGTAATGTTCTCAAACTCTATTTACATGGAGCCTTTATATATTGTAACAAACAAAATATTTTAAAAAGAGTCCTTATATACAACAGTAAACAGATCCTATTTATTCATTAAAAATGCATTAATTACAGTCACTATGTATTCAACAAAGAATGTCTTATGACCACAACTACAGCGAGCTATGATGAAGAAAGGTTCTACCTGCTGCAAATTGCATTGGGTATAATAATAGCAGTGATCTATGCACCCAGTTTCAGTGGTCTACACAGCAATATGGACTCCACGTGTGATTTTAAAAACAATAATTTCAGGGATGTGGGTGTCACTGGCTGTGTCTGCATTTAATGCTCTGGTTGCCCTTCAGAAAGTGGTGGTGAGCTGTATTCTCAAACCCACAAATTATTCAGTGCAGGTAGACCCATGATTCTGTTAAGGGGGGAGTTCCTGGATTTTGACCGAGAGACATTGAAGCAATGGTAATATATTTCCCAAGTCAAGATGGTGATTGACATGGAGACAAACTTGCAGATAGTGGTATGTCTGCTGCTCTTGTCTGTTTAAATAGTTGTGGTTGTGGATTTGAAGGAGCAGTCTAAGGAGCTGTGGTAATCTTCTGCAGTGTACCTTGTAGATTTGTTAGTTGAGAATAGTAAAAATGAATATAAATAAGGGCAAGTACTAAACTGTTAATTTGAACAAAACCTGGATTAATCCATTGGGGTGGTGATGGTGTGGGGTAGTGATAATGGGGTAGGGTGATATGGACGTGTGAGATGGAGGTGAGGGTGATGTGGATGCGTTGTCTGTGGTGGTGTGAGTTTGTGGATGTATTGCGTTGGCTGTGGTCTGGGTGGTGATATTTTGGCCAAAGATGATAATTTAATATTATTGCCATATTAACAGACACACCTATTCAAACATCTGGATTTAGCACAATTCTTATTCATATTGTTGTTTGTTGCAATTTAATTTCATCTAGAGATGCAGAACAATTTTTCAATGAAATATTGGTGAAATATCAAAAAAGCAACTCTGTATGTTCTGAAGTCCTTACTGCATCCCCAGCAACAAGAATTTGTGCCATGATGAGTATTGTTTGAAATAGAGAAATGTTCAGCAGACCTAGTTATTACCAAAGACCTGCTTACTTTTCCAAAGATAAGTGTAACAAGTGCTGGATATCAAAAGGCCACACAGACTCCTCATTGAGAAAAATAAGTACGCTAGTTGCGAATAAGCTCTTTATGGGCCTCCAGATGGATGTTTCTAGTATGGTTGTTCATTCTTTAGAAAGATGGAAGCTTATGTTAAAAGCTAGTTGGTTCATCTCATAACAACCTCAACACTCTTCCTGCCCACACTGACCACATCAGTTATGACATAATCCCAGAATTAAATGCTGAATATTGCATCTTTAGAAGACTTTTAAATCCACATAATTTTTAATAATCCAATCTAAGAGAAATCTAAATGAACTATATCTGGGATATTTGATATATAATCTATAAAAGCCCAATTCATAGTCCTTTGGAATTCAACCATTTTCCCTGGAGCGTCAGAAGCTGAGGAGTGAACTTATAGATGTTTATAAAATCATGAGGGGTATGGAAAGGGTAAATACACAAAAGGTCTTTTCCCTGGAGTGGGCGAGTGCAGAACTAGAGGGTATAGGTTTAGGGTGAGAGGGGAATCATTTAAAAGGGACCTAAGGAGCAATTCTTTCACACAAGTGAGGTGTATGTATGAACTGAGGTGCCAGGGGCAGTGGTGGAGGCGGGTACAATTACAATATTTAAAGGACATCTGGATGGGTATATGAATAGGAAGGGTTTAGAGGGATATGGACCAAGTGCTGACAAATGGGACTAGATTAGGTTAGGATATCCAGTTGGCATGGATGAGTTGAACCTAAGAATCCATTTCCATGCTGTACATTTCTATCACTATGACTATGACTATGGCTATAACTCTGTTTTGTATCTCATTGCTGCCATTAATATAGATATATTAAACTCTCCACTCCTTTGGGTTCCAGCATCTGCAGTTTTTTTGTTTCTAAATAATATAGATATGGTCAAAGTATAATCTCCATAGTCTCTAACTTTTTACCTGAATTATTTACAAGAATAATAGGAACAGCAAGGGAACAGCCACCTAATAGCAGTAGAGAGTTTGAAATTCTCATAATCGGGCAGATTCTGGAAAAATGCAAAAGTAGCAGAATTGTTGTTATGGGTGATTTCAACTTTCCCAATATCGACTGGAACCTCCTAAGTGCCGATGGTTTGGATGGAGCCGTTTTTGTCAGGTGTGTTCAGGAGGGCTTTTTTACTCAGTATGTAGACAGACCGTTGAGGGGAGTGGCCATTTTGGATTTGGTGCTCAGCAACGAACCAGGACAGGTGTCAGATCTCGCGGTGGGAGAGCACTTTGGTGAAAGTGAGCACTACTGCCTCACATTTAGCATAGCCTTGGAGAGTGAAAGGAGCAGTTACTGAGGGAAGATATTTAATTGGGGAAAAGGAAATTATGACGCTAACAGACAGGAGTTAGGAAGTACAGACTAGGAGCAATTGTTCCACAGAAAGGGCACAGCAGATATGTGGAGACTATTTAAAGAACAGTTGTTGTGAATGATGCACAAATTTGTTCCTCTGAGGCAGGTAAGAAGAGGTAAAATTAAGGAACCTTGGATGACGAGAACAGAGGAACTTCTTGTCAAAAGGAAGAAAGCAGCTTACATAAGGTGGAGGAAGCAAGGATCTAGCAGAGCTTTAGAGGATTACAGGCTTGCTAGAAAGGAGCTCAGAAATGGACTGAGGAGAGCCAGGAGGGGGCACGAAAAAGGCTTGGCAAGAAGGATTAGGGAGAACCCAAAGGCATTTTACTCATACATGAGGAATAAGAGAATGATCAGGGGAGAAGGTAGGTCAGGGATAGCAGAGGGAACTTGTGCGTGGAGTCTGAGCAGATAGGGGAAGCCCAAAATGAGTTTTTTGCTTCAGTTTTCACCAAGGAAAGGGAACTTATTGTAAATGAAAACTTAGAGGAGCTGGGATACAGTCTTGACCAGTTCAAGATTGATGAAGTTGATGTGCTAGAAATTTTGGAAAACATTAAGATTGATAAGTCCCTAGGGCCAGACCAGATTTATCCTAGGCTGCTCCCGGAATGAGAAAGGAGGTTGCTAAGCCACTGGTGAGGATATTTGCCTCCTCATTCTCCACAAGAGTCGTACCGGAGGATTGGAAGGAGGTGAATGTTGTTCCTCTTTTCAAGAAGGGGAATAGGGAAATCCCTGGCAATTACAGACCAGTCAGTCTTACGTCTGTGGTCAGCAAAGTTTTGGAAAGAATTCTGAGGGATAGGATTTATGATTATTTGGCAAAGCCTAGTGTGATTAAAGGCAGTCAGCATGGCTTTGTGACGGGCAGGTCATGCCTCACAAATCTTACTGAGTTCTTTGAGGAGGTGTCAAGATAACTCAATGATGGCCGAGCAGTGGATGTGGTGTATGTGGACTTCAGCAAGGCATTTGATAGGGTTCCCCATAGTAGGCTCATTCATAAAGTCAGGAAGTATGGATACATGGAGATTTGGCTGTCTGGATTCAGAATTGGCTGGCTGACAGAAGGCAGAGAGTGATTGTAGATGGGAAGTATTCTGCCTGGAGGACAGTGTTGAGTGGGGTCCTGCAGGTCTCTGTTCTTGGGCCTCTGCTCTTTGTAGTTTTCATAAATGACTTGGATGAGGAGGTCGAGGGGTGGGTTAATAAATTTGCAGATGACACAAAGGTTGGAGGTGTCATTCATAGTGTTGAGGGCTACTGCAGGCTGCAGCGCGACATAGACAGGATGTAGAGCTGGGCTGAGAAATGGCAGATGGAGTTCAACCTGGATAAATGCGAAGTGATGCATTTTGGAAGGTCGAACTCGAATGCTGAATGTAGGATTAAAGACAGGATTCTTGGCAGTGTGGAGGAACAGAGGGATCTGGGTGTGCAGAGGGATCCCTCAAAGGGATCTGGGTGTACAGAGGGATCCCTCAAAGTTGCCAGCCAAGTGGATAGGGTTGTTAAGAAAGCATGTGGTGTTTTGGCTTTCATTAACAGGGGGATCGAGTTTAAGAGCCGTGAGGTTTTGCTACAGCTCTATAAGTCCTTGGTGAGACCACACTTGGAATATTGTGTTCAGTTCTGGTCATCTACTATAGGAAAGATACAGAGGCTTTGGAGAGGGTGCAATGAAGGTTTACCAGGATATTGCCTGGACTGGAGGGCTTGCCTTAACAAGAAAGGTTGAATAAGTTCGGACTTTTCTGTCTGGAGAGAAGGAGGAAGCGAGGAGTTCTGATCGAGATATACAAGATAATGAGTGGAATAGATAGAGTCAATAGCCAGAGATGTTTCCCCAGGGCATGATTTGACTGGTACGAGACGTCATTGTTTGAAGATATCAGGAAGAAGGTATAACAGAGACGTCAGAAGTTGGTTCTTTACGCAGAGAGTTGTGAATGTATGGAATGCGTTGCCAGCGGTCGTGGTGGAATCAGAGTCATTGGGGACATTTAAGCGACAGCTGGACGAGCACATGCATAACAGTGAGTTGAGGGGTGCGTAGGTTTAAGTTACTATACTTTACATTAGGATTAAATCTTGACACAATATCCAGGGCCAAAGGGCCTTACCTGTGCTGTATGTTTCTATGTTCTATGTTCTATCACATCATTGTTCAGTTGTCAAGCTTTGTTATCCTCTCAGTCAATAAACTTATAACATGAGAGTGTATTAAAACTTCAGTTTTTGGAAGTCATCAGCCAATATGATTTTCACACTTCTATGACATGCAATCCCACTCAGTTGCCTTCCTGCTCTTGTCAACAATTTCCTTCCTTGAATAGACAAATTACGGTGTAAATGTGAAAATAGATTAATGAATATTTCAATATTATACAACCTTTCACTTAGCGATGCTCAATTTGTGGACGTCTATTTTAAGTGAGTATTTTACATTATTTAGGTGTTCCAAATGCTAGTAACGTTATCTTCGCACAAAAGACAGATGCCAGGCTTTTTATTGCATAATTTATGAGCAATAACATATATTAAGCATTACTCGTCTTTTGCTCATTTGAGTATAATAATTCAAACATGGCCCTGCAAAAATTAGCTTGCTGTAAGACAATAACATGCACAGTCCACCGAGAACAGCATTGTACATCACTTATTATTTTCTGTAGTGTTGCTAGTCAAGGACATTACACATGAAAAAAAGGAGCAGAAGACCTTAATATATTTCAATTATCTTCTCTGCTCCAAAGACACTGGATGTGATACAGCACACAAAAATGGAACATTAATTTTAACTTATATAAATTATAAATTACGTTTTGATTCAAGTCTTGCTTTTCATTAAATGGATAAATAAGGTCAATTCATTTGTGTGATGTAACACATTTTGGTTATATGCTGAAGTGAAATGAGCCTACTGCACTTACACAACAGTTGGAGACAGTGAGGGGAGCTATAATCCAAGAAATGGTTGCTTTCATGCAGCTATCCAGTTTCCTTCAGTTATAAAATTCCACTTAAACATGAAATTATAAATGACATGCCAAATGATACAGAATAAAAATAAAATAGATGCAAAACACAATGTACCAGATATTTTTCACTGACTCAAAATAGATCTCAAGATCTCACTTGCTTAAAATGCCCTTTTCATAATCTCCCAATGTGAATGTTAATGTTTTATTGCCAGTAGTATGCATGATAATTGTACCATTGTCAAAATATGTGAGATATTTATTTCTGAAATAAACTAAAGATTGTCAGAAGTATCGAAGATATAGTGTCAAAAAGGTAGTTATTTGCTCACTAGACTATGAATTATGTTCCAAAAAATTAAAATAAAATATTAACATATTAGCTTATCTTATGACAAAAGAGATTTGAAAGATTCTCAGGCAAATATTATTAATTATATCAAACTGTATAAAAATCATTAAATAGTTCTCAACTTAAGACTTGCAGGTAGATCCAGAGATAACTGGTTGTCATTTATTACCAAAGGATATGATTGTCTATTTTTTCTGGGGCTCTGAATTAAAATTTCACAGGCGTATTTAATCACTGTTAATATCTTTAAGCAGTAATGAATATTTGGGTGAACAACCATGCCACATTAGGAAATCTGATTATTGAATGATGAGACTAAAGGTTGTGTCTGTCAATCTCGAGCCCATTCTTAATGTCTTAAGACAGTTTTACATATGAATTCTACTATGGATGTTTAATCACATTTTAAAGATTTTAGGCCTTCTTTTCCCCTTTGGCAATCACAGGCTGTGCATATGCAGAAGGAATGTATAATGTTGGCAAGTGCTCATGTATATTTCCACACAGATACAGCCATTGCTGCTCATATACAATTGTCTATTGTTGTTAATGCTTAAGAAATGTATTAATATTGATGATATGCTGCAGCTCCAAAGGCCTCATCCAACTGCAATTGCATGTAAAAATATAGTGAGTAATAAAACTTCATAGCTTTGTATCAAGCCTCAACAATACATAAATAAAGGTGAAGTAATAGTGACCTTCAGTGTAAATTGCAAAATGTTTTTATTTCCATTGATGTGATGCAGAGGCAGGGCAAAAGGAAAGGAGGAAGATATTTTCTGAATGGGCATATTGGTCTCTAATATGTGCTAATAGTTTGGCAAACAGCCACAATAGTTAGAAATTTTTGTTATGATTTAGAAACAAATTCAGTAGTATTGCATTTCTATTATTTATTTCGAAGGATCTTGAGCCTAAATTCCAGAATTGGTAATTAAGCGAAAAAGTTTGCTTTGAACATTTTAGCTTTTAACATAACCAGGTAAACCTCTGACCCTGAAATGACAAATGAATAACCTGATAAGCGACAACATTGAAGTGGCCATCACTGAAGGGGAGCAGTCTTCTACCAGTGGAGACAGCTGCCTGCAATTCTAGCCAAATTGATGAGACACTGTGGAACATTATCTATCGAGATGCTCACTCATTCAGTATCTTTCTAGTTGGTTATGGGCCATTTTTAAAAATCTGTTGTCTATTTTTATAATCAAATTTCATTTGGAAACTTATTGTTTTAGAACTGATGCTTCTTGTAATCCTGCTCTTAGATACGTTGACTGTCTCCCTCAACTTTTGGAAAACACTTGACACAAGTCAGTTTATGCTTAGCAAAACAAGAAGGGTGTAAGGGTCAACTGAATCACAAATGGAACATTCATCAAAGATGCTTGAAATAGCCTTCAAAAATGAAAACAAAACAGCTACTGGGGCTACCTAATGAATCCCTTAAGAATTCACTTGGCACATACAAAGTATAATACAGAAGCTGCCAGAAAAAAAGTGCAAACCTCATAATTTTCCAGTGTCTTTCATGATGTTGATATCTTTGCACAATTCCATGTGTTTCAAGCAGCCTTCCTTACTTAATGACACATGTCCCTATAAAGTTAAGTTGCAACATTGTTGTGAGATAATTGTATTTGATCAATGACAGAGTAGCCATGTCACAACATGGGGAAGGAGCAGGCCCAAGATTTACTTACCAATATATCCTCACTGTGGAAGAGGACAAAGCCAGGCAATGACCCCTGTGAGACAGCCTCTGTGGAGATATATTGGGTGAATAGTTCTAATTATATTTATGTTATTAACATATTTCTGGATAAAGTTATTTTGCAAAGCTTATTGCTGTTGACTTTTACAGAATGACCGAGGCAAAGGAGTGGAGAAGTTCTGTTCAGCCAAGGCAAAGCCTCTCAATGGGATTCTTTATGGTCTGCCATATGTAGCTGATACATGTTCCCTTCTCCCTGCTTCTCTCCTTCACAAAGTAGCTTCCAGATCCTAGCAGAAGGTGGCTAGCCTCTCCAATCAGTTATTGTAAAAAGGTAATGGTTGTGAAAGGGTTAATGTTCATGTTGTGTTGGCTCCATTCTTCTACAGATACCATGCACAGTCTGGGTGGAGACATAGAGTTCTACTCTAACTTTTGATTGGAACAAATATATCTATAGTAGCTTCCTAAGGTACCACTAATTATAAGAGGCCAAATATAGTTGTACTTATTGCCATCATGCAATAAAATGTCTTAATATCTGAGAACAATGTTCTTCTCTACTGTAAACACCTTCAGACTCTCTGCCTTTATTCCTGATGAAGGGCTTTTGCCCGAAACGTTGATTTTACTGCTTCTCAGATGCTGCCTGAACTGCTGTGCTCTTCCAGCACCACTAATCCAGAATCTGGTTTCCAGCATCTGCAGTCATTGTTTTTACCTAGTTGATTTTAACCCTACTGCGAATCCTCTTGCAAGGATGCCTGCCTTGAAGAAGTTTTCCTCCTCTCCCCCCCCCCCCCCCCCCCCCCTTTAGGCTCTCTGCCTTTATTCCTGATGAAGGTTTTTGCCTGAAACGTCGATTTTACTGCTCCTCGGATGCTGCCTGAACTGCTGTGCTCTTCCAGCACCACTAATCCAGAATACAGTGGTATACCCTCTACCAAAAATCACTATTTAGGCCCAAGGCAAAACAATGTCAAAGGAGAATTGGTGGTAGTGAACAACTTTGTACAACATTCACTGTATATCACAGGCTGGTAAAGATGGCAAATACTACAAAGGTACCAGCAATGGTCATCTGGAAAAACAGGCAATAGTGGAAACCACACTGATTTTGTCTGACCAGATGTAAGTCAAAAGCACCTGAGCTTGCAACTTGTTGAGTGGTCCCTTAACTAGTTCTAAAGAAGGGACAGTTTTGGTTGCTAATACTTTTATTTTGGGAGCAATAAGGAAAGCCATTATTGCATATTTGTTTATGCTGCTATCTTTGCACCATAACAGCCTGTTTACAGACTTATATCTGAAGCTTTTAGAAAGAAGCTTTCATTAGATGTATTCAGAATCCAAACTAAACATTGTAGCAGTTTTAGGGCAATCCCCAGTTTTAAAAGGAAAGGCTGAAAGGAAATGGCCTTTTGTGAAAAACTGGTCAACCTGGCATCTGTGCAGGCAAGATTTCCCAGCAGACCTGCCAGAATAAGGACACATCCGTTTCTGGGGAAAGAGATCCTCAGAGGTATGAGACAACTTGACTAACTTGACCAACAAAACGGCACTCACCAAACATTTTATCAAGGGACAGGCATAGAACTGGTAAAGAACCCTGAAACTGTGAACAATGGAGCCTATCTTGTTAATGGGGTAACGATTTACTCTAATCTGAAAACTGTTTTGAAGTCATCAAAACTTCAGTTAAGTAAATTTGAGATGGTATCGACCCTCTTGTTTCCACGAATGATGAGATTAAACCAGCCCCAGAAATCTCCAGAGATGTTCTGTGAAATGGAATTATCTGAGGAGCAGAGCCGGCCAGCCCTTTGGAATCACAAGGGTAAAGGGGCAGCAGGGCCAGCTATCGGGGCTCTTTTCCTTTTTACTCTCCTCACTCTGAGCTTACTGTGACCTCGGACTGCAGAAGTCTGCAACAACACCCAAGACAGAGAGGGAGTCCCACCAGACAAGCAACAAGTCCCTCTGAGACCGTAAGAACCCTTTTCAGGCCTGAAGTAGTTGGTTAGGCAGGCGGGGGTGTAGTTGTATAATTCTTAAAGTATAAGTATCCTGTAAATTGTGTAAGGTTAAAGATTTGCCTTGGGTCTGCTCCAGTTCTCTTATATTTTATATTAATGTATGGAGTATAAGTTACATCGAAGAATTGTACAGATTGGGCAAGTTGAATTTCTTTTCTGTAATAAAGTTCACTGGTAATTTTGAACTTATTTTTGAGTCCACCCAAGTACACCAATTCTGGCTGAGTTCACGGCAGATCCCAGACTATAAATCCAGTGTCAAGGGCAAAAGGTGATTTGGGCGATTTGAGTTGCCCACGCAAGAGAGAATGCTGTCCAGGATAAGCAGTTTGATCTCTCTTTTTCTCTCTGGGGCGTACTGCCCGAGTGGACAGGTACCTTTTTGAGTTCTTACTATCCATCGCCAGTTTATAAATTTCAAGGAGAAAATCTATTAATTCAATATATAACAACTGTAAATATAGATACGCAAATGAACATTTAACAATAAAACTAAGCTTAGGACAGGACTCATGAGAATGATTATTGCCAAAATTACAAAGCAGAATTGGCTGCATTGTTACTCTCTGTTTTTGGAGTGTCTTTGGTAGTCAATTGAGTACAACAACACTTGTAACAATACAAATGATATGGCTGTGTCACTTAACAATGTTCCAAGATGACATTTTTGCATCCTGAATTGGATATTTTCTCAATCATTTCTGTTCTGATATGCACTCTACAACCTTTTCGAAAGGCAGACTGAAATTTATTTAACAAATGCCAATCCCTGAAGTCGAATGATATCGTCTTCGTTTGCTATGCTTAAGGTCATTCATGCACCATTTATTCTGTCAAGGGGACAATCCTCCTTAATGCTAAATATTTTTGTGTCCTTCCGTAAGTACATCATGGGTTTGTTCTGAAGCTCTGGCAGTGGAGTCTGGCTGCTCAAGGGCCCCGCCTTGTCCTGAACCTGTTTAGAAAGGACTATTCTTACTGCGATAATTTGAAACCTGCCATTTGACTGATGAGGTTTGTCATTAAGAACCTTTTGGCATTTCCTAAAGGATGCCTGCTGGTAAATTTTGCTTAGGAAGGTTGTTCCACATGGGACATCAAGATGGAAAGTAAGCATTGGTGTATTCATTCAGGTACCATGGAGTGGGTAAGTGAAGTGCAGCATGGATGTTTACAACCAGTTTGTGGGTTTTTGTTGATGTAGGAAGGAGTGATGTTTGTGAGGAGAGGAAACAAAGGCAAGAGTCTTGAGTGAGGGTTTCACTTCTGCATTTGTGCATTTTTCAGTCAATCCAATGAAAAATACTGAAATACTTTAATGATACAAGGCCAGGTCTGAGTTTGTAAACTGCTTTGTTTTCCAGACAGTGCATGAATATATGAAGAATAGAGATGTAAATAATCTCATCTTGATGAATTACTGAAATTTTCTTCAGAATAATAAATATCTGCTACCAGAACCCTTTAATTTTGTTAGTCGGCCAGAATTCTGACTCTGTCACTAATACTGGTTTGGACAGACTTTGTTTTGCTAAAGCACCTTCCTCCTTACAGGGAAACCAAACTGGCTGAATTCCTGCCTTCTCACAGCACCCAGATTTTGGCAGTGGGGTGGAGGAGTAACATTTCAAAAGTCTGGAAAATAAAGTTGGTTGCAACTTGACAAAAACATGTTGTATTGATCTCAAAATGACTAGGGGCCATTCTGAATTAATAAGAATGTGATTAAAGCATTGATAGCTTTCTGATTAATTAAAGATAGGTAATGTGCTGCACCATTCCACAGACATGCTTTAATACACGTTAAGTATTTGTTGTCTGTGACGTTTAAAAGCTGCTCACTTCCAATTTGCTTTTAAAGCAAAAAGCTTGAAAATAGGCCATTTCCAAATCCTTCCTGCAAAGACAAAAAAAAATCAATTTTGCACTCATGAAGACAAATTTCACGAATATCACTTCAAGGGAAAAAACAATGGGTTTTTTTTAAAAGTAATATCAATAATCCCAAAACAAAACACTGCCACAGTAACACAGATAATATTCAAAATGACAACAGAAAAGCCTTCACAAATAGAAGTAAAATAATATGTAATTCTGCTGCCCATTAATATGGAGAAATGTGCTATCCAGTATCCTCTGATGGAAAGTGTTCACGTATGGATTTTGGGTGAATGTGGGACCAGATTCAAATATTTGAATGGCTTGCTGTCATTTATTATAATGGATTGAGGAATACATCTTGGGTAAGATGTGTTGAATTGTGCTTAACACTTTCAGGATGAGACTGAAAAGAGGGAAACTAGAGGGGTGAAGAAGAAACATATATAGGTGTATTTCTGATTTTACACACCCTCTGACTAGTCTCAGCAGCTAAAATGTTAGAAAGAATATTTGAACTTGAACTCTCTTGATTTTTCACGTTAACTTAAACATTTTTTAAGAATGCATTTTATTTAAAACCATAACAGGATTTTCAATATTTAAGATTGAAAAGACCAGAAATGCAATGTCAGGAAATCATCCCTTATACAACTATTGAGAAAGCTATAACTGTTCACATTCTTTGGAAGAAGATGATTGAACAACATTTGTGGGAAGAGATAAAGAAAGGCAAAAAGAAAAAAGAAAATCAAATATGTAGGAACTTTTGAATTGTGTTTATTTGGTCGGACAAAGAAAAGATCCTTTTTCTTCAATTGGAAATCTGACTTCCTTATCACTGAGCAAAATTTATTCTGAGTCCTGCCTTGCTTATCCTATTTGCTCTTTTCCCTTTGCACATATCTGCATATAACCATTTGTATTTATATTGCATAAGCCCATTAATTAGCATATCATTAATATCATTACTCAACAATTTATATCAAGATTCAGACTGGTGTTTAGAAAATTGCAGAGAACAATCTGTTCAAGGGTGCATGAAAAATAGAATCTGATTATTTGCACAGCATCTGCAATCATACGTGACTGTCCCTCAGATACTGTTTGCACAATATGTCAGAACCTAAATCCTTAGTCCATCTATATGCTATGCTATGGATGGGACAATATAATATATAGGCAGATTGTGATAGAATAGAGTCTCTGACTGCAATCTTTCAATCCTCCTTGGATATGGAAATGGTACCAGAAAATTGGAGGATTGAAAATGTTAGACTCCTGATCCAAATGAAATAGAGAGTGCCAAACCCAGTAACTAAAAGCTAATCGCCCCTATTTCAGTGGTGGAAAAAAGTACTGATAACTATTGTTAAAGGTAATATAATGTATGGAGAAACATGGATTAATAGAAACCAGCCAGGCTGGATTAGTTAAACACTCTGACTCACCTAATTGATGAAGTTACTGAAAGGATCGATGAAGGCAGAGCAGGAGGCAAAGGTGCTTTAGAAAGGCAGTTGAAGAAGGACTTTAAAACAGACTTCTTTGGAAAATAAGAGATATGTGGTATTAAAGAGATAGAGATAACATGGATACATTTTTGCCTAAAGTCTGAGGTGCAGAGAGCAGTGATGAACAGATGTTTCTTTCTGACTGAAGAGAACAATGTTGTGGGGACTATAGAAGGTCTATAGAGTGATGGCACAATTGCTTTTCTTGCTATATATAAATTACCTGGACTTGGATATAGCAAGTGTAAGTTCAAAGTTTAAAGATGATATAAATTTGACAATGTGAACAAAATAGTAAGTAGTAGCTTTTACAAGGACATAACTGATGGTACGGACAGAATAACAGCAGATTAAATTCTTTGTGTAAAGTGATGAAGTTTCAACGAAATACATTGAGGGGCAATCTGATCTAACTACTACAATGTTCAGGGGCCAAATGCACAGAAAGAGCTGAGACTATACTTTTATCATTGAAGGTGACAAAGGAAATTGAGAAGACAGTCAAGAAATCAACAGAAAAGCTTGAGTTCACAAGCAGAGGCATTGAACACAAAAACAAACATGGTTGTAAAACTTTTAAAAGCTCTGGTTAGGCTTCAGCTGGAGTCTAATGGTCTGATCAGGGTAGGAAAGATGAGTGGCATGCTACATGCAAAGCACCTCTGCCTTACTTGGCCAAATCATTCCTGCAAATCACTCTCTAGAGCCCAGTACTTCATGCTCACTTATCCTTCTCATCTACCTCTCACTTATCATTTCCCAAGTTTTCCATTTGACCAGCAGGTTGACTTGATGTCAACGACCACTGAAGTTTGATTACTTAAAACTTTTTCACCTTGTCTTGTCTAATTTGTGTCTTTCATTTTCCTTCGGTCTTACAAGTCTCCCTTAGGAATCAGTGACAGGAAAAGATGAAGAGTGCTCTGAAGACATGAGTTTCTCCAAATATGTGCAACTTATGACCACCCTCCATCAGCTAAGAAACATCTCAGGGGTGCTTCTGAGACAGATAGTTAGATCACTGCATGGTGAGTCACATCACCAGTGAACAGAGATAGGTGCTGAATACAGGGACAGTAATAGAGAGACCCCATCAAAGAGCACTGGACCCTCCAATTTTTCCTCAGCTAACTGCAGATGTGAGGTCCATGAGTCATCAATGAAGAGGGCTATTCCGGACCGAAACTAAATATGTTAAACATTCTGTCAGCATTTCCAGATAAATATTTGAAGAAGTTGGAGAAGTCAACCTCCAGCAAAAATGTCAGGATGTCTCAGGCCCTCATTCTAGTATCCACATCCTTGGAAAGGATGGCGCCCTGCATGACTCGGCTAAGTGAAGCTCTGCCTCATTCATGATTGTCACCTAAAGCTAGATTGAGGAAATGAAAAACGTGCCTCAGATATTCATCTTGACTAGTACTGGAGTGTGTGTGGTTCATGAAAGGGAGATGGAAAAAGGCACATAGCAGTGAGGACCTATGTCCACTTGTCCCTGTGTCTTTGTGCCCCACATGTAATCTACAGTATTGGTGCCTGTGTCTGTCTCTACACACATGCAGTATGGGATTCAAAGCCTGGAGGACATTGACCAAGACTCCCAAAGTAAACGGCAGCCAACCTCTGGTTCAGTGAAGTCACAGAAGTTTAGAGAAAGGATTTGAAGTTTCACAGGGACGTAAATGTGATGTTTAACAAAGCATTACATTTTCACATTTATCTTTCATCCTTTATACCACAAACTTGAATTTAAAGCTCAATTAAGCAGCCTTATCCATTTCTTCCTAATGTCTGCTAAGTGGATTCCTGCCTTGAAAAGATGTGTACAATAAGACTAAAAGAAAAAAATAATGGGTGTCTAGAAGCATAACAACTTGCTGCTTGTGGAACTGTACTGTGATAAGGGCTGAGGGCTCAGAGTCCACCGGGTTCAGATTCATGTTTAGATGTTTGTGCTCTTAAGATTGACTGAATCATGTCTGAATTAGTCCATATTGGAGATCGTTGGTTTCTATGTGTACAACCACGGGTGCCTGTGCTGTTGGCTCCATTCTAAGGTGCAGAGTACTCATCCACGCCCTTCTCCTGTAGTCCTATCCTTTCTGGAATGTTAGCTTGTGCAAGGCACCAAAACCTCTGTCACTCAGGAAGCCTTGTTTGGTTTATATTGAAGGGCGCTCTGACATCTGTCCAAACACTTGAATTGCAGCATCAACATTCAAATAACCCACCAGTCTTCTGCGCATGTGACTTTTAGGTTAAAAGTTTTGTTGTCAATCAGTAGTGCAGCTCCTCCAGAGTGTGGAAATGTGTTGCTGGAAAAGCGCAGCAGGTCAGGCAGCATCTAGGGAACAGGAGAATCGACGTTTCGGGCATTAGCCCTTCTTCAGGCTAATGCCCGAAACGTCGATTCTCCTGTTCATAGAACATAGAACATAGAACATAGAACATAGAAGAATACAGCGCAGTACAGGCCCTTGGGCCCTCGATGTTGCGCCGATCCAAGCCCACCTAAACTACACTAACCCACTATCCTCCATATACCTATCCAATGCCCTCTTAAATGCCCATAAAGAGGGAGAGTCCACCACTGTTACTGGCAGGGCATTCCATGAACTAACGACTCGCTGAGTGAAGAACCTACCCCTAACATCAGTCCTATATCTACCCCCCCTTAATTTAAAGCTATGCCCCCTTGTAATACCCGACTCAATACGCGGGAAAAGGTTCATACTGTCGACCCTATCTAACCCCCTAATCATCTTGTACACCTCAATCAAGTCACCCCTAAACCTTCTTTTCTCTAGTGAAAACAGCCCCAAGTGCCTCAGTCTTTCCTCATACGATTTTCCTTCCATACCAGGCAACATCCTGGTAAACCTCCTCTGCACCCGTTCCAATGCCTCCACATCCTTCCTATAGTATGGCGACCAAAACTGCACACAATATTCCAGATGCGGCCGTACCAGAGTCTTATACAACTGCATCATGACCTCAGGACTCCGGAACTCAATTCCTCTACCAATAAAAGCCAGTACGCCATATGCCTTCCTCACCGCACTATTTACCTGGGTGGCAACTTTCAGAGATCTGTGTACATGGACACCAAGATCCCTCTGCTCATCCACACTACCAAGTATCCGACCATTAGCCCAGTACCCCATCTTTTTGTTATTCTTCCCAAAGTGAATCACCTCGCACTTAGCTACATTGAATTCCATCTGCCACCTTTCTGCCCAGCTCTGCAGCTTCTCTATATCCTGCTGTAACCTGCCACATGCTTCCTCACTGTCAACAACTCCTCCGACTTTCGTATCATCCGCAAACTTGCTCACCCAACCTTCTAACCCCTCTTCCAGGTCATTTATAAAAATGACAAACAGCAATGGTCCCAAAACAGATCCTTGCGGAACACCGCTAGTGACGGCACTCCATGAAGAAACTTTGCCATCAACTACTACCCTCTGTCTTCTTCCATCCAGCCAATTCCTAATCCAAACCTCCAACTCACCCTCAATGCCATATCTCCGTATTTTCTGCAGTAGCCTACCATGGGGAACCTTATCAAACGCCTTACTAAAATCCATATATACCACATCTACCGCTTTCCCCTCATCAACCTCCTTCGTCACCTTTTCAAAGAATTCAATAAGGTTTGTGAGGCACGACTTGCCCTTCACAAAACCATGCTGACTATCCTTGATCACATTATTCCTATCCAGATGTGCATAAATCCTATCCCTTACAATTCTCTCTAAGACTTTGCCCACAACAGAAGTGAGACTCACCGGCCTATAGTTACTAGGGCTATCCCTACTCCCCTTTTTGAACAAGGGAACCACATTTGCTATCCTCCAGTCTTCTGGGACTACTCCTGTAGACAAAGAGGACATAAAAATCAAGGCCAATGGCTCTGCAATCTCCTCCCTTGCTTCCCAGAGAATCCTAGGATAAATGCCATCAGGCCCAGGGGACTTATCTATTTTCACCTTTTCCAGGATTTCCAACACCTCTTCTCTACATACCTCAAAGCCATCCATTCTACTTATTTGTGACTCAGTATTCTCATCGACAACAATGCCCTGTTCCTGAGTAAATACTGAAGAAAAGTATTCATTCAGTGTCTCCCCAATCTCTTCCGCCTCCACACGCAACTTCCCCCTACTATCCTTGACTGGACCTATTCCTACCCTAGTCATTCTTTTATTCCTAACATACCTATAGAAAGCCTTAGGGTTTTCCCTAATCCTATCGACTAAGGACCTTTCATGTCCCCTCCTTGCTGCTTTTAGCTCTCTCTTCAGGTCCTTCCTGGCTACCCTATAACTCTCAATCGCCCCAATTGAACCTTCACGTCTCATCTTGAGATAGGCCGCCCTCTTCCATTTAACAAGGGATTCCAATTCCTTATTAAACCACGGCTCCCTCGCACGACCCTTTCCTTCCTGCCTGACAGGTACATAATTATCAAGGACACTCAATAGTTGCCCCTTGAACAAGTTCCACATATCATTTACACTCTTGCCTTGGAGTCTACTTTTCCAAGCCACACATCCTAAGTCATGCCTCACCGCATCATAATTTCCCTTACCCCAGCTATAATTCTTGCCCTGTAGTACACACTTATCCCTCTCCATCACGAGTGTAAAAATCACCGAATTATGGTCACTATCCCCAAAGTGCTCACCTACCTCTAATTCTAACACCTGGCCTGGTTCGTTACCCAGAACCAAATCCAGTATGGCCTCACCTCTTGTTGGCCGGTCTACATATTGTGTCAGGAAACTCTCCTGCACACATTGAACAAACACTGACCCATCTAACGAACTTGAGCTATAGCTTTCCCAATCAATATCAGGAAAGTTAAAGTCCCCCATATCAGGAAAGTTAAAGTTCCCTAGATGCTGCCTGACCTGCTGCGCTTTTCCAGCAACACATTTCCATCTCTGATCTCCAGCATCTGCAGACCTCACTTTCTCCTCAAGAGTGTCACTAGTAACACCCTTACAGGTAGGTCATGTCTGCAAGGAAGTATCCAATGAATCTGCTGTAAGGTGTGATAATCCACACGAGACTTAATTATGCAGGATGAAGGCATCAAATCAATTTCTTAGCTATCTTGCATTGATAGATTTGTTGTATTTGATCATTTTTGTTGCATATCAGTATTGAATCATAGAATCCCTACAGTGTGGGAGGAGACCATTCAGCCCAATGAGTCCACACCAACTCTCCAAAGAGCATCCCACCCAGAACAAGTCCCCCATCCCACTAACCTTGCATTTCCGATGCCTAACCCACCTAGTCGACTCAACCCTGGACACTATGGGCAATTTAGTATGGCCAATCTACCTCATCTGCTCATTGTTGGACTGTGGAAGGAAACCAGAACATCCAGAGGAAACCCATGCAGACACAGGAAGAATGTGCACACTCCACACCAACAGTCACCCAAGGTAGAATCGAATATCGGTTCCTGGGTGCTGTGAGGCAGCACTGTTAACCACTGAGCCACCATGCCACCTGGAAGTAAATTATGATGGATTGTTGAAAGTTTTGAAAGCACTTTGCCACATATGTGCACCTGTGTGAATCCAGTCATTGTTGAAAATCTGAGGGCCTTCTTATTCAGACTGACCTAATTGCTGGTCTTGGAGAATGCACCTGAGAAATAGACAGTGGACAGCAGATGGTGAGATGCTACAAATGTTATCAGCTGATTGCTGTAGGAAGTGGGATGTGAAGTAATTCAGGGCTGCAAAGATGATGAATGCCATTGACAATACATGCCAGCCCAGCCTACTGGGAAGGAGGCATTGAGCAAAGCCTGAGCCTCCTGAAGCACTGGACCACAGTCATATGTAAAACGTTTATCCTTCCCCATAACCCAAATTTGGCAGTATTGTCCTTCTGCAATCTAGATCTCTGAGTTCATCCCTACGTCTGGTGCAGCAGCAGGTGATGTTGCGCACTACAGCTGTTGATGTTGGAATTGCTGCTCCTTTTATTCTATAATGGGAGTACAAGATGGTGCTCTATAAGCAGCTCTCATGCTGCTGTGAAGCTGACAGTTGGGAAGTGCTGATTAAGGTAAGGAAAATTTCAAACGGAGCAGAAATGACAACCAAGATCATCTTCCACACTTAGCACACACCATCAAAACATGCCTTGTGAGATAAAAAAGAAAACAATGCACACAGACAAGAAAGCAACTGCAATATCTCCGTATCCAGGAGTTTTCTTGCCTGTCAATTGTCCACCTCCATTACAACTTTTTTTCACCTTGTTTTATCTGGCAAGCTCTAGGAAGCTCAGGAATCTGTGTGCATAGAGCTAAATGCAGAATTCTGGTTTAAAACTGCAGTTAATTGCTATTTAACATTTAAGAACTGCCTCCACACAGAGGTCTCCCATGAATTAACATATGTGATAATGTCAAATGCAGAATTCAACAGTTTTTGCCATCTTCCCAGCTTTTAACCTGCTACCCACACAAAAAAAATGTGCATCCTATTAAATTAAAAATGTCTTTATTATATCTGTTAATATTTCTTTTATATTTTCTATTTGGTATTTTGCAGTGAGCATGATTTAACCATCATTAAAGTTCTTTCTGTTATCAGAAGTGCTGAAAGAGATTATCTCTTCAGCCCTTCCTCAAGTGTCAAAATGATCTTGCTTCCAAAATACATTTCAATGGTATAACAGGTTTCACAAGAAATTTTTGTAATACAGATTATGCAGGCTTTACTTTTTATATACATTGTGTATATTGTAAATATGGTAACATTATTTACATACAGCGTAGATTAATATCTATCAAGGAAAACGTTTCCAACAATTCTATTATGTTATGTTCCGTAATAGCCAAATCAAAGATATGACATTATGATCAGGAAACAAAATAAATGGATAAAAATAAAAGTTGGTAATAATATTTCAGTTCATTCAAATTTCCTTACATTATTAAAGATTTCCATTTTTCAGGCTGTCCCAATTACTGTATGTCCCTCATAATTTCCTGATTGTTCTGTTGAACAACCACAAAAAAAACTGTGGGCAGTTATACTTGGTTTATCACTAATTAGAGACAAAAATGATGAAAGTGAGATTGCATTGCTAAATCTGAGGGTCGCTGCACCCCCAGTGAGATTGCTTCTCACATGGCTTTATTTTTTGTCACCAAATCTGAGTTATAAGCTTTTTGTCTCCTATCAATAGCTTGTAATGGATTTGTGTACAACATCCCTATTCCTTTATTTAGAAGTTAAAAGAAGACTTAACATTTCCTTGCATAGTCAACAATTTTAACTCAAATAGTGCTTTCTTCATCAATTTCTTTAAAGCAACGAACTTTATAGGTCTAGCAAACTTTAACTTAAACTGCAATCGTTGAAATTCTTAATTCATGCTAAAAAAAGGAAATATGATTCTGATGTTGGAGCGATAGGGGATGATAATACAGCCAGTTCACCTCTCAAACATGTCCTCCCCTCCTTATAGCCTGCAATAATAATAAACTTCAGGTGTTCTTTCCTCATTACCTGTGATTTGAAAATCACAGAATTTAAAGGCTCATGTTTACTGATGAGCTTTTGGACATTTACATCATGCAATATCTAATCCCTGTAAATAGTCTTGTAAGAATTACAGACTTATAGTCATCAAGGTGAGGGGAAGGACTTTTTTTGATCTCTAAGTCAATCTTATTTCTATCCTCTGCAGGAGATCCACTAATTCCATATTATTCGAATGTACACCAGATAAACACCAGTGAAGCACCTTTTGATATAGAAGAAGATCATAATACTTATTACAGAAACATATAGAGCAGAATGTTAATGAAGAAAACAAAACAACTTATATCTAAACCACGCATTTAACTGAGTACAACAGCTCAATGCAATTTACTGCAGCTTTATCAAATATATTTTGACAACGTTCCACAAAAAAGGTGATAACACAGCAAAAACCTAATAGGTTTGATCAAATAAGTATTTTTTTCTTCTTAAAATAAGAAACAGTGACAGTGGGGTGGATGGTTCATAGAAAGTTACTTTAAAGGTTAAATTTATAAAATGTGAATTTAAAAATATATGTTCTGGTGAAAGTGTATAAAGCATGGCTTCACCCTCAACTGGAACAATATGTCTAGTTCTGTGCATTGCACTTTTGGAAAAGTTTGAGGATACTGGGGAAGGTGCAGAAAAGTTTTTTGGAGATGGCTTGAGAGACTTCAGGAAAGTGAATGGATTGAAGAAGCTGGAGCTAGTCTCCTTAGAGAAGAGATGATATAGCAAAGGTTTGTGAGAATTATTCAAAATCATGAAGGGTGTCTGGACAGAAGAGATAGAAATAATGTGTTCCCATTGGTAAAAGTGTTGTGAAGCAAGGAGCCCTGAATTAAGGTGATTGGCAAAATACCCAAAGGAGAGGTGAAGAAAAACTGTTTTTTCAATGCAGGGAATTGTCAGGAATTGGAATGCAATATTTGAAAGTGTGAGTGAGGCGGTCCAAAATAATTACAGAAGGGAAATGGATATTATTTGAAGAGAAAATTGCAGGGGAATGGGAAATCTTTGAGGAGGCTTATTCAGTTTCTCTCGCAAAGAACTTGCATGAACATAAATAGCAAAATGGTCGACTTCAGCACTGTAACTATATAAATTATTTTATTCTACAAATTTTATTCTCAATAATACTTTTCTGATTTTTACTGGAAAATACTTTGTGATCAGATTGAGAATTGAACTCACGTGATTTATTGTAATTCACCTGAAAATGACTTCCACTTAGTGATGTAATTTGCCTGTTTCTTACATCTACAAAGGGGTCTCTATTTAATTAGCATTCTATCTCATTCATGACTTCTGCAAGAACATTATTATTCATTAAAATAATAAAAATACAACATAATAGATCAAACTGTCACATTCAGTCAGGAGTATACTTTGATCATTTGAAAAGACATTTGTTTCCCTACATATTGTGACTTAGTCAATTTCATCTCTACAAACTAATTCTAAATCTAAAGTGAAGTATTATTGCTTTGGCACGTATTGTAAATGTTCAATTTTCATAGTACACAGGAGTCACTTCAAATGAGCCTAACCCTTTTTCTTTTGATAAAAATGTTTTTATACTTCAGGTAAGGTTTCACCTAGAGACTGCTTGAACAAACAACTCAAGTGAATTTATCTTATCAATTCTAATGATTCAATTGGTTTAGTGGATTTACATCGGGGCAGAGTGCTTGTAACTTTGTTTCATTTACCCCTCTTAATCTCTCCAACTCAGAAGGTAACAAATGACCCTGAATGGTTAAGCCCTTGTCTTTCAAAAGCAAACTGTTTAGTCTTTCTTTTAATCTTGCTCTGGCATTTGATATCTGTCATTGTTTGGAGAATGCTATCAACATCTAGGAAAATCTGTAATATCATAATCCTTCTTTTAGATTCAACTAAAAATAGAGAAATCATCAGGACTCTACTTGTAATCCTGGGAACTGATTTGTCAATTTTCATAGACTCATAGATGTCTACCCTGCAAGATGAAGCCATTCAGCCCATCATATCTGTGCTGAGCAACAGATATCTGACGACACTAATCCTATTTTTGAGCTCTTAGTCCACAGCCCTGGAGGCTATGGCAACACATCTAAATATGTAAACACTGCTTCAATGTTTCTGATATAACCACTCCTTTAATAAATGAGATTGAGACTCTCACCACCCTCTGAGTAAAAAGGTTTCTCCTCAGCTTTCTTCTTAACATTCACCCCCTTACCTTAAAAATAAGCCCCTGGTTATTGATCTCTCTACTAATGGAAAAAAATGCCATCCAATCAACCCTATCTATGACCCATATAATTTTATGTACCTGTATCAGGTCTCATCTCAACTTCTGCTACTCTAAGAAAAACAGCCCTAGTCTATCCAATAATTTTCAGTCCAGGCAGAGTCTTGATAAATCTACCATGAACCTCCTCCACTGCAATCTCATCTTTCCTTTAATGTGGTGATCAGAACTGCACACAGCATTTTAGGTACGATCTAACTAGAATTTTATACATTTCAAACATAACTCCCTGTTCTTGTATTAGCCACTTTATCCACCTGGCCTGCTACTATCAGTCATATGTGGATATGCACATCTTTACTATTTTCCAGGCCCCTACTATTCATAGTGTAATATCTTGCCATCTCCAAATGCATTACCTTTTATTTATAGGACTGCACTAATGTATCTTTTAGAATTTAGAATGATCTGTCCTTGATTTTTGTTTATTCATTCCTCAAGAGGACAATTAAGAATCAACCAAATTGATGTGAGGCTGTGGCTTCTGGAAACCTAGTGAATAGTCAAGACAGAAGAAGTATAATTTGGGAAAACGTTTTATTATCCACTTTGTTAGGAGAAATGGATGGACAGGGTAAGCAGTTGGAAATTGTGTATATAAAAAGAGATCTAGGTTCCTTGTCGATAAGTCACTGAAGATCAATGTAAAAGTGTAGCAAGCTATTAGAATATCAGCCTTTATTGCAGGAGTATTTGATTACAGGAGTAGTGAAGTCTTGCTTCAACTGTATAAGAGCTTGGTTTGTTCACTTTAGGAGTACTGTATGCAATTTTGGTCTCCATATCACAGGAAAGATATTATTACCATAGAAGGAGTACAACAAAAATTCACTAGACTTGTTCTTGTTAACAAGAGAGATTGAGTAAACTGAGCCTATATTCTCCAGAGTTTTGAGGCAGAGAGATGATCTCATGGAAACATTCTGAAGATAAAGGGATAAATGGGATAGATGCAGATGTTTCCCTGGCACAGTTTGAAAGTAAAGGAGGCTACCGCTTGCGTCTGTGATGAAAATTTGTTTTTACTCACAGCGTTATGAACCTTTGGAATTCTCGACCATAGGGGGCTGTAGAAGTTCAGTCTTTGTATATACTTAAGGTCGAGATTGATAGATTTTGGCTATCAGTGGCTTACAAGGTTGTGAAGATGAAGAGGGTTAAACTGTTTGATCAGCCATGATTGTACTGAATGATGGGGACGGCCCAATGAGCTGGATGGCCTACTCCTGTTCCTAGAAACCTGGTTTGCAATGCATGGGTGGATTTGCCAGAATGAGTGAACACAGTCTACAGATCTATTTTTTACATTGATTTACACAGTTGTAGCTATTGACAACAGATAATAAATAAATATTTGTGACTCCTTTAGACTTCTAAGATAAGATTATGTGAACTTCATATGGTTGTATGATTTGGTATTACAAAAAAGACCATAAAGAGTCTACTCTTACCTTGGTACTGCTTCCCCAAGGCAACACACATAGTCATAAGGAAACCTGGCAGGTGCTCGGTAGACTGTGCTGGATTCATTTTGTTACTGACACAGCAGTATGCTTCCAATGTTATATCTAATCTTGCAAGTTAGAGCCATCAATCACACAGGCAATACAAGCTACTTCCATGCTGTGTGTTCGCATGAAGTGACATGTAGCCGAGGCACTTCGGAGACAGTGCGGGTCACTTTCATACTGGGCACAGCAGGGAAACTGATGTTTGTACATTGACTGCCCACAACCTCAATGGAAATGAAAATTGGGCAGTCAATTTAACACTAGCTGATTTCCATTGATAGATCCTCTTTTGTTTTCTGTTGTGTATAGCTTGTTTGTTCCAGTGCACTGTTTATTATATATAATCTATAAAATATATTAGTATGGCTGTGTGCATTCAGTGTCTTACATTATCTACTTGTAAGCTATTTATAAAATAATTGCCAACTGTGCTGGAGTTGAAAACTTCCCTTCACAGCATCTGTGTCCTATCATGCAAATTCTGCTTAAATGAATATTTCACATACCACATTCCACCACGTGTTTATTCTGATCTTACTGGAGCCATGAGCAGAGAATTGAGGCATCAATTTTCCCCATCTTCTTAACAAGGCATCACTCAGCCTAATACATCACTCAGCCTAATACATCACAATAGTAACAAAGATATAGTGCAACGTGCATTATATTGTGCAATGGGGTTTTGAGACTGAGGGAAGACAAGAATAAATCAAAAGGCAGAAGTGTGGAGATATATGTGGATGTGACTACAGTGGAATTCAGTTCCTCTGCTGGAGAACCAGCATGACTCTCTTAAGCTCATGACTCCAGGATTAGGACTTCACAGGACCCACTGTCAAAAAGACATATACCTGCATAAAGGTTAACTAATTTATAAATATGCTAAACATTCTGAAACTTCTATTAGCAATGGAGGCAGTCAGATCAATGCATTGATGCTTGGCCCATGATGAACTTCATGGCATCACATGCAGTGAAATCCCCACTGTTAAGCGTTTCCTAAATGCAAGCACAAGATCTGTAATGAGTGTTTTGGTTCAAATAGTAGACATCTTGGGCTATAATACAGTGAGCTGTTCTGTTTAGTTTCAAAGTGATGGGACATCAAGTGAAGAGAATAATAATAAGTTTTCAGCATCTTTCTTGCTAGCCATTTGATCCACTTCCAAACAAATACTGTAGTTGAGCATTCAAAAAAAATGCACAGTAGCAAAGATTACTGGAAGATGGAGCAGTCTTCAAGATAACGCCCAGTTGGATAGTGAGTGGCATGGAGAGGAACTTGAAGGTGGTGGTTTTCCCATGTCACTGCTGCCCTTATCCTTCTAGATGGAAGTGGTCATGGTTTTGAAAGGTGCTGTCTGAGGATGTTTTGTGAATTTCTGCAGTGCAACATGGAGATAGTACACACTACTGCTACTTAGGAGTATAGTGGTGGAGAGAGTGGATGCTTGTGAATGTGGTGCCAATCAATTGGGCTCCTTAGTCCTGGATGGTGTCAAGCTTCTTGAGTGTTGATGGAGGTGCACTTATTCAGGCAAGTGGGGAGTATTGCATCACACTCCTGACTTGTGACTTGTAGATGGTTTGCGGGGAGATCAGGAGGTGAGTTATTCGCTGCAGTATTCCTAGCGTCTGACCTGCTTTTTTGGCCAGTGTCTTTACATGGTGAGTCCAATTGAGTCTCTGGTCGATGGTAACCCCTGGATGTTGATAACGGAGTTTCAGTGATGGTACACCATTGAATATCAAGGGGTATTGATTGGATTGTCTCTTATCGATGATGCTGGAAGAGCACAGCAATTCAGGCAGCATCCGAGGACAGGCAAAATCGATGTTTCGGGCAAAAGCCCTTCATCAGGAATAAAGGCAGAGAGCCTGAAGCGTGGAGAGATAAGCTAGAGGAGGGTGGGGGTGGGGAGAGAGTAGCATAGAGTACAATAGGTCAGTGGGGAAGGAGATGAAGGTGATAGGTCAGGGAGGAGTGGATAGGTGGAAAAGGAGCTGGGCAGGTTGGACAAGTCCGGACAAGTCAGGGGATCGAGTTGCTGGAGGTTAGAAACTAGGATGAGGTGGGGGAAGGGGAAATGAGGAAACTGTTGAAATCCACATTTACGGAGACAGGCACTGAGGAAGCAAATGTGGCTGTGATAACGAGTTTGTTTCAGGACATGGTTGAAGAGCTTCAGGGCTGAGGAAATGACCTGGGAGTTGCAGTGGGAGAGAGACTCCCTGAGATTCTTGTAGAGAGAGGAGGAAAACTTCTTCAAGGCAGGCATCCTTGCAAGAGGATTCGCAGTAGGGTTAAAATCACTTTACCTCGTGATTTCCTCAGGTCATTTCCTCAGCCCTGAAGCTCTTCAACCATGTCCTGAAACAAACTCGTTATCACAGCCACATTTGCTTCCTCAGTGCCTGTCTCCGTAAATGTGGATTTCAACAGTTTCCTCATTTCCCCTTCCCCCACCTCATCCTAGTTTCTAACCTCCAGCAACTCGATCCCCTGACTTGTCCGGACTTGTCCAACCTGCCCAGCTCCTTTTCCACCTATCCACTCCACCCTCTCCTCCCTGACCTATCACCTTCATCTCCTTCCCCACTGACCTATTGTACTCTATGCTACTCTCTCCCCACCCCCACCCTCCTCTAGCTTATCTCTCC
The DNA here is from genome assembly GCF_037043375.1 of Chiloscyllium plagiosum. NCBI lineage: Eukaryota > Metazoa > Chordata > Chondrichthyes > Orectolobiformes > Hemiscylliidae > Chiloscyllium > Chiloscyllium plagiosum. The sequence continues at coordinate 40,217,184 of NW_028270144.1, forward strand.
ATGCTTCAGGCTCTCTGCCTTTATTCCTGATGAAGGGCTTTTGCCCGAAACGTCGATTTTGCCTGTCCTCAGATGCTGCCTGAATTGCTGTGCTCTTCCAGCACCACTGATCCAGAATCTGGTTTCCAGCATCTGCAGTCATTGTTTTTACCTCTTATCGATGATGGTCATAACTTGGCATTTGAGTGGTGGGGGTTAATTGGCACTTGTCAATGAAGCCTGAACATTGTCCAGATCTTGTTGCAATTGAACATGGCCTGCTTCAGTACAGGTCATTCTGCTATAATGTGCATTTCATTAATGTAAATTTGCTAATGAGCGATTGATGAAGTGGGGACGCTGTTTCTATAGACCAACCTTTTAAAATGTATATTGGTTATAATGTGATTCCGGTCCCATTAGTTTCAATGTTGTTGCTTTTAAGCAGTTTTCTTATTAAACAGGATTGCATGAGAATGGAACTATCGCATTATAGCAGAACTGACTGTATCTGAGGAGTTGCAAATGGAGGCTGAATATTATGCAATCATTGCCAAACATCTCAATTTCTGTTCTTATAATGAAGGCAATGTCTTTCATGAAACAGCTGAAGATGATTGGGCCTAGGACACTACCCTAAGACTTTCTGTCGGGATATTCTAGAGCTGAGATGACTAACTTCCGACAACCATGTCCATCTTCCTGTGTGTCCTATAAACATCAGACAGTTTTCTCCCTGATACCCATTGATTTTAGTTTTGCTCAGGCCCCTTGATGCCACATTTGGTTGAATGCAGCCTTGATGTCAAGGGCTGTCACTCTCACATCATTTCTGGAAGTCATTCCTTTATCCATGTTTGGTCCAAGGCTGTATTAAGATCAGGAGCTGAGTAGCCCTGGCAGAATCCAAACTGGGCATCACAGCTGGTACTGCTTCTTGGCACTACTGATGACATCTCCCATCATTTTACTGATGACCGAGAATAGACTGATGGGGCAGTAATTGGCTGAGTTGGATTTGCTCTAGTTTTTATATACAGGATATACCTAGGCAATTTTCCAAATTGTCAGGTAGATGCTAGTGTTATTGCTGTACTGGAACAGCTTGGATGGAGGAGCAACAAATTTTGGAGCACAAGTCTTCAGTACTATTACTGAAAAGTTGTCAGGGCCCATAGCCTTTGCAGTTACCAGTGTCTCCAACCATTTCTTGGTATCACGTGAATCAAATTAGTTGAATCTGACTGATATGTTGAATGATGGAGACCCTGGGAGGAGGCCAAGATGGATCAGCTAATTGACACTTCTGGCTGAAGATTGCTGCAAATGCTTCAGCCTTACCTTTTGCATTGTTGTGATGGGCTCTTCCATCATTGAGGATGGGGATATTTGTGGAGAATCCTCCTCCAGTGAGTTGTTTAATTGTTCAACACCACAGATGTGGCAGGACTGCAGAGCTTAGATCGGACCTGTTAGTTGTGGAATAGCTTAGGTCCATCACTTGTTGCTTACGCTGTTTGGTATTCAACTAGTCCTCTTTGTGCAGGTTGACACCTCATTTTCAGATATGCCTCGTGCTTCTCCTGGCATGCCCTCCTGCACTCTTCATTGAACCAGGGTTGATTCCCTGGCTTGACGTTAATGGTTGAGTGGTGGATATGTTTGGCCATGAAGTTGTAGACTGTGTTGGAGTACAATTCTGCTGCTGTTGATGGCTAACAACACCTAATGGATGCCCAGTCTTGAGTTGTTTGATCTGTTCAAAGTCTGTCCCATTTGGCATGGTGATAGTGCCACAGACACAATGGAAGTTATTCTTAAAGTGAAGACAGGACTATGTCTCTATGAGGACTGTGCAGTGGTCACTGTTACTGATAATGTCATGGACAGATGCATTTGTAGCTGACAGATTGGTAAGGATGAGGTCAAGTATGTGTTTCCCTCTTATTGGTTTCCTCATCATCCACCATAGACCCAGTCTAGCAGTTATGTCCTTTAGGACCCAGCCTAGCAGCTATGTCCTTTAGGACCCAGCCAGCTCAATCTGTAATACTGCTGCTGAGCCACTCTTGGTGGTAGGCATTGAAATCTCCCACCCAGAATACATTTTGTACCCTTGCCATCCTCAGTGCTTCTTCCAAGTGTTATTCAACATGAAGGAATATCAATTCATCAACTGAGCACAGCTGAGCAAGGGTAACTCCCTCCTAACTGTATACCATTATGCCACCACCTGTGTTGGATCTGTCCTGCCGATGGAACAAGGTATATCCACGGATGGTGATGATGGTGTTTGAGACATTGGCTATGAGGTATAATTCCATGGTATTACTACGTCAGGCTATTGCTTGACTAGTCTGTGAGATAGCTCTCCAAAGTTTGGCACTAACCCCCAGATATTAGTGAGGAGGTCTTTGCAGAGTTGACAGGGCTATTTCTGCCATTGTCTATTCTGGTGCCTCGGTTGATGCCAAATGATCGGCAGGTTTTCATTTCTTTCAGACATTGTAATAATTGATGCAACTAGATCATTTCAAAGGGTAATTGAGAGTCAACCACATTGCTGTGGGTTTGGTGTCACATATAGGCCAGACCAGATGAGGATGGCTGATTTCCTCCCCTGAAGGACATTAGTGAACCAGATGGGCTTTTCTGAACATTCAACAATGGTTTCAATGTCATCAGTAATCTTAATGCCAGATTTTTAAAAAATGAATTCAAATCCACCATTTACCATGTTGAGTTTTGAACTAGGGTCCCCAGAACATTAGCTGAGTTTCAGAATTAATAGTCTCACAATAATACCACTTGGCCATCACCTCCCCAATTCCCAATATAGCAGCATTCCATAAATACACCTTTCACAAAGGCAAAATCAGTGAAATAGATTTTCCTCACTTGCTATCTCCACTTCAGACCAGGAGAAAGGAACACCATAAAAAACAATGTAGCAGCAGAGAAAGAACACAAGCGTTTTGCTGCAGCAGAAATAGAGATGTATCTATCAGCTTTAACAGCCAACTCCAACTGAAAACAAATTAAAGCCCTGGGCCTGTGTGAGTTGATTCCATCCACTCATGCTTCTTTGATCTAATTTAAAAAAAACACTCAGGGAGCTCAAAACTGTTTAACATTTGCTTCTGAAGTAGACATTGCAGTAACACCATGGTAACACCTCTCTGAAGAGAAACAGCACAGGACAAATCTCTTTTAAAGCGAATGCATTGTCACACAGGTATGCTTCAAAAAAATCCATCACCTTTTATGCCAGACTAACTTCTATGTCAGTCACCCAATGTACACTTTATAGAAGCAACGGACCTGACAGTGACAGAAAGATGCGTTAAAGAATAAAAAGATTATTAAAAAACAAGCTTTCACTCAAAACAATCTATTCCATTATAACAAAACATAATTTCTATTATAGGGAAGCTAAAGGGGCAATCATCAGACCATGTGAAGTTTCATAAACTGAAACTGCAAAGCACTTGACACCACTTAATATTTAACCAGTAAAAATTGTGAAATTGATATCAGAGATCAGGCAGTCAGAACCATCAATCAAGCCAAAGGCTCAGTTGTTTCAAGAGAGTAATGGATGTTTGGGTTCTTAGCTAAGTCTCATTACATTCTAAACTCTAGTGACTACAAGATGAACCTTTTAAGTGACCACTTAAGATTCTTAACTGGCCAGCAGGCAAGAAAACCAATTTTAAATCTCCTTGACACCAACATAATCATGCAAAAGTGGGAAAATGATGATTCTTGTCTCCACATTTTCACTCATAAGAAATAAAGAAATTCCTTTGTCACCATTGTTACATCAGATTATGTGATAAAAGACACAGTTTCACAAAGAAGGTATAACTTGACAAGACAAAGTATATATCAAGATGAGAGTAGTGTTGAAAAAGCACAGCAGGTCAGGCAGCATCCGAGGAGCAGGAAAATCGATGTTTTGGGCAAAAGCCCTTCATCAGGAATGTCTGATGAAGGGCTTTTGCCTGAAACGTTGATTTTCCTGCTCCTCAGATGCTGCTGACCTGCTGTGCTTTTCCAGCACTACTCTAATCATGTCTTTAATCTCCAGGATCCGCAGTACCCACTTCTGCCTCAGACATAGTATGTACATCATCCTAATATTTGGAAAAATAAAGGTGATTGCATATCATTTCAGCTGCATCTTAAGACATCATTTGTGATGAACTAGTTTGAATGAAAAAATGGATAAATAACTATAATAATTAATGTAGGATACAGAATCTTGGTGGTCACTGTCGCATTGATTAAATTTAATCACATCTGTGTATTAGAAGGAGTAAGCACTTATGTGAAGATCTTGATAATGCAAGTCTGCTTGATATTTCAAATACATCTTCAATGTTGTATGAGAGTTTTGAGTGCAATAGCATGTCTGCAACCAATTTTTCCTTGTTTTCAAATTTTAGTTCAGTGTGTTAATTGGAACTCACCCATGATGGTAATGTTTCTCTTGGAAAAACAGCCAATGGATAGCAAGTAGCCTACAACATCTCTTTGGCATGTTATGAGATCATGCCTGTGCCAACTATATTCAAAACACTTTCCAATTAATTATGTTCTTTCCTCCTAGCCCAGCAATTTTCTCCCCTTTAAGGGTTGTCTAATTCCATTTAAAATTATAATTTTTGTGCTGTGGCATTGGTGTGCTGAAGTATCTAATTAGTTGGGATGTTATTCATTCAGAAATATATTATTGTCACCAATCATAGGTTTCTGTCTAGTGAGACTCCATATCGGAAGCAGAGGGGCACTTCGTTACTCATTCAGATTTCCCACTACAAAAGCATCAAATTTACAAGCTAAACAATTATCTATGCATGAATCTAGCTCTTGTCACTATCAGAGTTGGGCGCTGTGCAGAAAAAAAAAACGCTGTATTAATTATGTGTTCTTGCCTGAAAATAGTCTTTGATCACTTATTGATGACCTGAGAACCTGAAAGGTTAAAACCTAGTTTAAAGCCTAAGACTGTACATATTTTGCTGACATTCTTGATTTATGTTGATAATCTGATTTGGAAAGGAAAAATAGCCTTGATTTCAGAGATTCTACTAATCATTGTCTATTGACTGATGCTTACAATTGGTCTCTGAGTGTTTGTGCAACCTATAGTTAGAAAATAATGTTATTATCATTAGCAAAGTATAAGCATGGTACTTTAAATTCATTACATACATTATGCAGTATTTGTCTCTTTTAAATTTAAATACTCATTAATATTCTCAAGACAGTCAATATAGTCTCTGCCATTTGCCAATCCCAAGCAATACCTCTTTCTCCAGCTGTTTGACTACTATCTTGTATTTCAATCAAACCAGCAGCCATCTTATGTTCTATGATTTTTTTTATCGTAATGGTGAAGGAATAATGATCAGGATGTGAGTTGATGAAAATAGGTTTCTTTCATGAATAAGACCATCTACAGTTCAAATCCTCCAGTTATGGAAATATATAATATACATTCCAGACAGGAAGGAGATAGAGAGCAACAGTCAACTGAGGGATAATCTGGTAGTACTTGCCCTGTAAGAGTTCTTTCAAGTCCAGCATAGATAAGGGTATTCACATTTTTGACCTACTAGAGGAGTCTTGTTGATTAAACAATATGATGTGCCAATAGGAGTGGAGAATGGCAAGATCGGAGAATTCATTGTCAGGTGTAGACTTTTACATTCTGTGACTATAATAACTTTGGTCCTTGAGTGACAAACACAAAAGGGGAGAGAGAGTCCAGGTGAGTGTCAAAATTGGCCAATAAGAAGTCTTCTGCATTTTTGCCTCACCTTCTTTCATTCTCTCGCTCTGTAATTTAGAGCCATAATGACACAACAGTAGCATAACACAAAACATTGTCATTATACATGACACAAATCAAAAAAGTCTTGAAACCAGCTCTGCATCTTGTCATCACTATTAGGCCTTTTACCTGTTGAGCACTAAGGTGCAACACAGAGGTTCTGCAATTAAAAAAAAGGTTGACTGTTCAAGATCATTCAGGAAAAACACAACAGAAAATCAGAGAATTTCCTTATTATATAAATATTACCAATTACCAATCTTGAACACTTTTTTTTTAACAGTATAAATAGTTTTTGTTTTGTCTTTCTTGAAAACTCCAGGTTTGGACAAAACCTGATATAGGAATAGTATAGTATGCATGGCATACAGTAGGATGGAATCAATTTTGAGAACAATTTGGTATCTTGTTCATTTATAACATATCTGCAGAGACAGAATCTGGAATTACTAAAAGCAGTAATCAGCCAGTAGTTCACTAATCTTCTTGACTTCTGCTCCTTTATATTCCCTCACACTCCTCCTCCAATACTGCTGAATGAAGGGTCACCTTGTGACCTTGCTGGAAGCTGCTCCAATTTCCTTTGTAACTTGCAGGAGATCATGACTTTTTTAGCACCTTTCTTTGAGAAATCAAGTAATGTTTTCTAAATAGGGGGATATTTTTTGTCGGTAGCCTGATGGTATGTTGTGCAGTGACTTTAGGTTGATGACATGTTTCATGTAATTTAAGCTTTACTCCCGTAAACGAATTTTTCAAAGCCATTCATCAACCATAACTTGGAGGATATCCTTACTCTCCCATGAGTCATTATTCTGAGTGGATAAATAATGTGAAGGCTAAATAAGTGTAAGTTAAATTTGCCATGACCACTTCTTCAATGACAGGGCTACTTCCATTGTAATGTTTCCATGATCACACATAATGTGAAGATGAAGTGATTGGAAGCCCTTCATGTTCAGTTAAGCATTGATATCTTCTAACGTTCCCATGCTAAAGGAACGTCCCTATGGAAACAACGTCAATAACTTGTTGGTACATATATAATCTAAATATTTTCTGATCTGTCTGCAATGCCCTTAAGTCTCTGGTTGAACGTAAAATCATGAAGAAATAGATATAGACCATACTACCTTACCTTGCTCTGCTTTTCAATGAGATTTTGGCAGATGCTATGCCTTAACACCACGTTCCCTCCCATCATGAGGGAAGGAGTTATGCAGCCTGCGAGAGTGGGAAATATGGTATGTGGACTAAGTGAATTAGGCAGTAACTGAAATTCTGCCTTCCCATTGGTTGGTTAAGATGCTGAGATTAAGCTGATGGCATGTTTGTAAGGTGTCATGCCCCAGATAAGCCTTTGGTAAGCTCCTACTTGCAATGAAAGGTCATTAGCATAAAATGATTTTTTAAAATTACATTTTAATTAGGTCAGTAGTTTCCTTTGTTTAACACTAAAACACGAGGATTATAAATACACGCTCAAAACCCTGACTGGTGCCTTTGCAACTACCCAACTGGGTAAGTACGTACTTACACGTGTATACATGTACACACACACACGCACACACACACGCGTGCACACACACACACACAACTATGCTAACTTTCCAAACACCCATGAAACAATTCTTGCTCATTCTCATCTGCCACTTCTTCATTTGGGATAAGTTGAACATTTTGTTTCGTGCAAACAATGCAAAATTTTGGAAATTATATTGTATTCACTGGAAAATCCTGTTTCCCTTTTCTCATAAGAATGATTGAGGGATGTAAAGCAAAAGTTTTATACCCACCTGATATCATTAGTTAACGCAAAAATTACGGCCAATATGCACTAACACTGTTGGTGGGAGGGGAATGTTGTAGGGGGTTAGCAAGTGGATTTCAGGATGTGAAACCTCCAGGTGCAGGGAACGCATCGAGCCAATTCTCAGTTTCAGCTAATGCTCATCGTGACTAAAACAGTAACAGGATTTCACCAGTGGAAAAATGTATGACTAGAAAGTAACTTGCCATGACGATCTGCAATTCGTTTCTTTATAGACTGTTTGACTTCAACCAGGCCACTTTCTTGACAACTGAAGAGCTCACTTGATCCTTTTCCAAAGCAATTAAATGTTCATCACATTGCTCAGAAGGAAACCTCAGACATTAATTTCTTAAGTGGCAACTAGATCAATGAAGATGTCAATATTAATGTACGAACCACCTTTATTGAACTTGAAAATACAATCGTTTTACTTTAGGAATGTATCTAACACACAAAAAGCAAGAAATCTTGAAAAACTTAAAAATGTGCGTCCAATTAAGCTGGTACTTTGTTTTAATTATATCTTCTTGAAGGTTGTGTGTTAAATCCCTTCAACTAGGAACAGTTGTTCAATAAGAATGATAATGTCGTAACAGCAGCATGGTCTTGATAGAAATCGTGTAAGCTGTTATGAGGATGTTTTATGAATACAATAAAATGCTAGAAATTTTGAATTAAGCTGAAAATGTGACCTCCATTTTCCAATAAGTTTGTTAAATTACACAGTGAAACACAGCATTATAAGATAGTCTGTCATCATGACATTGATAAAAGCATTGGAAGCAGAGTTTTCATGGAATTTCCTGACAGTTGTTTCTGTGATTCAGATTGATCATGTTTAGATTGAGCCACAAACTGCAAAATTGAACTTGATCAAAAATTTCTAAGTCGTTCACTAATCTAAAATTAATTATTTCACACAGACAAATTTCTCTAGTATTGTGTAATTCAATACTAAATTAATGTTAATTTGTACTCTCACCTCATTTTCTTTCAGTTTAATGTAGCATTCCTTCGTTTAATTAACTTTAACTCCTGTTAATTGCCTTCTTAACTTTTCTATTTATTCCTCTTGGTGCAAAGAGTGGTCATTTTCATCTTCACATAGCCGTCACCATTACCATGAACTGACTTAGCAGTTGATTTTTGCAGGATTCACTTGATCCACTCCACACCACAACTGCTTCTTGCTGCAGCCTTGTGAATCATTTTCTCCCTCAGCGTCTGTTGCACCAGACCTCATAGGTATAATATCTACTCTACGTCATTATCACTTTTATTTTGAGCAGGCACATATATTTTCTCTTCATATCACCTCTTCAACTTACGCCAAATACTTTGCTTAGTTTCTTTATTCTCATTGCCTCACAGTCTAGTGGCTATTTTGTGAACAGCTAATCTCCTACATGTCCTATTTGGTGGCAATGAGTTAGCAATATGTATGACAAAGTAGTCTTTGTCATTTGAATAGAATAGCTATGTTAATAGAATTGAATGAGAAGGGTGTAATTTGCTTTGACATATCTATGATAACCATTTGTATTTTCTTCTATCTTTTTATTTAACAAAGAAACAAGCAGAGATATTCAGAAGGATCAATTACTGTTGTGACTAATACTTTGTTTATGTTTGAAATTGGTCATAGTACATAAATGGTTTTATCAGTGCCCACCATACAATGTTATTGTCTGAAAAGAACTATGAATTACTTTGCTTTTTTTATAAAATTTGAACTTTAACATTACATAATTGTTTCTCTGTATTAAAATGTCGCCACCGTGAAAATGTCAGAGAATTTTATCAAGTCGATTATAGAAATCAAAGGAGTAGCCTACAAGTCTAAACAAAATATCATGGGCAAATTGCAAGCATTGCAAATACTTACAGCAGTAAATCTTTTCTTATTTTCGATTGATAAATAATTGATAGCATTTTTCTGGTTTTCAGATGGACTTCTGCTTCACTTGCTGTAGCGAGACCTTGAAACTCTACAGTTGTAACACTTACTGCATTAGTGTGAAATTCACCAATCCACTGCTTTAACTGGAAAAGATTAATGGTATTGGTAAAATAAAGTAAGAATTTAAGATGAATGTGTTAAATGTTAATGAGTCTGTTGTGCAACTTCAGGAACACACTGTTTAAATAAAATAGTCTCATGTTCAGACTTATTTGTAATACAGTCCATGCATTAGATATTTATGACTAAATTTACTCGGGAAATGAGTTGCCTTTGCGTACATATCATTTCATGTAAACCTGTTGAAAGAAGAGGCAATATGACAGTGTGCTATATAATAGCAATAATGGTGATAATATAAAAGGTTTATGTTATAATCCAGAATAAAATATAATAATACGTTAAATGATACAAAATTTATCTGATACTTAGTTTGCCAAATAATGAAAAATATTATACTCCTGCTAGTGGAGTGGTTGCATTTTTATTGCTATCTGTTCAACAGCAGCAATGGTAATTTGTCATGCAAGTGCAGTGTAATACAAAACCATCCTTCTAATTCACAGGAATGTCCACACAATGCAGAAAATGTGGATGGAAAAAATATGAAAATAGAAAGATGCATTGCATAACAGGAAAGGTCATTTTGTTATCGGGATGTGTGGGATGCATAGTGGGAGTGCATGCCATAAAATTTGTGCATGTCTGATTCCCCAAGTTGTAATTGGCAGTCAAGCAACATGAAAAGTGAAGAAGAAGTTGCCCCAAAGTACTACCTTGTTTGGAACATTGGGATCAATGTTTGAACAGGCAAGGCAGAAAGAAAGTAAACCAGAACCATACCAAAATATAATCGGCATGGACCTGAGATCTTATGGCAAAAACAATTGACAGATGCCGTGTTCCCTTGAGGAACTTCAAAAGTGACTTCCAACAAACTAACACTGACTTCTACCAAATTCTTTCATTTCATTTATGCTGTGCTTTTTTTTTGTTGCAGTTATTAATGGATATGATTGATCAGATTATATTACTATATTGATCCCATTATATTACTATCATATTTTTCCAAGAACTCCCATTTACTGAAGGCAAAATTATGAATTAGAATGAGAGTAGTCACTGAATTAAAGCTCACCAATTTCAAAGTCTCTGATCACTACCAGTTGGAAGTGGAAACACATTGTAATCAATCAGCACTGAGTACGACATAACCAGAGGCAAAACACATGTGATTCCTTCAAGTGAAAGCTTTCAGTTTAAAATTACAAAACAACTAATAGACATGTCCCAAACAATGAAATCCTGATTTGTGCCAGGTGCCTTTTGAATAACATCAACAAAAGCTTGCATTTCTATAGCATCTTTAACATGGTAAAAAATTCCAAAAGTCTTCACAGGACTGTTTTCAAATAAAGTTTGACCTCAAACCAAAAGAAATATATTGAGCAAATGACCAATTACTTAATCAAACTGGTAGGTGCCAAGAAATGCCATGAAGGAGGAAAAAAAAATAGACAAGTTGAAAACTTTAGAGGGAATACTGCAGTTTAGGGTCTCAGCATGGAGAGTTTAGCCACCAGTGGTGCACGTAAACAAAATGAGGGATCTGCAAGAAATAAAAGGGTAAAATTAATTGCCAAATAGATCAAGGATCCAAATTCAAACAAAAGCCTGCCAAAGAATCTAATGGTTCAGTAGAAACATAGCTCCCAGGAACCCCATTGTTTTTTTGGGTCACACAATAAAATAAACATAGCATGTACAATATTTACCAATTTCTTCTCATTCTTCTCCTGTGCATTCCTTCTGATATTCATGTCTAGATAATTAACATACAAAACAAACAGTGAGGGATCCATCACCTGTGGTATACTACTGAACACAGGCCTCCAGACACAAGAACAGGCTTTAAGCATCTCCAACTCCTGCCACTGAACCGATTTTGGCTATAATTTACCAAATTGTCCTGCATCCCATGGACCCTTACTTTCTTGATCAGTCCTCCACATAAGACCTTGTTAAAAGCCATACCAAAGTTAATAGAGACCATATCCACTCTTTAACCATTATTAAGACATCAAGCCACCTCCTTGAAAAACTCAAACCTATAACACAAGATCTCCAGCTGACAAAACTATAATAAGCATTCTTGATCAATCCTTGTCTCTCCAAATGAAGACTCATTCTGTCCCCCAGTACTTTTTCAATATTTTTCCTTCAGCTGATATTAGACTCATTGGTTTGTTCCTTTTACTTCTTTTGACTAATGGCACTAAGGTAGATGTCCTCCAGTTCTGTGGCACCTCTTCTTCTCCAGAAGAGAATTTGAAAATTAATGTCAGGACTCCTGCAGTCTCCTCTCCTGCCTCCCAGATTGTCCTGGGATCTATCTGAACTGGACTTGACAACTTATCCAAAGTTAAGCTCCCCTCCAAAAAATACTCATACCTCCTCTCCCTCAATTGTAATTTAATCAAGTATATCACAATCGTCTTCCCTGACTTATATGTCTGTATTGTTCTTCCATAATGTGAATACAGATGTAAAAGTACTCATTGAAAACCTCATGCACATCTTCCAGTTCCACCCAGAATTTGCCATTTAGGTCCCTAACTGGCCCCACTCTTTTGTTGGGTATCCTCTAACCACTAACATATTAAATAAAATGCCTTTGTATATTCCTTTATTTTATTCAGATACAAATGTGTCTTTTCACATCCCTTCTGTGCTTTGTTGTATATATTCTTTTAAATAATCTCCTACATTTTCTTTACATTTGTAAGATTCCTGGTGTTTTGGAGTCTTTGCTATCTGCTGAAATCCTTTTTTAATCCTTATCTAATTCTGTATACTTCTTGATACCCAGTGTTAACTGGAACCTTTGGTCAAAGTCTTCACTTTTACAGGAACTGCAACACACACTAAATGCACTATCAATATCCTACATGAATGTTGATCCGATTTCAATTCAGCTGCAGCCCATCTGACTTATACTGGTCACACCCTCACCAGAAATGGACCCAGTGAGCCAGGAATTTAAAATCCTCTCTCCTGCAACAACTCTTTCACCACATATTCATCCATTCTGTCTATTCTTTTACTCATTAGCACATGGCACTAGAAATAATCCAGTGATTGCAACCTTTAAGGTCCTCTTTTACAATCTGCTACCTAGTTCCCTAAACTCTTGTTGCAGAATCTCATCCCTCTTTCTGCCGATGTTATTGATACAAAAGTAAAGCATGACCTCTGATTGTTTGCATGCCCCTTCAGAATGCCCTGCCCCTGTCAAGTGACATCTCTGACACACGATCCTGAAGTTATTCTGTGGTCGCAGAAACATTTGTCTGTAACCCTCACAATATCACTTCCTCTTTCTTTGATCTCACTGTACACTTAGGTTCTGGCTCCACTTCCCAAAAGAATTGTCACTGTCACTAGATTCCAACACAGAAATATATTCTTGAGTGAGATGTGCATTGAAGCTTTCTTGACTTCTTGTTTGCTGCCCTTCTTCTGACTACGTCATCCACTCCTTTCTTGACTGCACTTCCTTAAGCAGTGGTATGACCTTTTCTCCATAAAACTGCATGTTGTTTTGACTTAAATAATCATCCAAAGCCCTCTTGAATGCCTCATTGATACTGTCTGCACCACATGTCCAGGCAGTGTATTCCATATGTGGAAAGACTTCGGGATATGCAACAATGCAAAGTGGCCAAGCAGAAGCTGATAGCCAAATTCAGAACCCATGAGGATAGCCTCAACCGGGATCTTAGGTTCATGTCACACTACAGGTGACCCCACTAACATATACACTCACACACACACACATATTCTTACACACAATCATACTCACAAAGACCCTCTGTCATACACACATGCTCTCTCAGACACATACACCCACCCCACACACACTCACAGACATATACTCTGTCATATTCGAACACACACTCTATCAAGCATGCACACAGACTGTCTCTCGCTAAATACACATACATGCATGCACACATTTATCTATGGGGTGGATTTGCAGTTGCACATTTGTGTTTGAAGATACATTCTATTTTGTTCAAACAGTACAGTGTGTACGCGGTCAGTCCATGTGACATTTTATCAATTCCTACTTTGGAAATAGAACCAATCTGACTTGAGATTGGGATACAGACAGACTTTAACCTCACATCTTTAATATATTGTCTGAGCTGAGGTATCTTTTTCTAAAATAAAACCTTAAATTATCTAGGGACTGTGACTTGAAAGAAGTGCTGGGATTTACATATTACTCACTTGAAACTTGCATCCCCATTCTAAGTGATTAAAGACTTAACAGCAATTTGAGTTTGTCCAATACTTCACATCAGTAGTATGACACTTTGACCTTTTACTATAAATTCTGCATCCTATGATCCCAAAAGAATTGGCACTGTCACTAGATTCCAACACAGAAATATATTCTTGAGTGAGATGTGCATTGAAGCTTTCTTGACTTCTTGTTTGCTGCCCTTCTTCTGACTAAGTCACCCACTCCTTTCTTGACTGCACTTCCTTAAGCAGTGGTATGACCTTTTCTCCATAAAACTGCATGTTGTTTTGACTTAAATAATCATCCAAAGCCCTCTTGAATGCCTCATTGATACTGTCTGCACCACATGTCCAGGCAGTGTATTCCACACTGCCCCACTAGGTACCTGATGAAGGAGCAGTGCTCGGAAAGCTTGTAGTTCTAAATAAACCTGTTGGACTATAAGCTGGTGTTGTGTGATTTTTAACGTGTTGAAACAACACTATGTTTTTTTTCCACACTTCACATTTGCCTCTTTTCAAAACATATTAAATCTGTGCCCTCTTGTGCCAGATCCTCTTCTGAGCAGGAACAGATTTCCCTCGCCACTCTGTATAGACACTTTATTATCTTGAAAAACTCCACTGGATCTCCTCTCCATGGAAAACAGTCAAAGTATTTTCAATATATTCTCATAACTGAAGTGTCTTCTTCTTGGAACCATTCTCATAAACCTCCTCTGCACTCTATCCAATGTCTTCACATCCTTCCTAAAATGTGATGTTCATAATTCAACATAATACTTCAGCTAAATTCTGACTAGTGTTTTAGATAAGTTCAGCATAATCTCTGTGATATTGTATGCCATGCCTCTGTTGATAAAACAACAGTATCCTAGCCTACACTAATTGCTCTTGCTACTTGTCCTGCCAGCTTGGATTTTAAACATGCTGGCTTCTCCACATCCATTAGAAGAGTGTCCTTTATTTTTTACTGTTGATCCAAGGTCTTTGAAGCAAAATATACCACCTCAAATTTCTCATCGAAATTCATCTTCACCTTGACATCTTGGTAAAGTCCTTTTAATGTTCTATACAGTCCTGCCAAGTTTAATGTCATCTTCAAACTTTGAAAATTATCTCCTGAACACCAAGATCTAGATAATTAACATATGGTAGGTAAAACAAAGGTTCCAAAACTGGCCCCAGCAAACTCCACTGCACACATTCCTCTGGCCTGCAAAATACCCTTTCGCCATTGGTCTTTGTTTCCTATCTGTCAGCCAAATTTGTATCCAAGTTGCTCCTGTCCTTTATTCTGTGTGCCATAACATTTCACAGAAGTTTATTGTGTGGCATTATATCGAATGCCTTTTAGGAATTCATGTATAACAATAATAGTGTTGTCCTCACTCATATTCTGTTACCTCTTCAAAATCTCCAGCAATTAAGTTAGACATAATTTATCTGTGCCAAATGTATGGTAGCTCTTCCAAATAAAAAATAAACCAATAGTCATACAGCACAGAAACAGACTCTGTGGTCCAACCAGTCAATACCAAGCATAAACCCAGACTAACCTAGTCTCAACCGTCTGCTCCTGGCCCATTTCCCTCCAAAGTCCTTTTCAAATACTTATCCAAATATCTTTTATACATTGCAGTTGTACTCACATCCACCTCAGGAAGCTAATTTCACACATGAACCACAACCTGTGTAAACTGTGTGCTCATGTCCTTTTTAAATCTCTCTCCTCTCATCTTAAAAATGTGCCCCTTAGTCTTGAAATCTCCCACCTTACCATTAGCCTATGAGAAAAGCCATCTACCATTAACCCTACGTATACTCCTCATGCTTTTATAAGCTTCTATGACGTCACCGCTCAACATCCTATACTCCAATGAAAAACATCTCAGCCTAACTAACCTATCTTTATAACTCAAACCTTCCATACCTGACAATACCCTCGTAAACCTCTTCTGAGCCCCCTCCAACTTAATAATACCCTTCCTATAACTGGGCAACCAGAACTTCTATACTCAAAGGACTAAGCATGAAAGCAAGCATGCCAAACACCTTTTAAACCATCCTGTCTATATGTGATGCAAACTTCAAAGAATTATGTACCTGAACCCCTAGGATCCTCTGTTCTCCAACACTACCCAAGCCCCTACTATTAATTATATAAGCCCTACCCTTGTTTGTTGTACCAAAATGCAATACTTTGCACTTTTCAAGATTGAGCTCCATTTTTTAGCTGATTGACCCATTTGATCAAGATCCCTTTGTAATCTTAGAAAACCTTCTTCATTGTCTACTATGCCAACAACTTTTGGTGCTGTCGGCAAATTTACTAATCACACTTTCTATATTCTCTTCCAAATCATTTACATCAATGACAAAAGAGGACACAGAATCCATCCCTATGGATCACTGCTGGTGACAGGCCTCCAGTCCAGTGAAGTTAAATTGAGTGGTCTGTAATTATTGGGCTTATTTTGTATATCCTTTTTAAAAAAAAAATATGCTTGTAATTCTCTGTTCCTCTGGCATCACCTCCAAAGTCTTGGGAAGACTGAAAGATCATTGCAATGGACTTGGCAATTTCTACTTTGCATTCTTTCAATGTTCTTCTCATTTGCATCATGTACACGCCCAGTGCCTTATCAACTTCAAGTATTGAAAAATTATCCAATCCTTCTTCCTAATCAATTTTAAGTCTTTCTAGTAACTGGTTTGCCTCCTTTGTCACCATGTCATGGATAGCATGAGTGTCTTAGATAAAGACAGATACAAAGTAGTGACTTATTGCCTCAGTCATGTCTCCTGCCTCAACCTGTAAATCTTCTTTTTGATCCCCAAAATGCCCCACTACTCCTTTTACTGCCTTTTTGTTACTGATCTCCTATAGAATACTTTGTGATTTCCCTTGTTGTTAGCTGACAGTCTTTTCTCATAGTCCATTTTAATTTCACTTACTTGTTTTTGTTTTCACTTCCCTTCCAAAATGTCAATATTATGCTTGCTTCTCAATTGTTTTCAACACCAGATAGCTGTCATAAATTCATTTTTTATTAGCTTAATTTCTGTCTCCTTTGTTACCCAAGCAGCTCTGGATTTGATTGACCTATCTTTCCCACTTGAAGGAATATATCTTGATTGCCCTTTATCTACCTCCTCATTGCAGGGAACCCATTGCTTAGCTATTGTTTCTCCATTTACCTTCAGTTCCAATCTATATGTGTCAGCTCCATTCTTGTCCCATTGAGGTCAGCTTTCTGCCAATAGATTATTCTTTTTTAGATTGTTCGTTGCCATTTTCCGCAAACACTCTAAACTTTATTATACAAATGTCACTGTCCCCGAAATAAGCCCCCAATGACAAATGCTTTACTTGGCTGACTGCTTTTCCAAGAATCAGGTCCAGCATCCCACAAGTCCTTCAGCTATCTCAACTTCTGGCAGGACTTCAAAGAAAGCCTACAGCACCTTACATAATTTTACTGTCAAATGAGTGCTGGGGCATCCATGGAGCATCAAATTTGTAACCTTGTAGCATGTATATTTTGACATGGAAATGGCAGTGTTAAACCTGTGCATTTCAAAACTGGGCAAATTACTACCAGAGCACTGTGCATTCTCTATTTATGTTGCTGCATCAAATTTAGAGCAACATGCTGAGATGTACAACAACATTATGAAATTATGCAAACAATCTGACACTTCACATTCTTCCTTATATGACTGACTGTCTTTTTCACCTGCTTCCAAGATTGCTCACAGCATTCTGCCTTTCTACTGCCTTCATCCATTCTCTTTCTTCAGAGAGGAAAAAAAAATCCTTCGCCAGACAAACTAACAAACTTTTCTCTAAAAGATCAAAGCAATATCCTAGAAGAATACCAGTCTTTGTTCTAATGTTACTATGCTCACAGTTCCATTTCTTAATGATAATAGGCAGCTAGGACAGAAAAGGCCATTAAAATGGACTATGAAAAAAGACTGTCAGCTAACAACAAGGGAAATCACAAAGTATTCTATAGGAGATCAGTAACAAAAAGGCAGTAAAAGGAGTAGTGGGGCATTTTGGGGATCAAAAAGAAGATTTACAGGTTGAGGCAGGAGACATGACTGAGGCAATAAGTCACTACTTTGTATCTGTCTTTATCTAAGACACTCATGCTATCCATGACATGGTGACAAAGGAGGCAAACCAGTTACTAGAAAGACTTAAAATTGATTAGGAAGAAGGATTGGATAATTTTTTCGTGAGATATGCATAGGTAGTAGTAATAAGTGTGATATTGTGCCTGTACCTTTAAAAGTGTACATTTGAAACAGCTGACAATCACTGCTGACAAAGGTTATGATGTAGTAGTCTGATGAGTTGTAATCGATCTTAACCACGAGAAGTCAAGCCTCAAAGTCTCCCAGTGAACATCATCTGAACATAATATTATCTTCATATGAAGAACTTTCATCATTGCTTTACTTGCTCTTACGTGTAATCGACTATGTTGAAGTAGAGGAGCGTTTGAAGGATATTTCAAGGATAAAACAAAGAGCTAAACGATACCACAGATTTGAAACAAACAAAATCAAAAATTGCTGGAGAAATTCAGCAGGGTGAAAGGTCACTAGTCTCAAAATGTTAACTCTGTTTTCCTTTCGCAAATGCTGCCAGACCTGCTGAGTTTCTCCACCAACTTCAATGTTCAATTGTTTCAAGGAGTTGAGCTTAATTATTGTGCAAGGTCAACTCATATGCTACACACAGTGACCAACCAACATGGGCTGCCATGTCATTGTACTTGCAGCAATTCCCAGGCTGGGTTGCACTTCTGTGATTGCCATATCAATAGTCTATGGTAAGTGTGTGCAATGCTTTACAGTTTAGAAGAAACTGACTCTAACAAAGAGAAAGAACTGAATTGTGATTACATAGTGTTTTTCATGACCAGAATTTCTTTATCATACGATTTAGGTCAATATTATTATTGAATATGAATGCAATCCCAAATGGCTGCAATGTATTCACTATCTGTCCTCGAGTGCGCTCTGCACATCAGAAATAAATGTGAAACCTAACCTTTGTGAAGGTATGAGTCATGTGACATTTTCCGGTTTGCTACAACCAGATCTCTACATTTCCATTTTGACATCACAAATTAATAAGTGATTTACAAGCAATGTTATAACCTCTAATTTAATTGATTACTATGAAGTGAGCTTCATCCAACACTAAAGATATATTCAGTGTACATTTTCAACAGTAAAAATCAATCATTTTGATTAGAGAATAATGACTGACCTAGTTGCCATAGCCCTGTGTGAGATTCGTCAGAAAAGATCAATGCACTTCTCAGCAAGTGTGTGTCTATAGCACAAAACCTCCAAGAACACAATACTAATTGGAGATTACACTCTGAAAGGGCACAAAGATGTTTTTTTATGAGAAATTGAACAATTGACAGGAGTGTAATTGCAGGACCTCTCCCTGCAAAAGGATAGTGAATTGCACTCTGCAACTGGATGGTATTACTTTTTATCTGAGTATCTATGATACCCGTATTGAGAAAATCAAATGCAAAGATTTGTGATTCTTCAAAACAGACATTTTCTGCTATGATAAGCAGATCACTAATAAATTATGAGTAAATATTTGATGGAACAATAATATTATTTTTCTGCCAGAATCTGTGCAATGCGTTTTGTTATACTTCTACATAGATGGAAAATAGTCAAGTGGGGAATTATCAGACCTGAAATAAGAACAGCTGAAAATTGTAATCGGGAACAATATAAAAGTAATTCAGTTTTAGAAACAGGTACTTACATTACTGATAATTACTTTAATCGTGCATTTATAATTTCAATTCAATGTTTGATCAGTCTTAATGATAACATCTTTGTAAATTTAGAATAGGAAGAAAAACAATTCAGCATCTGCACATTGCCACCAAAAGCTATCAATTTAAATCAGTCCCGAACATACATCATGTGAATGCTAGCACAGATGATGAACTTTGAATTAAATTAATAAATTTGAATTTAAAAGCTCATCTCATGTTGAACATGAAACCATTGTCAATTATTGCACGGAGCTGCACCAGTCTTTTGAGCAACAAAATATTGAATTCAGTTGATTTGTCGAGACCATAATTTGTAACAGGGCCATGGACACACACTCAATTTCTCATTGCGAATGGAAGAAACTTTGTTCTTTCATATTAATTATGCTGAGAGGCTACTTTGCACACTTTGGAAGTTTGATCTTCAAAGAATGCTTATTAGGATGGTTATCTTCCTTAGATTGGAGCTCTGCTAATGACAAAGATGACCAGCAATAGCACAAGCGATAACCTTCAGGAGGAAGAAGAATAGTAGTGAGATGCAGCTCAGCCGACTATATGCAACACGCAGAGTCTACAGACACAATCTTCTTTGAAATATCAAAATACTAATGCCTAGGAGAGTCATAGTGTCATGTCAAGTGGTTGTAGACATTTGCAGCTTATAGGAATAAGATATACTTTCCATCAGGGACCCAGTGGTCATGCTTTTCCAGTATCAGTCAAAGCCAGCACCACTCTTGGCTTTTTGCTTCAGGCTTCTTCCAGGGGTCAGCAAGAAACATTTGCAGGATCTCCCAGTCAAAGGCTCACAAATACATGGAACTGGAAACTGGCAATTTGTTCACGAGATCAGCCAATTGTACAACAAGCAAAGTTGGCAGTAATGTTTCAGAATCATTGGCTGCTCAGGTGTGTGGTTGTGGCTTCCTTGGAACAAGAGACAACATTGACTGGGTAAACATATGATCATAGAGACACTCAAACTTGGTCTGGGCATATTTAGGAAAGAAGTGTGAAACAATAACATTTATATGTTTCAAGTAGCTCATATTTTTTGATACTTTTCACCGGTAAGGGCTTCATAAAAACTGCTCCACCTGCACTTGTGCAGAGAAACAGTCAACCATTAGACTATATTTTAGTAGGTATAGTACTAACTGAGGCATGGGCAATGGAACAGTTTGAGGAAGCTTTCTCTTCCAGTACCCATCTACTTCAAAGCCTAGCTGCACTTTACTGCCTCCACTGTTAGTGATCACTTGGCTGCTGGTCATTAAGGCACCAGGAGAAATCTGCTCATACTTGAAGTAATTTAATTCCATCTCTTCACAATTGTTGATAGTTGCTTGTAACTCTTATGAATACAGCACTCATTCCCTGCTGCTGATCAGTGATTATTCTTCTCATTTATGGCCCTAGGATTCAGTGCCTGTATTCAGCTGAGCAAGCTTGGAAAGACTGCAGTTTCTGATGAGGGCTCTCCACTGCTGTCCCTGACATTACCATCTGCGGTTAAGTGAGATTTAGCAGATCCGACCCCTAGAGTCTGTCCAATTGCTCCTACTAAAGTCCAAGTAGCTTCACAAGTACAGTAATTTTGTAATGAGGTAGCACTAAAATAATTGAGCTCCTCTGAGCATTCATTGTTGGTGATTTCCACCAGTTCTTGCTGCACTCATTAAAATCTGATTGGAGATAAAAGATGTGCATGACTAGTGTAAAGGTAAAAGTGTTGGAAGCTGTCATTATGATCATAATCAATTTTTACTTGATATTGCCATCAAATGTTGACAGAGTTGAAGCTTATGTCAATATATGATATTTAATATTGCTGGCAAGGTATTTGTCACTAACTGGTGTCTAACTCCCCTCATCAGCTGAGATAAACGTCATGAACTGTGTAAGGTATTACTGGACAGTCCATACTTTTCCAGATGCACAACGCCATTTTAAAAATAGCACTGGAGCCATGGATGGAGGATTCAGGGATATTCAGGCAGTGGTGAGATTTTCTGGTTGCAATGAAGTAGATGGGTAGATGAATTATAGAGTCCCATCAACATCAGATGGGGCGGGCAGGATAGGTTGCTAATGCGATGTGTATGGGGCAGTGGTAGGAGAAAACTCATTTGGCCTGAGGAAATCAACTAGTCTATTAAATTTTGAGAACACCTATTTTGAGGCCAAAGGTGAATAGCATCCTTTTACTACTGACCACAAAATCTGGGCCATTTTAAACTTGTGTTAAGAACTCTATGCTTGCAATCTGCAAATGCCATCATTTCTTGAGCAGTTATCCTATTCTTTACACAGTTATTAAGATCACTAACATTACTGTTCTGAGAATTGCCTTTATCTTTCAAAGGAATACACATTCTTATTTCCAAAACCTTATCTGAATCTTTGATTTCCTGTTTTCCTATATGAAAGATGTGCAAATACAGCCCTTCCACATGCCCTACTCAAGACTGCTTTGTGAGTTCGGAGTGTGTGCTCTCAGCAGTGAGCATTGCCCACTGAGACCACATATTAAGTAATTATTGGTATGTTTCTCATATTTTAAAATTAATGCACCAAAAATCATTGGAAGTATGTTTGCAATTTCATATTCCTATTGAGAGACAGTCCCTGTTGAGAACATAGGATAACCCCTTATGTACATTTATATGAATTTGATAAAATAGAATGAAATAACTGCAGACATTTTTTGAGCTGTTTGCATAGTTATGTACTGTGTAAATGGTTGATTCTGAGGTGTAGTATCTTGTCAGTGTGCTTACTTCAATGAATTATTTTGCCAAATAAGTCTGGATGGTGGTTTATCTTGTACAAATTGATGGGATATGTTTCATTAGTTAATTTTTTTAAAAAAATGCAGTTGGTCTGCTGTTTTCCAATAATCAGCTTACCATAGCTCAAGTCAATTGAACAATGCTTTTCACTTAAACACTGGGATACAAGTTTGATTCACAAAGGAACTTTTTCTGAGGTGAAAGTTGTGGTCAACCAATTTGCATCAGAAAGTTAATGTATTGTGGAAACCTTAACCAATACAATAGCATATCATGTATTGTGCTCTGCAACACTGTGGAGTTCAAGTTATTATACCATTGATTCCTAAAGCCATGGCTTAAAAGTTCATCGAGTGAAATATTTGATTTTTGTGGCCCTGCTTTGCAAATTCATATACCATGAGCATATAACAAGGATTTGTTTCAAGATTCCCCTCCCTCCTTTGGCAAGATGAAATTAAAAGGATGAAGAGTCATGAGGTTTGTGCCTGAATACAGAGTATACATTCTCATGCACAAAGCAATTTGCTTGGAGTGCAAATAATCTGAGCACGACAATCCAGCAGGTGTTTGATATCTGAATGACAATCAAACCAGTGGAGAATCACAGGAAGAAGATGCGCCAGCTGCTATGTGTGATACCATATTATTTTAAAAGCTACAAAATAAGATAACAAAATAGTGTTACTTTTTATCTGATGCTTCAGGCCTGCTTACAACCAGCTCAAAAGATAAAATTGCACGGATGAATATGTCAGCTTAGTCTCACAGATATCAGACTCAGTAGACATTCCATTGTCAAATAGCTAATGAAATACTCCTGAGAAGTGCACACAAATCCTGCCCTTGTCAACATCTAAAGTTGGTTTCAATATCAAAGTTCTCCCTTGAGTAATTCAAAAAGTACATGTGTACAAGAGAACTCTGACCTCCAGGCCTCGATAGAAGAAACCTTCAATACCTTCCTTGCTTCTTCATTGGAGGCCTTGTTTCCTGTTTTAGTTGCTGACTAGATCATCCATCATCCATCCTGGCTGTCAATCTCCATCTCACACTTGACCTATATACCTGAAAAGAGAAAGGCAGAAACAGTTCTGTCGACCGTGAAAAGTTCCCCTCATTAACGTCTGGAGTCTAGTGCCAAAATTAGAAGAGCTGACTCACAGTCTAGTCAAGCTACAGCCTGACAGTCATACTCATGGAATCATACCTTACAGACAATATCCCAGACACCACCATCGCTATCCTTTGATAGGTCTTGCCCTACTGGCAGAACAGGCCCAGCAGAGGTGGCAGCATAGAGGTATACAGTCGGGAAGGAGTTGCTCTGGGAATCCTCAACATTGACTGTGGACCCCATGAGTCTTGTGGCTTCAGATTAAACATGGGTAGGAAACCTCCTGCTGATTACCACATACTGTCCTCCCTCAGCTGATGAATCGGTATTCCTCCATGTTGAGCAATATTTAGAGGAAGCACTGAGGATGGCAAGGCACAGATTGTACTCTGGGTGGGGGATTTCAATATCCTCTGCAGGGTTGAGCAAAAATTCCCCTAATCTGAAATACTAGACCAAAGTCATAGACTTTTAAATTTAACTTTTAAAAAAAGACAGCTGGAGGGGGCTATCCTCTGGGAAAAAGTACACAGATAGAGATAGCTGCCTGAAACCATTGTTCAGCCTGAAAATCCAATTCATATCTTGATTCTAAAGAGAACAATCAACTAGGCCTAATGCTGCACAACCAAGAGAGTGAATGGGGCCTTGGCAGATATCAGACATTCAACTTCGATTGCTATTCATGCACAGCGATATAAGACTTTCCACTGAAACAAAATACATTCCCACCTACTCCAAGTGATCAGGAAGCCAATTGACCTCAAAAGGGAACACCAGTAACATAATGGGCAGATTTGGCACAAAGATAATTGGCCCACAATTAGTTAATTGCAGGCTCAGATCTGACCTGACAGAGTTATCCCTGCAGCTAACATCAGGAGATGGATCCCAGAAAGCTATTGCCCTGAGAGTGATCCAGACAGCCAATTCTGAAAAGGGGAAACCAACAGCAATTCCAAGACCTACTGACACAGGCCTGTTCCTTACCAAAAGAAACAAGGGCGACTGACTATAACCAGCAGACGTGAGAACCAACAGCCTCTGAAAATTACTGACCCAACTGACACCACAAGGCCTCAGGCATATCCTGAGGTGAAAGCCAGCCCACCAAAACCACCAGAAAGCTAGAAGAGCCAAGTACTCATCTGATAAATTCAAAAGTCGTCCTACCGCATCAGCGAAGTCAACCCAGACTGAAGGCCAACACTGTCTGAAGTCTTCAGCGAGACATTGGGTATAGCAAGCAGGAACAGCAACCTGTACTTAAAATTGTGAATTCTTCCCAGTGGCAAGACCCCAAAGTTTCTAACCTAGCTAGCAGGGAGGAGAAGTGGGAGGTTACAGTGAAGGAAACTCCAAGGGTAGGAAGCCTAATAATAGTTTCTGGGATGAAGAACCTGCTGTTTACTTCTAATACTGTTTAACATGTATTCAATTTAATAGTGTATTTAATTACTGTCCTATATAATAGTACTAATTTCACTGTTTTATTTTGTGTGCCTTTTAATGTTTGTATTATACTTATCTTTTTGTATTTAAATAAACTGTGATTCTTTTGCCCTGAAAGACCTGTCTACTGTCTTCTTCATTTCACATCCCATTCAGAACCAGGGAATCAAACCACCTACAAATTACCAAATTACTGATGACAAACCAGAAATCCTACACCACTACGAAGAGTGGTTCGGCAGCAGTATTACAGATTGAGCTGGTCAGGTCCTAAAGGACATAGCTACTAGACTGGCTCTGTGGCAGGTGGTGAGGGAACTAACAAGAGGGAAAAACATACTTGACCTCATCCTTACCAATCTGCCTGTTGCAGATGCATCTGTCCATGACAGTATCAGTAAGAGAGACCACTGCATAGTCCTTGTGGAGACAAAGTGCAACCTTCACACTGAGAATGACGTCCATCATGTTGTGTGGCACAATCACCGTGCTGAATGGGCCAGACTTCAATCAGATCTAGCAACTCAAGACTGGGCATCCATGAGGCACTGTGGGCCATCGGAGTAGTAGAATTGTATTCCAACATAACCTGTAGCCTCATGGCCAAGCATATTCCCCACTCAACCATTGCCATCAAGCCAGGGGTGCCATCAAGCCAGGGGATTTACTCTGGTTCAATGGAGAATGCAGGAGAGCATGCCAGGAATTCCAACAGGCATACCTGAAGATGAGGGGTCAACTTGGTGTGGCCACTAAACAGGACTACCTGCATGCCAAACACCACAAGCAGCAAGTGATAGACAGAGCTAAGCAATCTCAACCAACGGAGCAGATCTAAGCTCTGCAGTCCTGCCACATCCAGTCATGAATTGTATTGGACAATTAAACAACTCATTGGAAGAGGAGGCTCCACAAATATCCCCATCATCAATGACAGGAGAGACCAGCACATCAGTGCAACAGAAAAGGCTGAAGCTTTCACAGCAATTTTCAGCCAGAAATGTCGAGTGGATGATCCATCTCGGCCTCCTCCAGTCACCCCCAGCATTACAGACACCAGTCTTCAGCTAATTCGATTCACACCACGTGATATCAAGAAAGAGTTGGAGACACTGGATACTGCAAAGGCTATGGGCCCTGTCAACATTCCGACAATAGTACTGAAGACTTGTGCTCCAGAACTTGCCACTCCCCTAGCCAAGCTATTCCAGTACAGTTACAACACTGGTATCAAACCGACAATGTAGAAAATTGCCCAAGAAGGTCCTGTACATAAGAAGCCGGACAAACCCAACCTGGCCAATTACCACCCCATCAGTCTCCTCTCGATCATCAGTTAAGTGTTGGAAGGTTTCATTAATAGAGCTTTCAAACAGCACCTGCTTAGCAATAACCTGCTAGTGATCCCCAGCTTGGGTTTTGCCAGGGCCACTCAGCTCCTGACCTTATTGCAGCCTTGGTCCAAACATGGACAGAAGAACTGAATTTCAGAGGTGAAGTGAGAGTGACAGCCCTTGACATCAAAGCTGCACTCATTTGAGTGTGGCATCAAGGAGACCGAGCAAACTGGAGTCAATGGGTATCAAGGGGTAAATTCTCTAGTGGTTAAAGACTTACCTGACACATAGGAAGATGGTTGTGTTTGTTGAAGGTTTGTCACCTCAGCTCCAGGACATCTCTGAAGAGGGTGGTAAGAACAAGCCAGGGAACTATAGACCAGTGAGCCTGACCTCGGTGGTGGGCAAGTTGTTGGAGGGAATCCTGACGGACAGGATGTACATGTATTTGGAAAGGCAAGCTCAAAATCTATCCACCATCTACAAAGCACAAGTCAGGAGTTAAATGGAATACTCCCCACTTGCCTGAATGAGTGCAGCCCCAACAACACTCAAGATAAGGCATGCCATTTGTTTGGCATTATATCCACAAGCATCCACTCCCTACACCACTGACACTCAGCAGCAGTATGTACTATCTACAAGATGCACTGCAAAATTAACCAAAGATTCTTTCAATAGTACTTTCCAAACCCACAATGACTAGAAGGAAAAGGGCAGCAGATAAATGGGAACACCACCACCTTCACACTCCCCTCTAAACCACTCACCATCCTGTCATAGAAATATATTGTGATTCCTTCATTGTCACTAGATTAAAATTCTGAAATTCCTCCCCTAATGGCATTGTGGGTCAACCCACAGTAGGTGGACAAAAGCAGTTCAAGAAGGCAGCTCACCACCACCTTCTCAAGTACAAGGGGCAGGCAATAAACGCTGGCCAGCCAGGGACACCCACATCCCACAAAATGAATAAATAAAAGAAAACTTGATTAATGATGAACATTTTCACCCACTATCACACTTGCTGACATCATTTCCCCATCTTCACTTCTGCCACTCTCCCCAAGGATCCCAAGCTGTGGCCTTCTGTCACCTTCAACCTACCAGGCTGTCCATTTATACGAGACACCTGAATCATGGTTCTGTCATATATGTATTTGGGGATACTGCCCCTTTAAGAGAGTTGGTCAGGTGACCTGGAGAGGTGGAGCTTTAGAGTAGTCTAGATATGGCTGTCGAGGTGGGAGCATCTTCAATAAACTGTTCTTATTCATGTTTGCTGTTTGTTTATTTAATTCCTGATTCCAAAGGAAGCACCAACAATAAAGGTTCCGCTACTGGATGACACTAAAAGTAAGGGGCATATTTTAAGATCAAGAGATCTTCCTTTAAAACAAAGGTAAGGAGATTTTCTTTCTTTCTCTCAATCATCTATAGAATTCTCTTCCCCAGAAGGTACTGGAGACTGGGTGTTTAAATTTATTTGAGGCTGAGTTAAATAGATTTTTGATAGTCAAGGGTGTTGGAGAACGTACAGGATAGTTGAGCTGAGATCACAGCAGATCAGCTGTGAACCTGTTGGTTCTATTGAATTGTAGATTAGATTTGAAGGGCTAAATGGCCTACTCCTGCTTTGATGTTCCTAATTTTTTGCCTTTATTTCATCTCATCCACACAGCTCTTCATTGGAGAATTATCAAAGGAAATGTAACATTAAGTCATTGGATGAGATATTAGGACCAGAGAGAGGGCCCATTAGTAACTATGTTTTTAAAAAAAGGGAGAAAGAGAAATTTAAGTTTTAGGCTCCTGTTTGGAGTCACAATCAAAACAGATTATACTCATATTATGCAGGCATAGTTACAATTCATTAGTTGTACATTATAGACATAGAGTATCCTGTTAATACAGAGAATTGAGGGGAGACTATAAGAAAATACATAACAGAGGTTATTTATTAAACATTGGGTAGAATCATCATAACTTTTGAATAATCTAAGCTTTGTTAAGACAGCTGAGAGAATTACTCAAGATGCCCAGTGAGGGGCTTTAGATTAGAGATTAGATTCCCTACAATGTTGAAACAGGCCATTTGGCCCAACAAGTCCACGCCGACCCTCCGAAGAGTAACCACCCAGACCCATTTCACTCTGACTAATGTACTTAACACTGTGGGCAATTTAGCATGGCCAATTCACCTGACCTGCATATCTTTGGACCGTGAGAGGAATCCGGAGCACCCGGAGGAAGCCCACGCAGACACGGGGAGAATGTGCAGACTCCACACAGACAGTCGCCCGAGGCTGGAATGGAACCCGGGTCCATAGCGCTGTGAGGCAGCAGTGCTAACCACTGAGCCACCATGTCACGTCTTGACATCAACAGTGAAAAGTCCCATTTTTAATCAAATATTGAATGACGAGATGAGATTCTTACTAGTGTGCAGCAAGAGGCCTATTTGAATCTGTTACCACTAATCATCATCTCAAGTAATTAACTTGCAATTTTCTGTTCTCCCACCTACCAGATAGAAACTCGATAGTGACAATTCACATCACAACAGCTGGGGACTTCAGCTAACCAGTTGCTCCTCTGGACCTCCATTTTCCGGGTCCTTAAGGGGGAGGGGGAGCAGCCCGAAGTCGTGGTCCACATTGGCAGCAATGACATAGGTAGGAGGAGGGCTGAGGATGTTAGGCAGGCTTTCAGGGAGCTAGGTTGGAAGCTCAGAGTTAGAATGAAGAGAGTTGTTGTCTCTGGTTTGTTACCTGTGCCACGTGATAAAGAGTCGAGGAATAGGGAGAGAGAACAGTTAAATGCGTGGCTACAGGGATGGTGCAGGAGGGAGGGATTCCGGTATTTGGATAACTGGGGTTCTTTCTGGGGAAGGTTTGACCTCTATAAACAGGATGGATGGTCTACACCTGAATCTGAGGGGCACCAGTATCCTTGGTGGGAGGTTTGCTAGTGATCTTTGGGGGGGGGGGGGTTAAACTAACTCTGCAGGGGTATGGGAACCTAGACTGTAGCTTTAGGGTGCAGAATCTGGAGTGTCAGGAGGTTAGGAACATGGCATCAATCTCAAAGGAGGGTGCCTGTAAACAGGAAAGTGGCTTGAAGTGTGTATACTTCAATGCAAAAAGTATACGTAATATGGTAGGTGAACTTGCAGCGTGGGTTGGTACCTGGGACTTCGATGTTGTGGCTATTAGGGAGACATGGGTAGAACAGGGACAGGATTGGCTGTTGCAGGTTCCAGGGTTTAAATGTTTTAGTAGGGTCAGAGGTGGGGGTAAAAGAGGGGGAGGTGTGGCATTGCTTGTCAAAGATCGTATTACAGCGGTGGAAAGGACGATGGATGAAGACTCGCCATCTGAGGTAGTTTGGGCTGAGGTTAGGAATAGGAAAGGTGAGGTCACCCTGTTAGGAGTTTTTTACAGGCCTCCTAATAGTCCTAGAAACATAGAAGAAAGGATTGCGAGAATGATTCAGGAGAAGAGTGAAAGTAATAGGGTGATTGTTATGGGGGTCTTTAACTTTCCTGATATTGATTGGGAAAGCTATAGCTCTAGTTCGTTAGATGGGTCGGTGTTTATCCAATGTGTGCAGGAGGGTTTCCTGACACAATATGTAGATAGGCCAACAAGAGGTGAGGCCATACTGGATTTGGTTCTGGGTAACGAACCAGGCCAGGTGTTAGAATTAGAGGGAGGTGAGCACTTTGGGGACAGTGACCACAATTCGGTGACTTTTACTCTAGTGATGAGCGGCACGGTGGCACAGTGGTTAGCACTGCTGCTTCACAACGCCAGAGACCCGGGTTCAATTCCCGCCTCTGGCGACTCTCTGTGTGGAGTTTGCACATTCTCCCCGTGTCTGCGTGGGTTTCCTCCGGGTGCTCCGGTTTCCTCCCACAATCCAAAAATGTGCAGGTTAGGTGAATTGGCCATGCTAAATTGCCGTAGTGTTAGGTGAAGAGGTAAATGTAGGGGGGAATGGGTCTGGGTGGGTTGTGCTTCGGCGGGTCGGTGTGGACTTGTTGGGCCGAAGGGCCTGTTTCCACACTGTAAGTAATCTAATCTAATCTAATCTAATCTAATCTAATCTAATCTAATCTAATCTGATGGAGAGGGATAAGTGTGCACTGCAGGGCAAGATTTATAGCTGGGGGCAGGGAAATTATGATGCAGTGAGGCATGACTTAGGATGTGTGGCTTGGAAAAATAGGCTTCAAGGCAAGGGCGTAATTGATATGTGGAGCTTGTTCAAGGAGCAACTATTGAGTGTCCTTGATAAGTATGTACCTGTCAGGCAGGGAGGAAAGGGTCATGTGAGGGAGCCGTGGTTTAATAAGGAATTGGAATCCCTTGTTAAATGGAAGAGGGCGGCCTATGTAAAGATGAGGCGTGAAGGTTCAATTGGGGTGATTGAGAGTTATAAGGTAGCCAGGAAGGACCTGAAGAGAGAGCTAAGAGCAGCAAGGACGGGACATGAAAGGTCCTTAGTTGGTAGGATTAGGGAAAACCCTAAGGCTTTCTATAGGTATGTCAGGAATAAAGAATGACTAGGGTAGGAATAAGTCCAGTCAAGGATTGTAGTGGGAAGTTGCGTGTGGAGGCTGAAGAGATTGGGGAGACACTGAATGAATACTTTTCGTCAGTATTCACTCAGGAACAGGACATTGTTGCCGATGTGAATACTGAGTCACAATTAAGTAGAATGAATGGCTTTGAGGTATGTAGGGAAGAGGTGTTGGAAATTCTGGAAAGGGTGAAAATAGATAAGTCTCCTGGGCCTGATGGCATTTATCCTAGGATTCTCTGGAAAGCAAGGGAGGAGATTGCAGAGCCATTGGCCTTGATTTTTATGTCCTCGTTGTCTACAGGAGTAGTGCCAGATGACTGGAGGCTAGCAAATGTGGTTCCCTTGTTCAAGAAGGGGAGTAGGGATAACCCTAGTAACTATAGGCCGGTGAGTCTCACTTCTGTTGTGGGCAAAGTCTTAGAGAGAATTGTAAGGGATAGGATTTATGAACATCTGGATAGGAATAATGCGATCAAGGATAGTCAGCATGGTTTTGTGAAGGGCAGGTCATACCTCACAAACCTTATTGAATTCTTTGAGAAGGTGACTAAGGAGGTGGACGAGGGTAAAGCGGTAGATGTGGTGTATATGGATTTAGTAGGGCGTTTGATAAGGTTCCACATGGTAGGCTACTTCAAAAAATACGGAGGTATGGCATTGAGGGTGAGTTGGAGGTTTGGATTAGGAATTGGCTGGCTGGAAGAAGACAGAGGGTAGTAGTTGATGGTGCTAGTGGTGTGATAGGAAATGATGGTCACTGCTGGTTCTTGCAGGAGAACAAGTTGTGCGAGACCCAGGACTGGGAGATAAGTTGACTTCAATATCCCAGAGAACTATCAGGAAATGTGGGTTATTGCAAAGCAAGGAGCAGTTTCAGGACAGGAAGAAGTAATGGGAATAAATGTCCAGAGATGGTGATTCTATTACAGAGCCCTGGTTGCCAGTTAGAATCGGAAAACAATTTATGAGTTTACTTGAGTTTATGGATTTATGCCAACTTTTACTTTACAGAAGAATTATTTGCTTTTGAAACAGATTTTGTTTGAGATATAAAATACTGAGTGAACTCACTAATGGTCATCGATTTTTAAAATTTCAGAATTCAGAGGAAAGATTATTGAATACTGTAAAACTGCAATAACATACAAAAGAAATCCAATTTCCTGTTTGAGTGCAAGTGTTAATCCATGTTCAAGCTCTCATGTTATTATCTTTAGTTTGAAAATGTGTTAAACTGTGAATTGCAATTTCCTTACATTATAATAGTGACTACTTTTCAAAAAGTGCTTCAATACTCAGTGTTCGGGAGGTGCTGAAGTTGTGAAAGGTAAAATATAAATGCAAGATTTCTTTATTTGTAATTTGGTGCAGTCTAGTTGCAATCAAGAGGTCAATTTAGGTTCAATAATTCTAATAAAGCTGTAATCTTAACACATCCGTCGTTCCTTCAGTTACTAGTCTATGATTCAGGAACTGCCTTCCTAAACACACTGTAGGTCTATCTGGTATACCAGATGCACTGCAGTGATTCAGGAAGGAGACTTATCAGTTTTTCAATGACATTGAATATGGACATTAAATGCTGACCTCACCCCCTTGCCCATAGAAAGAATAAAACAAATTTTCTGTATGTAAAGATATAATTGAGTAAAGATTGGTGCAAAGAGTAAAATGGCATGCTAATGTAAGAAAACAGCAAAGAAAATAAATAAGTAAACATACTATATTATGAAAAAGATATGAATCAAAACATTTCCAAAAAAAATACACAAATGGTTATGGATTGTCAGTATGGTATTTTTAAGATTGGAGAGACTATTTAAGATTGACTCATCAATTACTGGGATTTCGAGGGTAAATTTATCTATCTACCATCCATTATGTAAACAACAGTGCTTTAACACAGCCTTGATATTTCAATCAATGTCCCACTTGGGTTTTCTGTTTCAAAAGCAAGATCTATGCTTTATGTTTTAAGGATCAGTTTCATAAGTATGCTACAGACTTTTTTCATCCAGTTTTACTGTGCACTAAAAATTTTGCCATGGCATGTAGTGAAGGATCAGAGATATAATGTTGACACCATGAGCTAAGGTTATAGAGTTAGCATTATTGCTATTTGAATTCAACTCACATCAGCTTGCAGTGATCTGACTTAGCATGTGCAGTATGTTCAAAACCCCAATTTTTAACTGACACTGCAGCAGTAGCAAGAAATTTCTTTGCTTTAATCTGAACTGATCCAACAGGAGAAGACAGTGACAATTCAGACCATATTGAAGCTAATGAGAACTGAATTCAAAGTACTGTGTGAACTAAACTTTAATAAGGACTAGAAATGACTTTAAAGGGCACCTTAAGACATACATAGTATAGAAACATGATAAACTGTCATTTACAGTGTTTGTCACTGCAGTCAGGGTAATCTGGTACTGATGAAAGAGCAATAGTTTAGAAAATAGCCTCTTGACACAGGCTATGAGAAAGCTCTGTCCTTTGAAGAGGAAAACATTCTGACCCAACTTACTGTCAGTATAGGGCTTCCAGTAAGAGAGAGATCATGATGTTCTTCATGTCTCAGTAGGTTAACTGCAAGACCAATATGTGCGCTCGAAAGTCAATTTTACAGTTTAACATGTGTAACACCAGTCTCGATTTAACAGGAAAACAATGATAATTGGCAACTACTTATCATCAATGGTGTTGCACAGTTGGAATGAAATCCAAGTGGATTATTCAATTTGACGTCAGAGGTGCCAGAGTAGAAAGGGGAAGAATCTAACAATGCAGTTGGAGATGCATAATTGGGAAGCAAGGAAGGTGGTGAAAGGGAAAGAAGAAAGGGCATATCGGCTTGAGATGAGGTGAGGGTGTGGGGTGAGCAAGAAACAAGGAGGGGGGAGGGGACTTGGTGGGGAGACGGGAGCAGAAATGAAGACAAATGGGAAGTCTAAGATAGAAATGAGCATGGAGGAAGAGAACATGTGGAGGGGAGTCAAGAGGGAGGTGATGGTAGAGACAATGAATGAAAGAAAGAAAAAACAAGATGGAGGACAGTTGGGGAAAGTGGGATAATTAATGATAGGAAACAGCAAAGAACTTTAAATGAAAAGGTTGTAATGCTGCTGAAAGTGTGGTGGGGACATGAATAATCATTACGATCAATACCCAAAATGAGGTGACTAAAATTCAAAAATTACTTCAATACACAAAGTGTTTGGGAGTTGCTGAAGTTGTGAAAGGCAGAATATAAGACTGTAAAAAGGCGAAGATTTATCCCATATTCTTTGAGTGCAATTCATAACCTAAAGAAAGAAGGCAATGATTTTAAAAAAATTAAAGACAAGAATGTATAATTTTGTCATGGTTGCCATAATTAACCTTGTTTGCTACTAGGCTGCACTAAATTGCAAGTAAAGAAATCTTGCATTTATATTCTACCTTTCATAGCTGAAGTGAGCAAATCTGATATTCTTGGAGATCTTAAAGGGAAGCTGAAATTATTGAAGGAAATACCTCTTTAAGAATATGAAGAAAATTTGTTTATGTCAGTGGCAGGTTCAAAGTGTTGATCAGGGTGTGTGAAGTTTAGTAATGGAAAATATTTCTAAGTCGGAAACAGTTATCGTTGATTGACCTTTTTTTTATGCAGTGGCAGGAAATTCTGGTGATGGTCTTTATCTGACTTTGGCTGCATAGCTGCAAATGAGACTTGCTAACAATCTACTGGTTTTACTTATTTCTCAGCCTGTTATTTTCAATTAATGCTAATGAATTCTGTGTAGAATTTAGTTTCATTATAGCTTTTCAATCCACCTTCGAAGTTTTTCAGTTTACCCTCATTTCTGAGTTTTATTCCCAAACAATATGCTATGGAAGGAATCAACAAAGAGGTTTCCAGTTCAACTGCTGTTACAGTATATGGATCAAGCTATATTGGGTGAGAACCAGCTGCCGACCAGCTGATAGTCTGTAGTCGGTACCACCTAAAGACTTGATACCTTTTCAAACACTGGATTATAAGAGAATTTTAACACATGATGGATAGTAAATTGTGTGAAGCATGCTGACCTGAAATGAATTCCTGATGCAATCAACCACAGTGCAAAGTCCTACAGCAGAAGTACTGATTTATAAAGACATGTCATACATTAGAGAGAGCCAAATGTTGTGAAGTTTTGGTGGCCTTGATCTATACTGTTCTTGATGATTTTGCCATATGTTACTTGCAGAGGTGTAGGATATCCCAGATATGGCAACTATGTCAAAATGAAACATTGTTGTCTTTATTTTTTTTAAACATTGCCCACTTTCTTTGTTATGCATTGTACTTTTGGAGGAAGTACTCAAGATATGGGATGAATTTTAAAGTCTTTTGGTGAAGTCTGAGTTGCATTTGGTTTGCACAACATTTTGTTATTGCCATGAGGCCAAACAAGTTCTTTCACTGTATGTTTCTAAATATACTTGCATAATAAACAATATATGGCTTTGCCCATCACAAAATTGAATTTTTTAAAGTTTCATTCAAACATTTGATTTTGTTATGATGCCATTTAAAAAAAAAGTAATTGGCTTAATTGTTTTATTTAGATTAGTTTATTTTCAGTTATTTTCAAAAAGTGTACAGACAGCAGGCTGAGAGAGAGAAAGCCATGATTGTGGAGGTGCAGGATGATCAGTGAGGGCATGTCAGCTTGAGATGAAGTGAAGGGGCAGGGTGAACAAGAAGCAAGGAGGGGATTGGGTAGAAATGAAAACAAATGGCAGCCCTCTCTCTCTCACTGGAAGCCCTATACTGACAGTAAGTTGACTCAGAATGTCTTCCTCTTCAAAGGACAGAGCTTTCTCATAGCCTCTTGACACAGGCTATCTCCTAAACTATTGCTCTTTTATCAGTACCAGTTTACCCTGACTGCAGTGACAAACACTGTAAATGACAGTTTATCATGTTTTTATACTACGTATGTCTTAAGGTGCCTTTTAGAGTCATTTCTAGTCCTTACTAAAGTTTAGTTCACACAATACTTTATACCTGAAGCATCGATTCTCCTGCTCCTTGGATGCTGCCTCACGTGCTGTGGTTTTCCAGCATCACACATTCGAATCTGACCTCCAGCATCTGCAGTCCTCACTTTTTCTCTTTCTCCCTCAAACAGGGGATTCCAGGGTGCACATTTTTAAGATCAGAGGGGAGAAATTTAAAAAAGACATGAGGGGCAAATCTTTTACACAGAAAGTGGTTTGTGAAATGAACTTCCTGAGAATGGGGTACAATTACAATGTTTAAAAGACATTTGGGTAAGTATGTAAATAGAAAAAGTTTGAAGGGGTATGGACTAGGAGCAGGCAAATAGGACTAGTTTAGTTTGGGATTATGTTCATTATGGACTAGTTGGATTAGAGGGTCTGTTTCCATGCAGTATGACTCTCTGACTCTACAATAGAATAGAAGTCATTTATTGTCACTTTTACTTTTTACAAAAAAAAAGTGATGTTTAAGTCACCTTGCCACATTGCCTATATCAATAACAGAAGGCAGAGACCAGAAACAAATTTTCAAAATTTAAGGTAAAATGCACCTTAAATCAGTTCACCATCTGGGTTCAGGAAAAGGCAGTACCACTGCAAGACCACTACTTTGAGCTGCTGGAATTTCAGGCCGTAAGCAAGCCATCCATGCCAGGCCACAAGACTCCACAGAAGCCGCCCTGAGAAACAACCTTGTTGCTAGTCCCAGGAATGAAGGTGTTGCAAAAGCCGCCAGAAAGCTTCTTGGATCACCGGCTGCTATTCAAATCCACCTTAACCCCAAAGCTACTGCTGGTCTCTGCTAATGTAGCAGCTAATACGGGTCCCCATTCTCATTCCCTCCCATCTGCCGCTTCCTCGACACGGATTCCAGAGTCCTGCTCTGGACTCACCAGCTGCTTCACTGCTGTCCTCCAGGCCTCACTCCAGGCTCACCAACCACTGCCATGCTCTGGGCCTTGATGAAGATGCCTTCATATCACCAAGAAAAAAGGAAAAGAAAAACTAACAGAGTGGATGAACCCTGGTCACAGGAGTCCAGACACTTTCTACTCTGCTGCCTCCATCTTAAAACATCTTAGCGCATGTTAACAATTAACTATATTGCTGTGGGCAAGGATGTAGGCCAAACCAGAATGGGACAGGAGATATCCTTTCCTGATGGACATTAGTAAACCAGATGTGTTTTTATAACAATCAAAGATAATTGATAATTGGTTGTGGCTAACAGCACTGGACCATGACCAGGTCCTGAAGAAGGGCTAATGCCCGAAACGTCGATTCTCCTGTTCCCTAGATGCTGCCTGACCTGCTGCGCTTTTCCAGCAACACATTTCCATCCATGACCAGGTTAGAAAGCTAGAAGTAACTAGAGGCTTGATATGCCACATAAGGAAACTTTCTTAATGTGGCTTTCTTAGCACCAACAATAATATGGTGAACAGAAGCTCATTAGGTTCTGCAAAATAGCAAACAGCTAAAATATTAATAGAATTTGTCACAAGCCCAGAATTGAGCAGATGGAAAATTACACTCCGATTCACTGCAATTAATGATAGCACTTAAATAAACCTCCAATTTATTTCTGGCAAAACTACATTCCACCAGGCCAAAGTTTCTGCCTGAAAATATTATTCAATGTGAAAGCATTGAGGTATTTTGGTACAGTCCTTAGCCAGTTTGTTCTGGTGCCCCAGTGGCAATTCTACTTCAAG